>NC_135903.1:29343853-29831972 GCF_964194155.1 Cetorhinus maximus
ACAGGGAGCTCTGCCAAGCGACTGACACCCTCAGCCAGCCAGTCCCTCAGCTCCATCCAGGTCCTCACCTCCAGCCAAGAGGACACCACCTCCACTGAAGAGCTGGAAATAAGCAGCCTGGATGACCCATCACAGCGCCTACCCACACCCTGCACCAACACAGAGTCACACACCTCGGTGGGACCGAGTTTTAGAGCAGGTTCGGGTTCACAATCTAGTGGTCACCGCACGGACACATGTCCACAGCAGCAGGTGGAGGCAGGTTCGTGAGACCTCCCCGGCACTCGGAGGACTGCTGGGGAAGAGGCATCTGTGAGGTCCGAGTCAGATGACGAGCCTCCAGATTTGGCCTTCCAACTTATCCTGGGGAGTCAGCAGAAGGTGTGGGAACATCACGCAGAGCTGTTGGAAGCCCTCAACAGAGTGGCACGTGAGTTGGAGGAGTGCGTCCACCTGCTCTCTGATGAAGTGGTGCCCACATGTGCCTGTATGGAGGTCTCCATGGGGAGGATGGCAGACGCCATGGAGACCCTGGTCCAGCAGAACGCGGAGATGTGTTCAGACCTGCACTCCCTCACGGGAGCCATGGGTGAGTTCCTGCAGTGGCAACGTGAGAGGGAAATGGACACTTCGATGTCCCTCCAGGTGCTCCTTCCCCTCAAGGAGTCAGGCCGGGACTCCCAGGCACCTGAGGGGAGGAGGAGTGGCAGCTGGATACCCCTGGGTCATCCACTCAGGAATCTCAGAGGCTGTCCTCTCCCTCCGAGTCCCCTTTGCCTGTGAGCCCCTCAACCTCATCCTCTGTCACCACAGAGGGAGCAGCTGGCCAACGAGTGATTCTGGAGGGAGAAGTGTGTATATGGCAGGGCCTTTCGGGAGCCTCTTGCAAGTACTCTCCCACGCACATGGATCCTTCATGCATCATACTCACCTTAATTCCCTGAGCGTTTTCAATGCTGTCTGTTGAGGTTCGTTTTCAGTTGTCCATCTGAGCTGACCTGCATCTCCGCCCACCCAACGATAACACCCCCATGCAGCACCTGATCTCACCCACCACGACTATTGTTCCACTTTTGATTTGGACAGCATAGTCTTGATTCGGGTTTTTGCAAGCTCCCAGTCTTTTCCTTTCCCGCAGTCACCCATTTCCATTCCCCCATCACCGTTGCCCCCCCGGCAATACCTTCCACCTCCCCTCCATGACCTACCAGCCACAACCCTTTTCCTTCAGGGATGTCCAGATCAATGTGCACGTTCCCTTCCTTCCCAAAAATCCCACCCCCATCCACATTCACCTCCCCGACCTCCTTCTTCCCACCCCCAGGGTCCGCGTCTGCCTCTGAGTCCCCACCAACCACCCTCACCGTCCCTTCTACAGCTACCGTCAAACCCTCACCCTCCCACCCTACCGCCTCACTCTGCCCTTGGTCATTCTCACCATCTCCCTCGTTCCACATCCATCCTCAGTTTGCTCCTCAGGAGGCAGTCATGGAATCATCAGAGCCCTTCCTTGCATGTTCACCTGAACATCCCCCACAATGGACTTCTTCCCCCACCCTTGGAACCCCCCTCCCCCTGCCCCAGACTCCACCCCCACTTAGTTCTTTCTCTTTCCTGACTCCTACAGACACCTTTACTTCTTCCTCCAGCCTTACCCCCTCTGTTCTCCACACTCCTTCCTCCCCACGGACTTCCTCCCCTTTCTGCACTCCTTCCCCCCTCTGAACCCCTTCCCTTACACCTTACACCCCCCCTTAAACCTACCTCCCCTGTTGCCATCTTCTCCCGTTAACCCCCTCCTCCCGCCGTACTCCTTTCCCCCTCCCAACCTCCTCCCCAACATCTTCATTCCCCCTCTTCCAAGCTCACCCCATCCTGACACCTTCATTCCCTCCTAGCCTCACTCCATCCTGACACTTCTTCCTCTCCCAGTCGATCCCAGACTTCCTATTTCACGCCCTGGTACATCTTCCTCTCCCAAACACAGCTGGATCTTCCTCTCTCCTCCCTCAACCATCATCCATTGTGAGAAGATCCTCAATAGTGACTTTCCAACTTCTGTGGGTTGCTTTGCAGCAGAGCCATGTCTAGGAGAATTGACCCAGCGTGCCATGGGTTCCTCCAGTGTGCTGTTGGTGTCGGGCTCCAGCATCTTCTGCTCCTCGGATGTCTGTGATGTGGGCAAGGCCCTGGCGGTAAGTCCTGACTTCTGCGTGTTACACTTGTCAAGACATGCACTGGCTTGCCATCACACCGATGTGGACGGACAATCCAGTGAGGTGGGGGATGAGTCCGGCAGGCTGGCCTTATAGTGATATGCAGATGTATTACATTGAGGTCCCCGACCTCCAACGGCAGGGAACGCGTCCCGCTATTGATGGGCTGAGCGGATGATCACAAACTGGTTTCACGATGTCATGAAACCAATTTCTGGCCTTCTCACCATATTGCCCACATATGCCGCTGAGCACGCCCGATGCCAGCGGGCATGGACGATTCCGCCCTATGTTCCTTTACTACTTGGAAATTTCTTTCAGTTGAGATTCTAAGATAGCAATAAGTTCTAGGGAACAGGTTTAACTTGCCAGGGGTTAAAGATAGTAGAACCATTAACAGAGCTGAGGAAGGTCCTCCTGGTTCCATATAAAGGTTTGGAGCGGTTTCCATTCCTTAAGGACCATTGGGTAAGCTGCAAATAGACCTGCTCATCCTGAATTCAGCAGGGCCAAGCTAGGGCAAATCAATTCCTGATTTGGGCCCTAAAAGAAGCATAAAACCTCTTATATTTCAGGAGCCTAATGCCCAGTGTTAGTTGCTTTCAGGGGCTCCTCCATATTGACTGAACGATTGTACCGTTTTGTTTAGCGCATGAGTGGTTTGTCCCATAAATTGAGCCGCTTTATATCCGTTTCTGAAAAATAGGCACAACAAATTCTAATTTCAGTCTGTCCATACTTCACAGACTGAACCCCATTGTGAAGAAACGTTTCTCAACTAAACTGAGTTATGTTACATCAGGATCCAAAATAAAGGATTATACTGTAGGCCAACAAAAGCTGTGCAAAATCATTATGATCTATATTCACAGCCAATTTGATTTAAGAGAATCTATCCCCTGCCAATAATGCACAAATTCAAAATAATTGGCAAAAGGATGTGAGGAAAAATGTTTTCACCCAGAGGGTGGTTGGAGTGTGAAACAAACTTCCTGTAAGAGCGGTGGAGGCAGGTTCGATCAAGGTATTCAAAAGGGAATTGGTTTGCTACCTGAAAAGAGAGAATGTGCAAGGTTATGGGGATAAGGCAGGGGAGTGGGACTAGGTGGAATGTTCTTCCAGAGAGCCAGTGTAGACTTGATGGGCTGATTGGCCTCTTTCAGCACTGTAAAGATACTGCGATGCTGTGCATGCTTTATCCACTTAATTTATTGACTGAATTCCACATGAAGTGACGTGTTCTATTCTTGTATAATGCTAGAAATGATTACTGGAAATTATAGTGGAGAAACATATCAACATATGATAGACCTCTGCTATTGTGAGAAAGTTGCTAACCTATTGGTTTTAAAATGGACAGCTTGATGTCTCCATTAAAGTAGCAGAGAACAGCAAAGTCTCATGTGTTCATCAACAATTATCGCTATTGGTAGTTTGTAGCCTACATTTTTGTTCAAAATTACAATTCTCCTTCAGTTTAGAGAGAACGTGATTGCACTTTCAGGTGCAGGTGGATGAGACAGAAAATTTTAAGATGGGCCAAAGGCTGATATAGCTGGATTACTGTCTACGATTTTAGTTCAAACTTCAAACTGGAAAGACAATTTGAGCTCTGGCAGACTGGAAACTGACTGAAATGAAAAGACTAGCCATATGCTTTTGAGAATTGGATGTAGTCCATGAAACTGAGATCAACATGTTTTAATAGACTTCGCTTGAGTAATTCTTTTGCTAGATTCCAATCTATTTTAATATTAAGTCGGTAGATGCTGTTACACTAAACAATAGTATCTGAGCTCAGTCAGCCTTAGTTTCCCTAGGAACCTAAATTTTCCATTTTGGTTTCAGTTTCAGTTTCCATAGAAACCTGGGCATTCAGTTTCCCTTTCAGTCAGACTGTAGCCTAAAAAATACAAGCTTTGAAACCAGGGTTCGTGCACCCAACTGAACTTTTGACAAGTCATCTGTTCAGACAACAGCTCACACTTGGTCTCTCGCTGATCCCATAAACCATTGATTCCATCACAAGCCCATGAAATACTTTGAAGTGTAGTCACTATTCTAGTTTAGGGAACATGGCAGCCAATCTGTGCACAGCAAGCTTCCACAGACAGCAATGAGATAATGCCAAAATAATTTGATTAGGGATGTTGATTGAGTGATAAATATGAATCAGAGCTCTGGGAATAACTCCTCTCTGTTTTTTCAAACTGTGCCATTTGATATTTTATGCCTACCTGAGAAAGCAGGCCGGTCCCTGGTTAATGTCTCAGTGGAAAGATTGCACCTTTAACAGTACAATGCTCTTTCAGTACTACACTGAAGACTCAGCTTTGATTTTTGTGCCCAAATTGCCAAAATGGGACTTGAACCCACAACCTTCTGATGCAGAGGTGAGACAGCTACCAGCTGAGCCACGGTTGGCATTCATGCACTTGATGCACCGGAAACTTCATTTCCTGTTGTCACAATTTTTAATGCCAATTTTTTTTTTAATGGGAATGAACTATCCATCTGTCATTGCAGGGCTGTCACAATTCTGGAATCCATCCAGTAGGCAGCATTCGGCTGCTCCCCTTTGGGTCTCCCTGCTATTTAGGTTTTAGTATCAATAATCAAGGGATCCATTCTGCTGCAGCCTCAGTCTTGGAAATTCTAATTTTTTCAGAAGCATCTTGTGAAATACTGGCAAGCACCACTAGCAATACCATCGAATATTTTCTAGGTCTTTATTATTTTTCCTTTCTTCTCGGTTTTTAAATATTATGTCATTTTATGCCTTTGTCTCACTTTCTTTGATCAAGTTATTCTTTTAATAATTTTCAGCTTAATTTATTTGGCAAAGTATTCTCTTTCCATAATTTTTCCGCCTTCCTTGATACTTTCTTCCTGTGGTTTATTCTTCTTGCTTTCTGCCCTTTCACGGACATGAACTCCCCTCAAGATCCTAATCCTCAGTCAGGAGCAGCTACAGTCTTTGGAGATAATCCTTAAAACAGAAGATAAGGATTGACAAGCAGCAGATGGCCCATTGTGAGGAAATGTAGCTGTATCAGTGCCTTTATTGCCTGCAGCATAGAAAGAAGTCATTTGGCCCATCAGGTCTGCCCTGGCCCTTTTGAAGAACAATCCAGCTAGCCCCACTCCCCCCTTTCTTTCCCCATAACCTTTTTCTTCTTCTCACCAAAGATTAATTATCGAACTAGTTTCTGTCATCTGCCTGTCCACACACTGACATCTTATCACTGAAATAGCCAGTTGCCAAAGAAAGCTGATGACGAACTATTTCCAGTTAATTTGTTGTCACCATGTGAGTAGTTCCAGATGGGCTGCCTTGCTGGATACCTCTTGGTTACACTCTACCACAGTACAACAGTTGTCATTTGTTCAGGATCGCAGAGGATATTAAATGAAATAAGCCTAGAGATAAACTCAGATATTAAGTAGACAAGTTCCCGTGACATCTGCTATTCTAACATAGGTGTTAACTTGTTTATTTTAAATGGGTTAACCCGTTTGACACTATTGTCAACAAATCATTTCTAGCCTACAAATATCTAAGTTACTAAATGAATGAAGAATCACCAATAAAAAAAAACATGCATTTATATATGCCCGTGTCTCAAAAATTCTCAAATACTTTTGACATCGACTGAATGCCTTTGCAGTGCAGTCATTGCTAAGATGTAGAGGAGCATTTATTATGTTGTGTCAAACAGTGCTGAACAAAATGCTAATATACACCTTTGACATGAACAGTTGTGGCAGCATTATAAACTTAACATGGATTTCTTTTCAAAAAAAGTTTAATGATTGATTTGATCACGGGTTGTTTATTTCAGCTATCATCACACTGGCAGAGGCTGAAAAGAATGCAAAATAATCTCCCTCTTCAGACACACCCGTAATTAGTGCCAACAATGAAAGAAAATGATTCTCCCAATTGCCTTTGTGATATAGTGCGTTGTAGGTCTCTCTCTCTCTCACTGAATAGCAGAAGATGTAAAAGCTGTCTGCTCTCTTTTACTGTTGGGAGCACCGCATGATCATGCCGCATGTTAACTGATTTCAAGGGACAGAAAATGATGGGCGCTGGGCCTGTGATTTTGCAATTCTTGTTGTCGTGGTTGAACTTCCATGCTGGCTGCTTGTAGTCAGCAAATTGCTCTATTATGTTAATCAGAGCAAGTTGATGCAAATTGCCTTAAGCTCATGATTTAATAAGTGGTGTCATGATAATTTGTTTGAATTTGCTCTCGGGATGTGGATGAAGCTGAAGCAGGATTTTAGTTTCCCCAGGAAGGTGGCACTGGGTCTTCTACTTGAACAACTGCAGTTTTTGACTCAGTTACGTAACCATTATTTGCAGCTGAATATCTTAAGAGTCAGCCACATATAAGTTGAGATCAGACTGGCTGGGGTTGCAGGTCCCCTTCACTATATCATATCCGTTTTTTATGATAACGCTTAGATGATATTTTTCCTCTCAATTAGTACGAGTTTCCAAATTTATTGAATTCAGTTTCAAAATTGTCATGCTTGGTTTTGAACTCATGTCATCCATGTTTTGGGACCATACCATGCTGTACCATAGCTGCTACAATACTGAACCCCACTCCTCCGACTACCCTCCCGAAACCCCCACTCCCTGAACACCCGACACTCCCCTCATATCCCCTGGATACCCTCCTGACCCACCCATACCCTCCTGACCACTTGACTCCCTTTTCCTCACCACCTGACCTCGCCCCCTCCTCACCCCGCCCGCACCCCCCCCCACCACCCTCCCCACATACATCCCCTCCACACCCCGGATGTCCTTCCCACTCTCCCAAACCACCCCCCACCACACCTTCCACTACCCTTCCTATGCCCCCTCCGACTATCTAACCCCCATTCCCCCGACTACCCGAACCTCCTCACCCCGACCACCTGATCGATCCCCAACCATCTGAATTCCCCCACCCGAACCCCTCTCCTGGCCAGCCGAACCCCCACTCCCGCAACCCCCTGACCACCCCACCCCCTGACTATCTAATCTCTCACCCACTTATCTTACACATTTGCCTTCTTCCTGGCTTCTCAAAGTGTTCGGGACCTTTAACCTTATCTGGATTATGGCAGCTAGTGCTGTAAAAAGGTGGTGTGGAGTGGTGGCTTCACATCCCCCCGACGCTGCTATACTACACAGGAAGGACTCTGGGTCAGCCGTGTTGCAGATTTCTCAGCAGCCCTGGGATGGAATCCCGGGTAAGAAATGTGCAGCTCCAGGCAAAGGGGTGGAGAGGCAGTCCGACAGTGATGGCTATTCCACGGAAGTTCTGGCCAATCTCTCCTGTGCTGGGAATCTTACTCCACTGAGATATAATAAAGCCATAAGAATGCTAATATTATTCAAAATAACCCTCTAACCACAGACTGGACACATTAGCAGAAGATATAAAGAATAATTCTTGCAGTGATCAACTCCATTAGTACACACATTCAAAAAACCTGTTGGAATATTCTACACCCGAGCATAAAATGCAGGCCAACCTTTTGGTGATAACAAATAAGGTTAAATAGGCAGTAACTACATAAACTTGTGTGCATGAGCCTTGAAGTTTTAGATTAACTACAAATGGGCTTGGAGGCATGCAATACTTCACATCGTAATTAGACTAGTTGAGCAACAGCCTGACATAGTCATTCTCATGGAATTACAGATCATGCCCCAGACACCACCATCACCATCCCTGGGTCTGTCCTGTCCCATTGGAAGGACAGACCCCGCAGAGGTGGTGGCACGGTGGTATACAGTTGGGATGGAGTTGCCCTCGAAGTCCTCAACATCAACTCTGGACTCCAAGAATTCTCATAGCATCAAGTCAAACATGGGCAAGGAAGCCTCCTGCCGATCATGACATACCACCGCCCCGCCACCCTTAAACTGATGAATCAGTGCTCCTCCATGTTGAACACCACTTGGAGGAAGCACTGAGGGTGGCAAGGGCACAGAATGTACTCTGGGTGGGGGATTTCAATGTCCATCTCAAAGAATGTCTCAGTGGCACTAATACTGACCGAAATGGCTGAGTCCAAAAGGGCATACCTGCTAGACTGGGTCTCAGGCAGGTGATGAGGGAACCAACAAGAAGGAAAAACATACTTGACCTCATCCTCTCCGATCTACCTGCCGCAGATGCATCTGTCGATGACAGTATCGGTCGGACTGACCACCGCACAGTTCCTGTAGAGATGAAGGTCCTTCTTCGCATTGAGGATACCCTCCATCATGTTGTGTGGCGCTACCACTGTGCTAAATAGAATAGATTTCGAACAGATCTAGCAACTCAAAACTGGACATCCATGAGGCGCTGTGGGTCATCAGCAACCCCAGAATTGTACTCAAACACAATCTGTAACCTCATGGCCCAGAATGTCCCCCACTCCGCCATTACCATCAAGCCAAGGTATCAACCCTGGTTCAATGAAGAGCACAGGAGGGGTTGCCAGGAGCAGCACCAGACATACTTAAAAATGAGGTGTTGACCTGATGAATCTATAACATAGGACTACTTGTGTGCCAAAAAGCCTACGAAACATGCAAGTGACAGAGCTAAGTGACCCTACAACCAATGGATCAGATCTAAGCTCCGCAGCCCTGCCACATCCAGCGGTAATGGTGGTGAACGACTAAACAACTAACTGGAGGAGGAGGCTCCACAAATATCCCCATCCTCCCAGCACATTAGTGCAAAAGACAACCATCTTCAGCCAAAATTGCCAAGTAGATGATCCATCTCGCCCTCCTCCTGAGGTCCTCAGCATCACAGATGCCAGTCTTCAGCCAATTCGATTCACTCCACATGATATCAAGAAATGGCTGAAGGCACGGGATACTGCAAAGGCTATGGGCCATGACAACATTCCAGCAATGGTACTGAAGACTTAGGCTCCAGAACTAACCATGCCCCTAGCCAAGCTGTTCCAGGATGGCTACAACACTGGCATCTGCCGGCTATGTGGAAAATTGCTCAGGTATGTGCTGTCCACAAAAAGCAGATAAAATTCAACCCAGCCAATTACTGTCCCTCAGTCTACTCTTGTTCATTAGCAAAGCGATGAAATGTGTCATTAACAGATTGTCACCTAACCAACAATAACGTGCTCACTGATGCTCAGTTTGGGTTCTGCTAGGCCTACTCAGTTCCTAACCTCATTACAGCCTTATTTTAAACATAGACAAATGATCTGAACTCAAGAACTGAGATGAGTATGACTGCCCTTGACATTAAAGTTGCATTTGACCGAGTGTGGCATCAAGGAGCCCTAGCAAAACTGGAGTCAATGCAAATCAGGGGGAAAACTCTCCGCTGGTTGGAGTCATACCTAACACAAAGGAAGATGGTTTTGGTTATTGAAGGTCAATCATCTTAGTCCCACAACATCACTGCAGGAGTTCCCCAGGGTTGTGTCCTAAGTCCAACCATCTTCAGATGCTTTATCAATGACCTTTCCTCCATCATAAGGTCAGAGATGGGGATGTTTGCCGATGATTGCACAAGTTTCAGCACCATTTGTGTGTCCTCAGATACTGAAACAGTCCATGTCCATATGCAGCAAGACCTGGTCAATATTCAGGTTTGAGCTGATAAGTGGCAAGTAACATCCATGCCACACAAGTGCAGATAATGACCATCTTCAACAAGAGTGAATCTAAGCATCTCACCTTGACATTTAATATCATTGATGAATCCCCCACTATCAGCATCTTGGGAGTTATCATTGACCAAAAAATGAACTTGAGCAGCCTTATAAGTACTGTGGTTACAAGAACAGGTCAGAGGCTGGGAATTCTGCAGTGAGTAGCTCACCACCTGACTCCCCAGAGCCTGTCCACCATCTAGATGGCACAAGTCAGGAGTGTGATGGAATACCCTCCACTTGCTTGGATGAGTGCAACTCCAACAACACTCAAGAAGCTCAACACCATCCAGGACAAAGTAGCCCACTTGATTGACACCCCATCCACTACAATAAACATTCACTCCCTCCACCATCAATGGTGCACAGTAGCAGCAGTGTGTGCCATCTACAAGATGCACTGCAGCAACTCACCAAAGCTCCTTTGACAGCGCCTTCCAAACATGTGCTCTCTACCATCTAGAAGGACAAGGGCAGCAAACACATGGGAACACCACCACTGGCAATTTCCCTTCCAAGCCACTCACCATCCTGACTTGGAAATATATCGCCGCTCCTTCACTGTCGCTGGATCAAAATCCTGGAACTCCCTCTCTAACAGCACTGTGGGTGTACCTACACCACATGGACTGCAGCGGTTCAAGAAGGCAGCTCACCACCATCTTCTCAAAGGCAACTAAGGATGGGCAACAAATGCTGGCCTAGCCAGCGATGCCCACAAGGATGAATAAAAAAAACTTCTCTTGTTATTGGATAGAAAACAGGAATGTCACTTCTTAGAAATTAAATATAAGGAGAAGTAAGTTGATAAAGTTCCATGCAAGTCAAAGGAAACTAGTGGAAACTTCCAAATTTTATGTTGACATCAAACTATTTGTTACACGCTGCCCACTGCATGGCACAAATGATGTCAGAGTGCCTACTGGAGGCAGGCTCACTGCTCTTGATTCAGGGAGGACAGAGGAGTAAGTGACCTGTCCACATAAAGGCTGCAACAGGTAAAGGGGCAGCAGCGGCAGTGCCTCGGGGTTGCAGCACGACAGGAAGATAGAGCAGAGACTACAAGCACTGCGCCATGCTCTCTGTCAACTTGGAGCTTAACTCCCCCATGCTCCTTCATGGTGACAGGGCGCTGTCTGGCAGACCAATCAATGCACCCTGTGTCCCAGCATGCCTGTCCATCAGCAATCTCCTGTAAGCCACTCCATTAAGGCCCTCGTTGGAGACCACTACAGCGTAACTCTTCTACAACTGCACCCTCTGGTGAGCCGGCAAACAAACCATCCTTTACCTCTGGTCTGGCTGCAGCCCACTCATGCTGATCACAACTCTATATTAGCCTCCAAGGTACGTGCAGTGCCAGTATCTGAGCTGGTGGCTGCGAGTGTGAGAGCAAGGAGGAGAAGGCTGGTGTGAGAGAAGTGGGTAGCAAGAGGTCCATGCTCACAGCATCAGCAGCTTGCTTATCCTACCACATCGCAGGATGAGGATCTGCTGGGAGTTGTTAAGGGGAATAACATGTTGTATCCTCACTATTCTCAGCGATGCCAGGGACCCTGTCACATCTGACCCCATGATGAGGACAACCTCTCCTCCATAAGGCTCAGGAAATTCAAGTGCCCTGGTCCTCTGCTGTGCCTCCTTTGATTTTTTTAATTATTCATTCATGGGGTGTGTAGGCGTCGCTGCCTGGGTCAGCGTTTATTGCCCATCCCTAACTGCCCTTGTTCAGAGGGCAGTTAAGAGTCAACCACATTACTGTGGGTCTGGAGTCACATGTAAGCCAGACCAGGTAAGGATGGCAGATTTCCTTCCCTAAAGGGCATTAATGAACCAGATGGGTTTTTACAATAATCGATAATGGTTTCATGGTCATCATTAGACTTTTAATTTCTGATTTCTTAATTGAATTCAAGTTCCACCATCTGATGTGGCAGGATTCGAATCCGGGTCCCCAGAGCCTAGGTCTCTAAGTTATTAGTCCAGCGACAATACCACTATGCCATCGCCTCACCATAATGTGCCACCTTGTCCTGCAAAAAGGAAAAAAAGAGGGGAATGAGACTGACTGGATTACTCTACAGGGAGATAGCATGGACTCAATGGGCTGAAGGGCCTCCTTATGATTCTATGACCCTAATGTCAGAGATTGTGTTGCGCTGTTTAGATAATGCACCTGCCACAGCTGAATAGCAACGAGAGGCATGTGTGGCATTGGCAGCATCAAAAGATGTTCAAGAGTGAGCTGGAGTATCTGGATGTTAGACATGGGTTCTGAGTGGCAGGGAGTGCTGCTGAGTGATTGATAGGTGTGTGGTGCGTTGAACAGCATGAGAGCTCGGTGGTGCAGTGGGAAGGAGATGGTCATGTAAAGATGCATTCACTGACATTGACCACTTGCATGAAGCCATTAGGTTTCTTGTGGTACTGTGGCCAAGTGCTCTGTTCCAGCCTCCAGGGATGACCTCCCTGGCTCCCTGCACCCACTCCTTAGTGAAGATAGTCCTGGAGGGCCTTCTGAGCCCTCAGAGGAACCATGGTACCTCTACACCTGCCCTCTTCTACTACTAATGCCTCCAGGATGACATCCATCACCCTGGAACTCTCTCTTTGACCAAGTGTTCACTTTGCCATCATTTAAATCATTTAAAAAGCAGTAATATTCTTCCGTGTAGCTTCCCTTTTAAGAGAGACAGGCTGCCTTTAAGAAGAGCCACCTGGCTATTTCTGAGCCACGCTACTGGGTTCTTCTGCTGAGCGCAGAGGCAGCCAGCAGAGTTAGGAGGAAGACGACAGTGCAAGACCTGCTCGGCCAGATATTACAATCAAAGATGAAGTGGGTGCACCAAATTTGCAAGCTGCCTACTTCCATCTGAACGGCCTCAGACAAGACGCAAAATGTGACCCAATTTCTAGACCCTAGTGTTGCGAGATTTGTTTCTTTTTATTGGTATATTGCTGTAAAAACTTTATTACATTTTTTAAACCTTATAACAAAGTAACTAAAAGGAACATTTTCTGGCTCCTTAACACTCAGTTGTTACTACCTTAAAGAATTGTTCCACATAACTGTGCTTTCACTTTAAAAAGTGACTCAGAGAAGACGATCGATTACAATTTGGACAACAAGTCCATCTGATTACTGTAGACTTAAATGCATATGGTTCCCAAATTCTCTCTGTAATGTGGCGCAATTATAATAATATTACCCTTAATTTCTGAATCCTCTGAATTTTCAATATTTAGCACATTGAGACACACAAGACAATATTACATTACTATGTAAATGCCTGTAAAATGCAATGGTTATACTATTCTCCAGGCCATGTCGTTATCCAGATGATATTCATTTTTTGACTGAAGCCCATTAGATCTAAATTACACGTAATGCAAAACTAATTCCATACATTTTTAATCAATATTTGTTTACCGGCACAGTTATATGAAACAATTCTTTAAGGTAGTAACAACTGCATTTGAGGGGAGGTTTTGAGTCAGGTTTTGAGAAGCACACAGTCATGATTCTTTTTAATTCTTCAAACTGACAGCTCTGTTGCTAGAAACTTCTAATCATGGGATTTTATTTGGCCATTTGTGTTCAGCTCACCATCAACCACGTACAAATCTAATCAGATGGTTCCATGGTCACGGATAGCTACATAATTAACATCTGGATTTCAATTCTGTTTGGTTTATTACCTGAGCCATGATCTGATAGTCTATGCTCCCCTGCTGCTTAAAGAAGAGAAGGACATGATATATTTAATAAGCTGAGGTACAGTGACAAGAGTTTCTCTATTTGTCTCTCAGGTCACGCTACAATTAACTATTGAACAGGAGAAGGAACATTGGCTCATAAGAGATGTGCGGTGCGTATACTTGTGTTGTCAGTGATGCTAAACGCAAGAAAATATTTTGTGTAAAAACCTAATTCTGGAACAGTGATTAAAATCTTTTTGTCCTTTAATAGATCATCATTTAGGATTTTAAAAAATCATTTTCAGAATGCGCATTTAAGAATCATTTTGAAGGAGTCCATTCAATTAATTCAGTCTGTTCAGCCAGAGATTGACGTGTTTGGAAAGAAAACATGCTGCTCTGCACTCATGATTGATTTCTGCTATTAAGAGTTGCCTAAGGCACTTCAGACAAGGAGGGATCTCACCTTGATGTGATACAAAACAACTCCTGTATAGTACGTGGCACACGTTAAAAAGGCTGCAGCAACTACCCACACAACCCAAATTCTGCCAAGATGATGCTTCTGTGGGAGTGACAGTCTCTCCATTAGCTGCGCCAATCTGACCATTTTAAATCCTTGCCAAATCGAGCCAATTAATTGACTGTACAATTAGACAAATTGTATGCATTTGTACTGGCCCAAAGAGATCCTGGGTGGAATTTTCCATGTCCTGGCGTTGGGCGTGTTCAGCAGCGTGAGTAAACAATATGGCGAGAAGGCCGAGAATCAGTTTCACGACGTCGTGAAACCAGTTTGCAATCGTCCGCTCTGCCCGTCAATGGTGGGCCACATTCCCCAACATTGGATGTCGGGAACCTCATTGCAATGCATCTGCATATCTTTATAAGGCGAGCCCGTTGGAATCATCCCACCACACTGAGTTGTCCGAGCACGTCGGCGTGATTTCACGCTGATGGGTTTTACAATAGCATACATAAGGCATGCACTTGGCGGGCTGCGCTTTGAGGGGAACTCGGAGGTGAGTGCACAGTAATGTTGCACAGCACTCGTGAGGGTCGCCTGTTGGACTTTAAGGTTGAGGCGTGTTGGACAGGAGAGGGGGCATGGGCTGCCCTGCAGTTGAAGTGACTTGGGGGTTGGGGGGAGGTGCAAGGGCTGACCTGCGGTTGAAGCTAGTGCACAAGAATGTGCAGGGTTGGTGGGGGGAGGATTCCTGCAGATGACTGACAACCAGTGTCGCTGAAGACTGTGCATGTCTAGGGAACTGGTCGGTCGCATCTGCCAGCTACTACAGGATTTGGTGCCATGGGGACATGGAGGGCATCCCATGTCCATGAAAGTGACCGCAGCGCTCGATTTTTATGCCAGTGGCTCCTTTCAGGGATCCATAGATGACCTCTGTGGGATATCACAAGTCTCCACCCACAAACGCAACCATGAGGTCACATGAGGGCACACAAATTTGTGCATTTCACCCGGGACCAGGAAAACCAGGATGAAGGAGCGATTGGATCTGCCCAGATCTCGGGTTTACAACAGGTGCAAGGTGCCATCGACTGCACTTACTTGGCGCTCAGATCTCCATTGCAACACATGGTCAACTATGTCAACTACAAGGGCTTCCATTCGCTGAACATGTGGCTGGTGTGCGACCACCATAAATGCATCCTGCAGGTCTGCACACCATTTCCACGGATTGTCCATGACTGCTACATTCTCATTCGGTCACAGATCCCTGATGTCTTTCAGGGTCCACAGAGGCTGCAGGGTTGGCTCCTCGGAGACAAGGGCTACCTGCAGAGGATGTAGCTGATGACACTCGTGCAACGGCCTCAGATTGCAGCAGAGCGAGGCTATAATGAAGCTCATGTTGCAACTTGCAACTTGGTGGCGCAAATCATTGGGATACTGAAAATGAGGCTCTGGTGCCTGGACCAGTCTGGTGGAGCCCTGCAATATAGTCCACAGAGGCTGTCATTCATTGTCATCGCCTGCTCCGCCCTTTACAACCTGGCACTGCAATGAGGAGAGGAGCTGGCTGAGGAGGAGATGGAAGAGCTGGAGGTCTCCTCCATTGAGGAGGACGTCAATGGGGATGACAGTGACAAGGTCCTCGAAGGCGATGATGACGGGAATGAGGCCCTCGCACTGGCTAGATGAGGCAGATGCACACAGGAGGGCCTCACAGCTGCAAGATTTGTGGACAATGAATGTAGTGGGGAGACTCCATAGATCCTCACATTGCATCTATGAACGTTTTGAAGGGGTCTCAAAATTCCCACATTTTTCATATCAACAAGGATATGACTTTTGGACTTTTACCTGAAACCAGACAACAAGAGGATACAGAATACGCATTCTTCCCTTTAAAACAATCAACACGAAACTAAAGCCCATCAATATCTTGCATAAATAATTGCTACTTACTACGGGGGCAGGAAGACCACAATCAATGTAATTATGCGAACCCATCAATACTCCACACATACAATGGCTTTCAGTTCAAGACTAGTTACGGGGGAGGAAGACAATGATAAACATCATGCGGGCCCATTAAAAACAATGAGATATCAATCACCTAGGGAAGCCCACCAAAATCAAATAAAGAACTAACCTTGATTTGGATTGAGATAAGAAATTCGAAAAAAAACAGTATAACTGGGCCAGCAGATCAGGAGTGAGCAGTTTGTTTTTGGGCAGTGAGGAGTTTAAGCAGGGAGCTGAGCCAAGCAGAGGAAGGAGATCTGGAGGTTTGCAGGCCCGCAGGCAACATCACGGCGAGGGGCACGGGGTGGCAGGCTCAACCGAAGACAACAAGGCCACAACCGCAGCCCTCCATGAAGATCGACCACCCACAACTGCGCCCTCCACCCAACTGAAGAACCCTCGCAGATTCCACATACCAGGATACCAGGACCACGTGGGGACGGCAGGCCCCAGAGGACACAAAGAGCATACCCCAAAACTGCAACCGGCTTACCCAGCTGGATTTCGAACTGTCAAGGAACCCTGGTTGGTGAGCATGATCCCTGACCTCTCCTAGTTCAATTTAGTTAGGTTTTGGGGGTGAGACAAAGGTAAGGGGATTAGTAGCGTGATTTTCCCTCATTATGCCGTGTGTTCCCCATTCTTAACTAAGTGTACTTTGTAGGTCTGTATAATCTCAGTGTAATCCTAATGTTATAAATTCATTTGTGACTTCAATAAACTCAGTTATTATTTTCTTGCACCAAATCCAGTTGTCTGCTGCACTTTGTCACAACCCCCAAATAAGTCCAAGGTCTAGAACCCAGGGAGTGAGAGCAATTCGAACCGCTCGGAAGTCAGAGGTGGAGCTGACACACATACCACTACCCCCTACAGTTGGACTCCAGTCTGGCTGACATCAGCACACATACCCTCTGTAATAAGGCTGCTGCCATGGAGATGCAGCGGAGGCCCTAATAATCACTCGATTCCAGGAGGATGATGACGGCATGCAGTGAGGACACTACATAGATCTTCACATTGTCTCTGAGAATGTCTGAATCCTGCCTGGACAAGGGCAGCTCGGTTGTGCTCTGTGATCAGGGTCATATCATAGAGACGCAGCCATGAAACTTTAAAAGCACCTGACCCTTTGTCCACCTTCAGCACCCGACCCCTTCAGGAGCACAGCGTCACTGGTCACAGATGCTGAAGAGATGGGGGCCAGCCCCACCTCAAAGGTGCTGAGAGCACACAGAGAGAATGATGGAACTCTGTGATACCTGTCCACGACATTCTGGCAGCAATGACAAGCACCATTGACGTGCAGGCATCAGTAATGTTTCCAGGGAGTGTGAGGCCGGACCATCACTTTGGTCTGAAGGCTGCACAAAGCACAGGGAAGAGGCCCTGGACTGAGGCACCTGCCTTTATCTTGTGCAGGAAACAAGTTTTCACATCAGAGTGACACGAACACTGCTTATAGATCAATGAGCCAAAGGCAGGAAGACATTCTTGAGAGTTAATTTACAATAGTGACCATTATGTACAAGTGATTAACATCTGTGCCCAGGCTGTGCAACTAATTATTCTTAACTTTTCTAACCCTGCCGCTATGTCGTGGCACTGCCCAGCCATCCACTGCAGAGGTAGAGGCAGCCTGCTGATTGTTGTACGTGATGACCTTGGTGGGCATCCTCTGGAGGGCTAAGACCTGGAGGGCCCTGGCCTGTATTCAGGGTCCTGCTGTGTGGCAGTGGCACCCTCCTTGGCCTGTGGAGCTGGAGCTGCCGGGGTCACAGGAAGAGGCGATTCGGATGGGCTCGACTCTCCCGGAGTCACTTGGATGGATGGCCCGGGGTGTGCACTAGCTTATCCTCCTCCTGATGGGTGCCCAAGGGCCCCGGGCCGACTCCTTGAGGAGAAGGGGAAGCTGGTGTGAGATTGAGCTGCCTTGCACCCCTCTTGCGTACAAACTGTTGGAGGCCAACCATGGCATCAGCGATGCAGTTCAGCCTATGCTGCAGTGCAGGAACAATGTCCTGGACCAAGGTCTCCATGGTGGCCACCACCCTCAGTGTTGGCCTCAGTGCATTGGCATGCCGGCGCTATCACCTCAGCCTGAAGGCAGATAGACTCCTCCATCGTACCTTACAGTCTGAGGTGAGCAGCAATGTCTTTTAAATCTCTTCAATTGAAATGGAGAGGGGTAGTCAATCAACACCTGGGAAGACCATTTATATTTTAAGTGACTCCCCGATATACATCCAGACATATTTCACCTCATTTCTCTATTTCCTTAGTTCTGCTGAAGAGTCATACAGACTCGAAACATCAACTGTATTCCTCTCCGCAGATGCTGTCAGACCTGCTGACATCCCTTCCTAATGTTCCTGAGCTTGCCTTTGCACCTCCTGAGGTAACCCTGAGTCTAGAGCCTTATCATCTGACTCGGACTCAGCACCTTTCTGGCCTCCAGCAGTCCTTCGAGTGCCAGAGACCAGGGAAGTCCCTGCTGCCGCTTGCTGTGGATCAGAACGTGTGAAGTGCTCACCAGATTGTGATCCCGAGGCTACTCTAAAGCTCGGTCCCACCGAGGTGTGTGTTTCTGTGCTGGTGGAGGATGTAGGTGAGCGCTGTGACGGGACTTCAAGGAGGATGCCTTCAGATTCTTCTTCAGAGGTTTCTTTGGGGCTTGACTGGAGGCTCTGGGTCGTGCACTCCGTCAGCTGTTTCCCAGATGTGCCTGCGAAAGCAAGGAGAGATAATTAGTGTATGACAGTGGCCTGTGAACACATCACTCAAAGCATGGTGTCTGATGGATGTTGCACTGCTGGATCCTCCCTTGGTAGAGCAGCGCCGACCTCACCATCGGCACAGGAATAGCCCAGATCCTCGTCGCCCAGCTGGATGGCTCTGTTTTCAAAGTCCATGAAGACCTTGATTTCAGGCATTCCTCCACCAGTCTGTGACCTCTCCCTCCTGTTGTGTGCCAGGTCGTCCTGCATAGAGATGAAGAGAGCGTAAGCTGCCAAACCAGATGATAAGTATGCCTGGCCTGTGGGGGTGGTGAGTGACCCCCGTGAACGGGGTGAGGATACTGAAGGTGAGTGTGGGAGAGTGAACGGTGATGTCCCTTGAACTGGTAGTGAGCGAGGGCCCTGTGGATGTGTGATGGGTTTGTGAGTGTGTGCGTTGAGAATAATGAGAAGGGTGACTTACCCTGGCGGAACAGATGAGATCATTTTTCCTTTTTCCGCACTGGGAGGCTGTCTTTTATGCAGGGCTTTGGCACTGACCAGTGCAGCCACCGCCTCCCAAGCTGGATTAGTGATGTTGCTGCCCATCCTGTGGCCGGAGTGGGGGTAGAGGATATGGCGGGCCTCCACAGCATCCAAAAGATGCTCAAGGGACACGTCATTAAACCGAGGGCTGCAGTCTTCTTGCCTTTCAGAGCCATGTCTTCCATGCAGCAGTCGTGGACTGGAAGCACTGAGAGTTGCACGCATGGCTGCACTTTACATATGGCACATGGCATGGTGAAGCGGCGAGGTGATGGTGTGGCGGGTGAATGAGAACCCGCCTGTTATCGAACTGGCGTGTTTTCCAGGAATGCATAGTTAATGTGGGAGGATTGCGATGCTATGACATGACAAGCCTCCATTGCGGCCAGTGAGTAAAACATCGTTTTTCCCACCCGCTAATGCACTTAGTGCAAGTCTGGAATGATTCTGCCCTCTGTTTCAGGTAGAAAAATACCCATTACAATGGACTGTCTTGTTTACTTCTCTTTGGACTGTCATAATTGCATTCTAAATAAAATTAGCTGGATGGATTACAAAAAAAAAGATTTTCTGCATCTACGAGCTTACAAAATCTATTTTGTATCAGAAAGAATTGTTTAACTTTACAACTGAAATATAATATTTAACAAGGGCATATCAGATGCCTGCAACATGCTGCCAACAGTATTATTGGGAAACACTGGCATATACACTAGGGCAAATATAGAATTTTCAGGAAATTATGGTTTCTGAAATGGCTAAGGTTACAATGGAGGCATCTTCCTCCTCATCAAATTTCAGAACAAGGACTGGGAGGCGTGCAGTCTGCAAACTACGCAAAGTTAATTTAGTGGAAAATAGTTAAGATTGAGGGAATTTTTCTTCAAGTTATAAAAATGAACCGTGTGCTGTCAGGACCTTTGCCGATGCTGGAGACCCAGAGAATGTGCGATTAATTGCTCATTAATATTTCATAACAGCATTCACCACATTGACGACCGTGCATGTCACCACCACCTCCTCAATGACAACCGGGTATGGGCAATAAATGCCAGCCTTGTTAATGACAGCCCCATCCCACGAATGAATTACTTTTTAAAAGCAGTCTCATGTACTGTGTCCTTGATTGTAAGCGATTGAAAGCTTTATTCTCTGAAGGCCATTGAAACCTCATAAAACAGGAGCTTTCCTGCAGCTCATGGTATGAGGGCAGTGAATTCTTCATACCAGGGAGCTTTTGTCATCCAAGTGCAACATCTCATCCTGAAGGAGTATGAAAGGGAAAATCAACTGTTTCATTTAGATATGGCTTTCTGACAAGCCACTTCGAAATGAAACAGTCAGGTTTTCTCTTTCATATTATTTCAAGATTCAATTTTGCACTTGAATGACAGGAACAAAGTTATGTATTAAATTCTTATGTTAATTTTCCACCTTTGGAAGTGTTATGGGAACATGCACATGCTAAAATAAGACAGGGGAGAGACGGTAGAGGTACTATTACGATAATACAATATGTAAAAAAAAATCATTAAAAAAGGGAATAGTGCCAAAGAATTGACAGATAGATAATGTGATTCCAATATTTAAAAAGGGACAAAGAAGTCCAGGGAACTATATATAATTAGTTTAACATTGGTGGTAGTGAAGATAATGGGATCCTTACTCAAAGAGGTAGTGGAAAAACATCTCGAAACTGAAAATATAGTAAAGAAGGGTCAGTGCAGATTTCAAAAGTAAGGTCATGCTTGACCAATGTTGTTGAGTCCTTTGAAGATGTAACAGAAAAGGTGGATGGGGTAATATAGTCGATATATTTGCATTTTCAAAAGCTTTGATAAGGTACATAAAAACAGTTTTTGTGTGCAGTTTTGGGCTCCCTACCTAAGAAAGAATATACTTGCCATAAAGGGAGTGCTTCGAAGGTTCACTAGTCTGATACCAGGGATGGCAGGACTGTCGTATGAGGGGAGATTGGTTCGACTGGGCCTGTATTCATTAGAAAAATGAGAGGGGATCTGATTGAAACATATAAAATTCTAACTGGGCTAGACAGACTAGGTGCGTAGGTGATGTTTCCTCTGGTTGGGGAGTCTAGAAGCAGGGGCCACAATTTCAGGATATGGGGCAGGCCATTCAGGACTGAGATGAGGGAAAATTTCTTCACTCAGAGGATGGTCAAGCTGTGGACTTCTCTACCACAGGAGGCTGTGGCGGTGGGGTCACTGAGTATATTCAAGAAAGAAATTGATAATTTTTGGGATATTAGGGGCATAAGGAGTATGGAGAGAAAGCAGGAATATGGTTTTGAGATACAGGATCAGCCATGATCATGTTGAATGGTGGAGCAGGCTCGAAGGGCCGAATGGCCTACTCTTGCTCCTAGTTTCTATGTTTCTATGACATGAGAAATAGGAGCAGGAGTAAATCATATAACTGCTCGAACCTGCTCTACATTTAATATAAACATGGCTGATCTTCTGCCTCAACTCCACCTACCCAGCCACTCCCAATATTCCTTGATTTCCTGAGACCCCATGCATAGTAGATTCATGACTGTGCCCAATGATAAAGACATGTTTATGTATGAATTAATACTCAGAATTTATTTATCCTATTCACTAAAATTATATAGCGTGTCTGCCATACTTCAGGTGGCAAAATTCAAAATGCCAAAAGTATAAAAAAGTGAAACGCAATCACTTTAGTCTGATTTTCTCTGACATGGAGCCAGGAAACTACAAACCATGCTCATTAATAGCAATTAATCTCTAAATGGCCTCAGGATGCATGTACTTTTAGCAAATATAGTAAAAAGATGGCTATTTTAAAACCAATCCACGGCCATCTCCTTTCAAGGCATGCTCCTAGGTATTCTTTCCTCTTGAGGAGTGGACAGAGGGGTAATGTCAATACCAAACTTTTTGTTATATTGCAGTTTTTCCATTCATCTGTCACAACTTGCATAATCTCCCATATTCTTTTTATTTGCAAAGTCCTTTGCTCCACTATGGCCATTTTAAAAATCTTACTTATATGGAGCAAGTAAATATTTAACTTCGTAAAAAGGATAAGTAATTTCTATATTAACTCTTTGACTTCTGAACGAATATAGAGTCTATAGTTGCTCTTTAGGTTTTATTTAGAGGCCTCACAGAATCATAAAATTAGTACAGTGCAGAAGGAAGCCATTCAGCCCATTGTGTCTGCACCAGCTCTCTGAATGGGCAATGCACCTAGTGCCATTCCCCTCTCTTCTCTCCATAACCGCAGCAGTTTTTTTCCCTATCTACTCTGTCCAGACCCCTCTAATATCTCTATTAAATCTCTTCTCAACCTTCTCTTCTTCAAGGGAAACAGCCTCAATTTTTCCAATCTAAGTAACTGAAGTTCCATCCATGGAACCATTCTCATCAATCTTTTCTGCACTCTATCCAATGCTTTCACATCTTTCCTAAAGTGTGGCACCCAGAACTGGACGCAAAGCTCCAGTTGAGGGCAAACCAGTGTTTTATACAAATTTAACGTAACCTCCTTGTTTTTGTATGCTTTATTAATTCCTTTAAGAATTCTAATGCAACTCCCCAGAGGGGTGTAGACTATTAAATTATTGAGCTATAAAGACTAAGATTGTCCCAGGCTCAATACCTGGGCTTTGCTCAGCAAATTGATGGAGCTGCGGGCTGGCAAGTCTTCGGGTCCTGATGGATTACATCCTAGGGTCGTAAAAGAGGTGGCTAATGAGGTAGTCAATGTGCTGGCGTTAATTTTCCAAAATTCGCTAGATTCTGGAAAGGTTCCATCAGATTGGAAGGCAGCAAATATAACCCCTCTGTTCAAGAAGAGAGGGAGGCAGAAAACAGGAAACTATAGGCCAGTTAGCTTGATGTCTGTCGTGAGGAAGTTATTAGAATCACTCATTAAGGAGGATATAGCTGGGCATTTAGAAGAGCTCAAGGCAATAGGGAAGAATGAACATAGTTTTGTGAAAGGAAAATCATGTTTATCCAATTTATTGGAGTTTTTTGAAGGAGTAACTTGCACTGCGGATAAAGGGGAGCCTATAGACGTACTGTACTTGGATTTCCAGAAGGCATTTGATAAAGTGTCACATCAAAGATTATTACAGAAAGTAAAAGTGCATGGTGTAGTGGGTAACATATTAGCATGGATAGAAGATTGGCTGGCTGGCAGAAAGCAGTGAGTATGCATCAATAGGTCTTTTTCTGATGTGACAAGTGGAGTCCCACAGGGGTCTGTACTGGGGCCTCAACTTTTTACGATTTACATCAATGGCTTAGATGAGGGGAGTGAAGACATGGTAGCTAAATTTGCAGATGACACAAAGATAGGGAGGAAAGTATGTTGTGAAGAGGACATGAGGAGGTTGCAGATGAATAGAAATTGTAAAAAACCTAGAGGGGGAGGAAATGTAGTAATTTAAGGTACAGCCTCTCCTTCTGTCTATCGGGGTCACGTGAAGGACCCCCTACATGACCAAACGTGCCTGGGAGGAGGTGGCGGAGGTGGTGAGCTCCCACGATGTGGTACAGCGCACCTGGATCCAGTGCTGCAAGCGCTTCAACGATTTGTTAAGGCTCCGACCAGTAAGCCCTAAGTGCGGGCAACCCTGGGGGTGGGGCTTCCTGTCGAGAGTCCAGATCGAGCATGTAGCACCTGGAAAGCTCTCTGTAATAAAGTTTATCTGTTCCTTGTTGAAACCTGTCCACTCTATTGAGTCAGTACAAGAACCCAGGTTATGGAAGTGATAAATTGGCCAGTTTATCAGCCTCTGATTACACGTGAGGGACCCCTTACTGAAAGTGCATGAGCGTGAATGTTGATGGAATAGTGGATTGGATTCAACGATGATGTCCTCCAGTAGCTGACTGGCATTCACCAGGCCCTCATATCAATCATGTCCACTTGGAATGAAGCACCAATGGTGCCTGCTTCCTGAGAAGCCATGCACCAGTAAGAGAAGACAGTCAGGAGAGATGTACTGGGGAGAAAGCTGCAGCGAATAAAAAAAATGCTGCATTCATAAAGCCCTGACATCAAATAATACTGCAAATAAATTTTTGTTAAAGTTCCTACAAATCAAATATTACTCAGGAACATGCAAATGCACACTTTAAATTTTGGGATGTTTAAGATTCATTAGACCGGAGCTTTCAGACAGCCCATTGTTGCACATGTTATGGTGGTGACAGATGAGTTCTCCTTCATTCTTAATGGATGTGAGGCAGGCTTGGATGCTGCTGATGGGGTATTTAAGTGAGCGCAGAACAATAATGCTGCAGCCTAATTACAGGTTATTTTCAGAAGTACTCTCCTTACACCAGCTCAGTCCTGATTGCGCTTTCTGAACACTGTGCACTGGAGCTTCAGTATGACTTGTTCTGTTCCTCGGAGTGATGGATTTCAATTCTCTGTAAAATGCATCTGTTGTTAAAGGAGACAGGAAACATCGCTCTTTTATTTCTTTCTCCTGTTTCCCCAGCTTTCCATTGCTTCCATGATCATTAATTTTCTGATGGGATTGATCATCAAATAAACCGCTACCATTTCACAATTTTCAACCAACCCTAGGTTATGCTAGAGTGTAATTTAGATCCAAGAACTCTCCTTTTAAAAATCATTTTCAAAAGTCTGTGTTATGCTTTGGGTTTTTAATGCTCATTTGCTTTCTGGGAGTGGAGGGTGGAGGGGACTCTGTTCCATTGTCCACTCCCATAGCGAACCTCATGACCCCTACAAATTGGAGCATGCTTCAACCTGCCCAATACAAATGCAAGTTATAGCAAAACCCACGGATCATAACAGAGAACTCTGTGTTGCCACATCATCATTCTCTCTTCAAGTAGTGGACTAAATATTCTAGCAGACAGAGCTTGGAGTTCTGAATCAGCAGTTGTTTTTATTTACATGGTTACACTGTAAAAGGCTGTCAGATACAAATCTAGGCTAACGCTCCAGTAGAGTACTGAGGGAGAGCTTTACTGTTGAAAGTGTTGTCTTTCAGATGAGATGCTGAACTGAGACCCACTCTCTCAGGTCAACGTAAAAGATCCCATAGCAATATTCAAAAAAAAAAGTACAGGAGTTCTTCCTGGTGTTCTGGCCAAGATATGTCCCTCAAACAGACTATCTGGTCACTATGTTCATAGGACCTTATTGTGTACAATTGATTGCCTGCAACAAAGTGACTACACTTCAAAAGGCTTTGGGGAAGCCTGACGTTAATATAAAAGGTGCTATTTTTAAGGGAAGTTATTTTTCTTTATTCCAATGCTGTCTTCAATATATAACTAACGGACAACTTATCATTGCAACCAGAGGGTAAAACATCGTTTTTCACCCCGGCTACCTTATTTGCATCAGGTGTCATGGTGGACTGGGGGGGGTGGGGGCGGGAGGGGCAAAAATCGGTTTCACGCCGACGTAAAATCACAGCCGGGTCATCTGATGGGGTCCGCCATCGCGAATATCGCTGGAGGCCAGCAGGAACCTGATTTACATCCCACAAATGGGATGAAAAGTGAGGCCCGACCGGAATTAGCCTCCCATGCCCGATTTACCATTACGCCAGCGGGAAAACGCACCGGCCCAGAACATGTCTGGACAAGCATGTCGTGCAGAAGTTGGGACTTACCTTTAGGGCCTTGCTCAGATCGCAGGTATCTGAAGAGAAGATGATGCTGGAGGCCTACAGCTACCAGACCCTGGAGGAAGACGTGCATCGCATGGTGGGTGGACCATCATGCACTTGGCTCCACCGCGAAGCAGCTCTCAGAAGGTGGGAGGTCTCCAAACAGCAGCTTCGACTTTGCTGAGGCGTCCGAACTTCATGGGCTTTGCCATGGACTCACACCGTCTTCCATGGCCTCTTATTGCTTTGGACCTACTTCGGAGCTTCACAGACTTCGCCATGGCCTGGTATGGAGGATCGATGAAAGGGGGGTTGATGCGGTTGGAGAGGAAGATCTAGATGTGAGTGGGAGAGGAAGGTGTACCGGGAGGGGGGTTGAGGTTGGAAGGGGGGAGGGCGAAGGTTTTAGGGAGGGAGGGGCCAAGGTGTCGGGGGGGTGTGAGGTTGGGATGGAGTGAAGGTATTGGGGGAGTGAGTTTGGGAGAGGGAGGGTGTCCGGGGAGAGAAGGGAGTTCAAAGGGGGCAGGGTGTCTTGATTGGGGGGGGGGGGGGTGGTGGAGGGAGTCCGGAGGGGAGGTGTCTGGTGGGAGGGTGAGGGAGTCTGGAGGGAGGAGGGAATCCCACTGAGATGTGTGTCGCTGCGCGTGTCTGTGATGGTTTTCCAGGCTGCTTATTTCCAGCTCTTCAATGGAGGAGGTGTCCTCTTGGCTGAAAGTGAAGACCTTGATGGGGCTGAGGGACTGGCTGGCTGAGGGTGTCGGTCACTTGGCAGAGCTCCCTGTGAACCAAAGTAGAGATAAGTAGTGCATGGCAACAGGGTCAAAAGCAGGAAAGAGAGCACTCACACTTGTGTTGAGGGAGGGGTGATCTAGTGCAGGATCCTCATGTGGGTGTTCGCCACCAACCTCACCATTGCTGCAGGCACAGTCTACGTTCTCACCAGTCAGCGCGACGGTACGCTCCTCAAAGTCAGTGAGGGATGGGTAAATCTGTGCCTGTCCACTAGCGATCTGGCGTGTTTTCCGTGAATGCATTATCAATGAAGTGGGACATGCCGGGAAGCAGACGATATAGCGCGAAAACCCGCCATTGCGACCGGTGGGTAAAACATCGTTTTTCACCCCGGCTACCGCACCCATTGCAATTTAGGAATGATTCCCAGAGTTTTACCTGAGCACGAGAGCCTAGTATAAACTCGTAATTGACAAACTCTGGACCTCAAAAGAGAACTACAACTGATTAATGATTTTGTTCCCTTCTCTCAGGTCTTGGACACAGCCGTCAATCAGATAAACACCAGGCTGGACTGCATTCTTTGATCTGTGTCCATGTGGCAATGTGCCTACTCATGTTTACCAACAGAAATATGATCCAAAGCCCTTTGAAGCTGCACTGAAAGAAAAAGCTGCATTTCCTGTGTCAATGATAGCATTGACAATAGCAAAGCTCTTTGTCCTCCAATGAAAATACATCCGTATTAATTAGAACTAAATGTGTCTGCACTTGGTCTGCATTAACATTTCGCAGAGCCCACCACCAAATGCATTTTAATTAATCCTAATGTATTTTCTGTACCTTGCAGACTTCAGTTCACATAAACCACAATTAACCTCACAATTCCTAGCAGTAAGACTCTACAAATTAAAAACAATATCTTGCATTTATGTGCACTTTTAAAATAGAATTGCTCACAAGGTGTGAGGATGAACACTGAATCAAAGAAGGAGTGATTTGATAGATTTGTTTAAAATTATGAATGTTCTCAATGAGAAGCAGCCTTCAGTGACAGGGAATTGGAACAAGAGGGCACAGATTTAGAATTGGCAAAAGAACCAGAAGTGGTGTGAGAAAACATTTTTTATTTACACAGCACGTTGTTGTGATCTGGGATGTGCTGTCTGAAAGGGCTTTGGAAGCAAATTCAATAGTAACATTCAAAAAAATAATTGGATGAATACCTGATGGGAAAAGCTTTGCAGGGTGATGGGGAAAGAGCAAGAGAGTGGGATTAATTGGATAGTTCTACCAAAGAGCCAGCAGCATAGATACACGAGAGAAAACGGCCTCGCTCTGTGCCATGTTATTCAACAATCCTATGATTCTATTACAAGGTCTGGCCAAAGGTTTGGTCAAAGTGGTGGGTTTTGAAGAGGATCTTTAAAGGGGTGAGGGAACTGGTGAGGTTTAGGGATCAAAACCCAGAGAGTGGGACCTGCAATTTTACCATTAAACTTCCCTCTGCTGGAGAAAACATTTTGCATTTCTCTGTTTCAATGCCTTTGTGCAGAAATTAATTAAGTTAAAAAAAATTAACAAAAAGCAAAAAAATCTGAAAATATAAACAGAAAAAGCTGGAAATACTCAAATCAGCAGGTCTGCCAACATCTGTTGAGGAAAAGAAGTCAGTAAATGAATGCTTCAGGTTTTCCATCTTTCCTCAGGAAATTTTCAGGTCAGTATCCTTTTGTTTGTCTTCTTAATTAAAAAGGTTCCTTGGTGACTGAAACGCTGCTTTGAATGTTAATATGTGTAACTGGCAGGTAGAGACTAGAACTTTGCAGTCACTCCGATGCTTTAGTGTGTTAAAGGTGCTGTACAAATGCAAGCTGTTGTTTTTAAAGAAACAATGTGAATGGCAATATCCAAACATAAACAGGAAATTTAACAGATCTCACACTTTGCGTGATGACGTGTTAATGTCACAGAAATGTCACTTCCAAGCGATGAATTGAATTTTGGTTTCTTAATGGTACATTCTTTCCAGAGGCCTAGGCTCTGAAATTTCTTGGGTTTCTCCTGTCAAAACACCAGTGGAACCATCAGAGAAATAGCATTGAGCCAGCTTGGGAGACAGGGAAAATCCCCATGCAATTTCACAGCCTCTGTCTCTTTAGTGCATTGAATGCGATTGATCCACCTGCACAACATCACACCTTGAAGAATGCAACCTAACTATGCCATCCAGAAGTTCTGTTGCTTATTGGCCTGCCTAGTGCATAATATTTTTAAAAGGTCATATCACCCCTATTTTAATTGTTTTAAGTAAGGTGCTGTTTCATCATCTTGCTGTCTCTGATAGCTTTGGACAATTTAACCTGTAAATAAATCCTATTTTCTAGTTGAACCTGTTGGGATGATTTTTTTTACTTTCAGAAGGAACAGGTGAACATGGTGAGCATCTATGCATTTTTCCAACCAGAAACAACAGATATAAGCCTGCAGGTATCGGTTCACAGTGGGCTTGATCTGCTTAGGTAAGCTGCCTTTTCGACAAGAGTGCAAGGTAAGAATCTGGGAAAATTGTCAGAACTGTGATACTTCATTTTAACTTGCAATTAGAAATTTGAGAATTGAAGAGTCTGAGTTACATGGAACAAAGTGTGATGACCACCAAAAAGCCTCATGTCCTTTTTTGTGCACATTTTATTGCCTTTTCTCGAAGCAATTAGCAAGTTTCTGATGGAAGAATTGAAAAGTCACTGTTGAAAATCTCAAAGCATTCTGTATTTTCGTCAAGGTTGTCCACATTGTCAGTTTTCTTTATTTTCCCTTACAATTTTCTCATTTGAATACCATTGTCTTCTCTTTCCTTTATGAAAATTTAAACAGGCCAGGAGCTTTCTGCTCCACTGCTTTCACACAAAACCCTTGTCACCTGGTCAAGAGCCAATTAAAATGCTGTTGTCAGGTAGCTCCCTTGGTCCAGGACTCTTTTCCGGCACCATCCTGTCTTTCATGGCACACTCTGTTCCAGGACTGCAACATTGTATCTATTTCTCATCCTGTTCCAGTGGACATGTCTTTTAAACTGCAGCCATTGTAATTCTAATCCATAGTCCAACAGAAAATAAAAAGATATGTCCTTTACAACAGTCCAACAGAAGTAAAAAGATATATTCCCTACACAGCTTTGTTCTCTTATTCCTCCTCGTACAGTTGTATCTTTCTTGGGTAACTTCCCTGGGCTTCAACAGTCCTGATCTCCCACCCAAAGTAGGTGATTTGGGGCATTGCCCTTAATATTTGACAACTGCCTTTTAGATTTCTCAAGAATTTTGCTACTTTCTCTGGTTTTCAGGAGAACTCTCCATCTACTGCTGATGGATTAACTGTTATCACTTATTTGAGGAACTGTTCACATCTGTTGTTTTATTATCACCTGCTTTGTTCTATCTGTCCCTTTAAATAGAGCAGTAAAAGCCAGAGCCAAAAGACACAATGGGCTGGATTTTAGCAGCCCTCTAGGTATAGGCAGCGAGGATAATGGGGAGGGGAACAAAAGAAGGCAGGGGTCAAGGGTGGGGAGGGGGCTTGCCTGCCCTCTTCCTGCTGCCATACCATTATACCAGCGTTGGGGGAAGGTGGAGGATGGCCAGTTGAAAAATTGGTCACTAAAGTGGCCAATTATGGGACTCTTCCAATTGTTGAGGAGACCACCTGGCAAACCTTGGCCTCTGTGTGGGCTGAGGAGTGGGGGCCCTCCTATTCAGGCACCCTGTGGCCCATGGAGGGGCCCGGTGTTGACAAAAGCCATCACACGTTGCCACATACCCTCACAAACCACGCCCCCATCCCCTTGCTAGCATCTGCCTGACAGGCCCCGCCAGCCCCAGACTCCATTCACCTGGCTGTGAGGGGGGTATGCTTCAATGGCATCCTCTTCCTCCAGCTGCAGCGCCAGCAGCAGCCACTGCTCCCGGTGGTACTGCAGAGACTGCCCAGTTACCAGTGCCCCCTGCTGGACCCCTGTAAAATTCCATGATATTTTTTAAAGAAGTCCAGGGGAGTTCTCTCAGCTTCCTGGTCAACATTTATCCTTCATGCGGATACACTTAATCTATTTGCTGTTTGTGGGTTACTGCAGATTCTCACCTATCATCAACAACTGTAGTTCAAAAGTAAGTCACTGCCTGTGAAGAATTTTGGAATATCCTGAGGATTTGAAAGGTGGTACATGAATACCCAGTTCTTTTTTTCTGTAACTTTATCTACAAGCTATTTATACAAAAGTAATAACATATTCTGGTCCTGAATAAACTAAAGTCCCACCTGCTGTCTCAGGTGATTATAAAAGATCCCTTAAACTTTTCAAAGAAGAGCAGGGGCATTTTCCTGACGTCCAGGCCAATGCTAATCCTTCAAGCATCCTCACTAAAGCCAGTTTGCAGTTTACAGGATTTTGCTGTGCACAAATTGGCTGCTGCATTTCCCTACATTACAATAGAGGCAACATTTCGAAACTGCTTAAAATTGCTGTGAAAATTTGTTGTGAAAACGCTTTATAAATACAAGTTTCTTCTATCGCTTGTCATTCTCCCATCCGACAGTTCTGTCTTCCTCTTCCCATTCACACTTTCATTGATCACGAATGTCTCTCCTGCCTCACTCAATCTTGTTAATTGTTAAATGTGTCTCTAATCGGAATATCCTCGATATAACACTAAACTGCTTAAGTAAATAACTTCCATTTAACCTGTGCTACTAAAAACAGAAAATTACTAATAACGGTTTATAATCAGTTTATCATCAGTATAGAGATTTTCCCAGAACTGTACAGCTCTGTAATGGCAGTAGTTCTGACTTCTCATTGGAAGTGATTCTGCAGTCAGCTATTCAACAAAATGCCATTTCAAATAATGCCTGACAAGAATATTTTTGTTTCAATTGCCAAATGTAATAATAAAAGCTTATTTAGATACAAGAAGGGTCAGCGTGAGTTTGTCGATAATTTTATGTGATCTTCTTTGAAATTGTTATTCACCCTTGGGATATGGGCATCACTAGCTGTTATATTGGTGCATATGGTACCCCTTAAGAAGCCAAGCCTGGATTCCTGAAAATTTGTAAATACGTGTGGTGCCAAATGGGCTCTTCTTCAGTGGTGTAGTGGCAAATTTTGAGTTGCAGGAGCTCTAAGAAAATGTGTTGGCCAAATCATTTCTAAATCTACTATTATGTTGTTTTCCTATGTATTAATCATTTGAGTCTCCAAAAATCAGTAAACTATGCTTTTGAAGTGAAAAATATTAGTGTTAGTAGGTGGTTGGCACTTAATTTTGAACTGTGTGGTATTTTGAATCACTAGTCTTTAGCTTGGCTAGAATTTAATTATACAAGTTTAATTATTTAATTCAACCCTATTAAAAACAAATTACAGAAAACTTTACTTACTCCTTCTGACTGGGGAATGGTATATAGAGGGACCACTGCTTTTCTTGATTTATATTAATACCCAGATCTGGGTGTGCAGTACATTTTTTCAAAATTTACAGATGATACAAGACTTCAAGGTATTGTGAACTGTGAGGAGGATAGTGAAAGACTTCAAGAGGATATAGACAGGCTGGTGGAATGGGCAGATGAAATTTGATGTAGAGAGGTTGAAGTAATACATTTTGGGCAGAAGAACGAGGAGAGGTGACAAAATAAAGGGCACAATTCTAAAAGAAATGCAGGAGCAGAGGGACCTGGGTGTACATTCGCACAAATCATTGAAGGTGGCAGGGCAGGTTGGAAAAGCAGTTAATAAATTATGCTGAATCCTGGGTTTTATAAAAAGGGGCATAGAGTACAAAAGCAAGTGAGTTATGAACCTTCATAAAATATTGGCTCAGCCTCAACTGGAAGGATGTGAAGGTTTTAGCGAGGGTGCAGAAAATATTTACAAGAGTAGTTCTGAGGATGACTTCAGTTACTTAGATAGATTGGTGAAGCTTGGGCTGTTCTCCATGGAGAAGAGAAGGTTGAGAGGAGATTTGATAGATGTGTTCAAAATCATGAGGGTCTAGATAAAATAGATGGGGAGCAACTGTTCCCATCGGCAGAAGGTCAAGAACACGAAAGTGATTAATAAAAGAACCAGAGGTGAATGAGGAAAAGCTTTTTTATGCCAACAGATGGTTTGGCTCTGGAATGCACTGCCTGAAAGTGTGGCGGAGACAGTTTAAATTGTAGTTTTCAAAAGGGAACCGGATAATTATTGGAAGAGAAGATTTTACAGGGCTACATGGAATAAGTGGAGGTGTGGGACTAGCTGAGTTGTAGTGGCAGAGAACCAACACAGAGATAATGTGCTAAATAGCCTCCTTCTGTGCTATAACTATTCTATGATTCTGGTACATTTAAGGTACTTGACAAACAAACGAGGAAGAAAAAAGCTGAAGGTTACCCTGATATTGTGATCAAGAAGGGTGGGAGGAAGCATATGTGGAACATAAACACCAGCATAGATGGGGTGGCCAAATGGCCTGCTTTTGTGCTGTAAATTCCATATAAAACTGCCAGCAGGGAATACAAACACTACACCACGTTTCACATCCTCAGGCCATCACAGCCAAGGAATTAATGTGAATCACTTTCATTCCCCCACACTGTCTACCCGTCCAAACACTCTTTCCACCCTCTACACACTCTCCCCCCAACAACCTCCACACTCTATTCCCCCAACTGCCCCCACACTCTTTCCAAAAAACACCCCAAACTCTCCACCTCTCCCTCCGCCCCCACACACTCCCCCTCCCTCTCCAACCTCCACCCTCTCCCCCTCCCATCCCCACGCTCTCACCCTCCAACTCCCACACTTGCCCCCTCTGCCTCTACCCCCACACTCTCCCCCGCCCCCTCTACACCCGCAGTCTCCCCTACCCCTTTACCCCCATGCTCTCCCCCTCTACCCCTCTATCCCCACACTCTCTCCCCTATCCCACACTCTCCCCCACCCCCTCAATATTCCCCTCCACCCTCACACTCTCTCTCCCTCCACCCCCACACTCTCCCCCTCTCCCCTCCACCCCCGCACTCTCCCCCTCTTCCCTCCACCCCCAACACTCTCCCCTCCACCCCCCACACTCTCCCCCTCTCCCCTCCACCCCCACACTCTCCCCCTCTCTCCTCCATTCCCACACTCTCCCCTTCTTCCCTCCATCCCAACACTCTCCCCCCTCTCCTCCACTCCCCACCCTCTCCCCTCCCCTCCATTGCCACACTCTCCCCACTCTCTCCCCCTCAATATCCCCTCCACCCTCACACTCGCTCCCCCCACACTCCCACACACTCCCCCTCACCCCTCCACCCCTCACACTCTCCCCCTCTCCCCTCCATTGCCACACTCTCCCCCTCTCCTCCCCACTCTCTCCCCCTCAATATCCCCTCCACCCTCACACTCTCTCTCCCTCCACCCCCACACTCTCCCCCTCTCCCCTCCACCCCCGCACTCTCCTCCTCTTCCCTCCACCCCCAACACTCTCCCCTCCACCCCCCACACTCTCTCCCTCTCCCCTCCACCCCCACACTCTCCCCCTCTCCCCTCCATTCCCACACTCTCCCCTTCTTCCCTCCACCCCAACACTCTCCCCTCTCTCCTCCACTCCCCACCCTCTCCCCTCCCCTCCATTGCCACTCTCTCCCCCTCTCCTCCCCGCTCTCTCCCCCTCAATATCCCCTCCACCCTCACACTCGCTCCCCCCACACTCCCACACACTCCCCCTCACCCCTCCACCCTTCACACTCTCCCCCTCTCCCCTCCATCTCCCACACTCTCCCCCTCTCCCCTCCATCCCTCACACCCTCCCCCCTCCCCTTCGCCCTCAAACTCTCCCCCACCCCTCCACCCCCACACTCTCCCCCTCCCCCTCCCACACTCTCCCGCTCACCCACAACCTCCCACACTCTCCCACTCCCCCTCCACCTCCCACACTCTCCCCTCCCCCTCCACCTCCCATAATTTCCCCATCCCCTCTACCTCCCATACTCTCCCCATCCCCCTCTACACCCACATACCCCCTCAATATTCCCCTCCACCTTCACAGTTCTCCGACCATACTCCCCACACTCTCCTCCTCTCCCCTCCGCCCCTCACACTCTCCCCTTCTACTCCACCTCTCACACTCTGCCCGTCCACCACTCTCCTCCTCCAGCTCCCACACTCTCTCCTCCCCCTCCCACACTCTCCCCTCCCCCAACACTCTCCCCTACCCCTCCCATACTCTCCCCTCCAGCTCCCACACTGTCTCCCTCCCCCTTCAGCCCCGCACACTCTCACCACAACCCCCCCGCACACTTCCCCTCCATACCCAACACCCCACACTCCCTCTCTCCGCCATCCTCACTCTCTCGCTCCTGCCCCCACACTCTCTCCCCTGGAGATGGTTCCTCCATTGCCTAACACCCTGGATTAACCCATATCTTGTTCTCACTTACTATCCTACAACCAGTGCACTTTCCAACATAGAGGAAGCAGACATCAGTCACCAGCAGGACTCCTGATTTTTTTTTTTGATCCACTTTGCTCAAACTGAAGCAATTTGTAGTGCCCTTGTCTCTGTCCCAACTGACATCAACTATTTATTATTTACCAGTAAGGTGTCCTGGGACCTTCCTTCATTGCAAGGCACATTCTGTATGTATTCATGAAGTCTGTATTTAAAAATAGTCAACATTGCAACAAATTAACAAGCGACATAGCAATGTAGCAAGACCGTAGCTAATATTCAGAACCAAATAAATTTAATTTGTTCATTATATTTTACTGACATTTATTTTAAAATTAATAGTTGAAGAATATTGTTTTAAAGTGCAAAAACATGTTTTTTTACTGAAGTGAAGCAGTGAATGTATGTTTTCAATCCAGCCAATAATAGAACTAACATGTGAAATACTTGCAGAAGAAATACTATCTACTGCATCACTGCTATTACTATATTCTAATTTCCATTTACATCAGTTCACAGATGAGGCACACGAATGTTAAAGAAGTATTACAGACAACTGCACACAAAGAGTGCACCTAACTTTTGTAACTTATATCATGAGGAAAATAAGCTGCATTTTGTAAATAAATCAAATGTACTAACCGACAGAAGAAAGATAATTCATGTGTTTAATAAACAGTGGACATCAGTCCCAGAAAAAAAATCCGGTTAGTGATTTTTTTTAACAAGTCAGCCACGGGTCCTGGTTGGAGGTGCAGGAGCGGCACACCAGTGTATTCTGGCAGCACTACACTGCTGCTTTTCTTATTTTCCTCCTCGGGGAGGACTGGTAAGCCTGGAGCTGATAATAATGGCCTATTTTTCTAGCCTCTACACCATCACGGCTAACCAAAAAGTGCCCAAGATGGGTGCCCACCAGAGCCATCTAAATGAGTTGACCTTCCCCTGACATTGTGGATGCTCATTCTGCACTGAGATCAATTGTCAATCAGTAACGGAATCAAGATGGAAGGTCCTGTGGCCCAGTGGGGAGCGTCCCTGCCTCTGAGCCAGAAGCTTGGTTTCGAGTCGCTCTCCAGGGCTTGATAGCCAAGGAAGGTGTGTTCATAATGCATGGACCCAGATTATGACATGCATGTTGCCAAAGCAACTCGGATTCCCTGAGTGATCTGTAACACCACCACGACCAAGGGATATGGGGTTAAGGCTGAAAAAGTGGAGTAGAAGTTTAGTGGCAATTTTATTGAATAGTGCAGCAGGCTTGAGGGGCCTACTCCTGCCCCTATTTCTTATTTATTATGTTCTTATGATCCCACAAGCTCTGATGGGGGTCAGTGGCGGAGGTGACAAATGGGTGTGGTCCTGGTATGAATAGCAAGAAATGCTGGTTTGTCGCTTTTCGGGCCATTAAACCTTTCTCAAGACATCTCAAAAGGGGGAAAAACAGACACAGGAAAAATTTGATTGTAATCTGGGAATAGTCTGGTTAACCATTGCTTCACTTGATAAAACAATAAAGAGGAAAAGCAGAAAGCCAACGTGGTTTTTGGTTTAATTTGCTTTATAAATATAATTAATACGCTGTATCAGATAAAGTAGTGCCATATGTCCCTGATAACTGATGCTTAATGAAAAACAAGGAAGAGTTGATAGCCAGTTTAAAATAAAATTAATATTTTATTTATTTTGCCTCCCTCGGTGCTCCTAGATACATCATGAAAGCTTTTTAACCCAGTGGATTTATAAGGACTGAACTATTTTTCACCACTGTTGATTTTTGGATTCAAACTGGCTGTCATGTGATTTACAGTGGGATCACACTTTATTTGTGATTAATCACACTTTTCTTCTGAGGGCAGTAATCATCTTTTGGCACTTTGCAATATTCTGAAAGAAACAGGAGAATGCTTTTGAAGTAAATTGCTTCATTCTGGGCATGGGGTAGATTTAGGAACTTGTGGCAGCAATCACCTTACTATAGAGTCATGATATGGTCTACAAAGGCTGACTGTAACTTTGCATCAAGCTGAAAGTATTCCAGAGGAACAGAGGGTTAAAATGGAGGGCGGGTCCTTCCTCTGGGTTTTTGCCGGCCGCCAGTTTAACAGCAGTGTTCATGCAGCATGCGAGCCCTTGCCATAGAACCTTGTAAATATACAGAAGTCAGGATGCTGTGGTGCACATTGAACCCTGCCATGACTTTAACATGCAGTCATGCAAGTGGTGCCCTGTGCAAGAGTCACCAGCAGAAACTGGCATTGGAAAGGGCCCAGAAAGTAGATTTTTATTTTTAAAAAATGTTTTGGGTTTCCTTTGGGCCAGGAGGAATGCTCCAGACCCTGCACAAGACTCCTGCCGCCCAAAATGTTGTTCCCTCCCCTCGGCCAGGTAGTGGTTCCTGTTGGGATCAGAGAGAAATTCATCTGGAAGTTGGTAATGGAGCCCGGGAGTTAAACCGGCCCAGGTCTCACTCCAGTGTGGCCCATGTGCGACATTGACATTATTTCCGACAACATGGCACTTTGAGCCCATGCCCAGAGTTTAAATTAGGACTTACATTTCTTCTAATAGTATTCTCATTCCGGGGAAGAGAGTCTGCCTCCTGTATCCTAGACTAGAAAACTTCTAGCCTATTGACCTTCCTTCCCTCTCAGCTTTTCTCCTTTCCTCTTGTAAATCATTGAATAGCAATCAGGAACAAAATCCTGCCTGATTCTCTCCAAGCCCTAATTCATATATGGCTAATACTCTGTTGCTGTTGCTGCTGAGGTTAGCTGACTCAATGCAGAATCATGTCTATCTTGTATGTTGTGAGTGTAAGTTACTGTGACTGACAAATTTCTATACTGTCAAAATATGAGAAGAGTCAGCGAAATGACCTAAAATGGTGCATTAAGCACTCTTTCAATGCTATTTATCTTGTCTTCCTACATTACTGATGGTATTCAGCTCTACAACTTTCAAGTATCAGTGAATGGTTGGTCGCTTACTAGTGCATACAGTAAAGAAAGGTAAGTGGCTGAATACTTTGTCTGGCATGATAATAATAAGGAAGACAGCCAAGCGTGACTACATGATCTGTCTTGAATATATGAGGAAAAATATTTAATCACTAGCAGGTTGCCTGTGACATTGTTCACAAGTTGGTTGATGCACTATTTAATGAGGACAGGAATGTATTGCTATCTAATGTATAATGCAGTGTGCACTTGCATCTTTAACCAGACCTTATCCTTTAAAGCCACTATTGCTGTAATTAAAAGACCCTATGATCAATTAGTGATTAAATACAGAAGGGGAGATGGTGGCAAAGTGTAAGATCACTGGACTAGAAATCCAGAGGCCCAGGCTAATGCTCTGGGGACATGAGTTCAAATCCTGGTGGAATTTAAATTCAATTCATAAATCTGGAATCAAAAGCTAATGATGACCATGAAACATTGTTGATTACCGTAAAAACCCATCTGGTTCACTAATGCCCTTTAGGGAAGGAAATCTGCCATCCTTACCTGGTCTGGCTACACATGACTCCAGACCCACAGCAATGTGGTTGACTCTGAAATGGCCTAGCAAGCCACTCAGTTGTATCAAACCAGTAAAAAGTCTCAAAGGAATGAAAATGGATGGACCACCCAGCATCGACCTAGGCAATGACACACCCAGCACTGTTGACCCTCCAAAGTCCTCCTTACTAACATCTAGGAACTTGTGCCTGGATGGGAGAGCTACCCACAGACTAGTCAAGCAACAGGCTGATATAGTCACACTCACAGAATCATACCTTACAGTCAATGTCCCAGATATCACCATCCCTGGGTATGTCATGTCTCACTGACAGGACAGACATATCAGAGGTGGTATACAGTCAGGGGGGATATGCCCTCTGAGTCCTCAACATTGACTCTAGACCTATGTAGTCCCATCAGGTCAAACATGGGCAAGGAAACTTCTTACTGTTTACCTCCTACCATCCCCCCCTCAGCTGATGAATCAGTGCTCCTCCATGTTGAACACCATGGAGGAAGCACTGAGGGTGGAAAGGGTGCAGAGTGTACTCTGGGACTTCAATGTCCATCACAAAAAGTGGCTTGGTAGCACCACTACTGACCCATCTGGCTGACTCCTAAAGGACACAGCTGCTAGACTGGGTCTTCAGCAGCTGGTGAAGAAAAAACCTACTTGTCCTCATCGTCACCAATCTACTTGTCGCAGATGCATCTGTCCATGACTGTATTGGTAGGAGTGACCACTGCACAGTCCTTGTGGAGATGAAGTCCCGTCTTCACATTGAGGATACTCACCATTGTGCTGTGGAGCACTACCAACGTGCTAAATGGGATAAGATTCTGAACAGATCTAGCAACTGAAAACTGGGTATCCATAAGGCGCTGTGGGCCATCAGCAGCAGCAGAATTGTGTAAACCACAACCTGTAATCTCATGGCCTGGCATATCTCCCACTCCACCATTACCACCAAGCCAGGGGATCAACCCTGGATCAATGAAGAGTGCAGGAGGGTATGCCAGGAGCAGCACCAAGCACACCTAAAAATGAGGTGTCAACCTGGTGAAGCCACAACACAGAGCTACTTGCATGCCAAACAGCAGAACTGCATGCAATAGACAGAGCTAAGCGATCCCACAATCAACAGATCAGATCTAAACTCTGCAGTCCTGCCACATCCAGCTGAGAATGGGTGTGGACAAGTAAACAATTCACTGGAGAATGAGGCTTTGCAAATATCCCCATCCTTAATGACGGATGAGTCCATCATATCAGTGCAAAAGATAAGGCTGAAGCATTTGCAATTACCTTCAGCCAGAAGTGTTGAGTGGATGATTCATCTCGGCCTCCTCCTGAGGTCCCCAGCATCACAGATGCCAGTCTTCAGCCAATTTGATTCACTCCAAGAATGGACCCTGAAAACATTCCAGCAAAAGTACTGAAGACTTGTGCTCCAGAACTAATGCCCCTAGTTAAACTGTTCCAGCTACAACACTGTCATCTACCGGCAATGTGGAAAATTGCCGAAGTATGTCCTGTCTACAAAAAGCAGGACAAATCCAACCCGGCCAATTACCGCCCCATCATTGTATTCCCAATCATCAGTAAAGTGATGGAAAGTGTCGTCGACAGTGCTTTCAAGCAACATTTACTCAGAAATAACCTGCTCACTGACGCTCAGTTTGGGTTCCTCTGGGGCTACTCAGCTCCTGACCTCATTACAGCCTTGGTCCAAACATGGACATAAGAGCTGAGTCAAGAGGTGAGAGTAAGTGCCCTTGACATAAAGGCAGCATTCAACTGAATGTGGCATCAAGGAACCTGGGCAACCCTGAAGTCAATGAAAATCGGGGGGAAAACTCTCTGCTGGTTGCAGTCATACCTAGCACAAAGGAAGATGATTGTGGGTTTTGGAGGTCAATCATCTCAGTCCCAGGACATCATTGTAGGTGTTCCTCAGGGTAGTGTCTTCGGCCCAACCATCTTCAGCTGCTCCCTCAATGACCTTCCCTCCATCATAAGGTCAGAAGTGGGGATGTTGCTGATGAGTGCACAATGTTCAGCACCATTCGCAACTCCTCAGATACTGAAGCAGCCCATGTCCAAATGCAGCAAGACCTGGACAATATCCAGGTTTGGGTTGACAAGTGGCAAGTAACATTCATGCCACACAAGTGCCAGGTAATGACCAACCCCAACAAGAGAGAACCAACACCTCTTGACATTCAATGGCATTACCATCGCTGAATCCCCTACTATCAACATCCTGGGGGTTACCATTGACCAGAAACTGAACTGGACCAGCCATATAAATACTGTGGCTATGACAGCACATCAGATGCTGGGAATTCTGCAGAGTATAACTCACCTCCTGACTCCCTGAAGCCTGTCCACCATCTACAAGGCACAAATCAGGAGTGTGCCGGAATACTCTCCACTTGTGTGATTGCAGCTCCACCAGCACTCAAGAAGCTTGACACCATCAAGAACCAAAGCAGCCGCTCGATGGGCACTCCATTCACCATCTTAAAAATTCACTCCCTCTACCACTGATGCACAGTGGCAGTAGTGTGTGCCATCTACAAGATCCACTGCAGCAACTCACCAAGGCTCCTTCAACAGCACCTTCGAACCTCTACCATTCAGAAGGACAAAAGTGGCAGATCCATGGGAACACCACCACCAGCAAGTTCCCCTCATGCTATACACCATCCTGTCTTTTTGAAATATATTGGTGTTTCTTCATTGTCGCTGGATCAAAATCCCAGAATTCCCTTTCTAAGAGCACTGTGGGTGCATCTACACCACACGGACTGCAGCAGTTCAAGAAGGTGGCTCAGCAATCAGGGATGTAGGCCAGTGACACCCACATCCCATGCATAAATAAAAAAAAATGTTGGTTTGTAGATTTGCAAGTGACCCAGATAGGGTGCTTCAATAAAAGCTATGTTTTTTGAAGGAAGAGTAGGAGTGCTCCTCCAACTCCACAGCCATTGCAACTGTCACAATCCTCCAACATTGCCAGCTCAAACCCCTCCTACTAAACCTGACCTTCAAACAGCTGCCAGTGAGGCAAGCACATCATCATTTGTGCTGTTCCAATGCAGGAGGTGGCTCTGGATGTTTCATAGGCAATGCCAACTTGCATGTAAAATGTAATTGAGGTCTGAGGCCCAATTTAGGGTTATCCTTTGGCTGTGCTGTGTGCTGCTTGTGGAGCTCTCATTCTGGACCCAGACGTATTTCAATCCCTATACTCTTGCTGTAAACTGCAGGGTAGAATTAGCATTGAAAAGGACAAGTAGAAAGGACAGTCATTGCCCACAGAGCATTAACAACAATGACTGGATTGGTTCTTAGCTGAAGATCATGGCTCAGGCAATGGCTCAGTCACATCCTTGCTTTGCACTTTGTCCTGTTTGTCTCCTAGAGACTGTTTCCTATTACTTTCTCGCACACCTCTCTTGAATGGAATATCATAGATCATACAGGACCCATCACTATTTTGAACACTTTCTCTCATGCATACTTTAATGCACTGCCAAAGAGACCCAGACAACAGACTTGTTGTTTCAAGACTCAAAAATATTATTCAGTGAACACCTTGGTTTTAGCACTGAGCTTCATTGTAATGCTCCTCAGACCTATTGGTTGTCATGGTGATGGGTTGAAGAAAATAGCCAGAATCCTCTAGTGACCATTCATTCAGCTTGCTATCATCCGAGAGCAAATCCTGAATATTGGAATATTACAAGTTGCAAGAGTCATGGCAGCTCCCAGGATACCTGGTATTAATTTGGATGGTACTTTTTTGGCCTGTTGACTCAGTAATACCGTTCTAAAGCTATGCCTGATGGGGCCTGAACAGACATGGGCAAGCGTTTGATAATACACTCCATCCTTGGGATACTAAGAATATCAAAGCTACTTGTCATCTGATCTCTGCTGCAGTATCTAAAGTGTCAAAGTGCATATGGTTACATGCAGACCTTAGCAAAGCTTTGGTGACATTTTAAATTCCTTTGTGCCGCACTCACATTATTTATTTTCTAGCACAAAATTAATTTAAACAGTGGCTGGAGCATTTAAGTAGAAAACAACAAAGGGCATAGTCATTGGAACAAGTCAGATCGAGAAATGGAGGTCTTAGTTCCGAGATTGCTGGTTTAAGCTTACATTAAAATATTATTTTGATGGTACAGGAAATAATAAAAACAATTTTAACCTAACTTGTCTAGCAGGATAGAACGGGCTTGGGTCAGTCACTCATTTTACAACCCATCCAGTGGATGAAACGTAACGCTGGGATTGGACCAAAACCTGACCTATTCCCATTGGGCAGGTTAGGTTGAATGGATAGGTGTATGAGATTGAGTGAACTTAAATGAGAATTGCATTCTATTCATGTACTTCATGTAAAGTAAACCAGCTCATTGGTTCTCAGTTAACCCCAGAGCATCCAGTGTTAAAAAGTTCAGAGACTGCAAATGGTGACACGTGCATGACCACAGAAACAAAGCATCTTTTTGCCACCGTCCCTGTGGTCACACCATTGTTTAACTAAATATTGGGCATCAAAGATGCTCTGTTTTATAGGGATTGCAATGGTTGTTTAGTGACCAATGATTCTGAATGCAAGAGAATATCTATACAGATTTAAATTTCTAATAATTTCCAATAACATTTCCTAATAGTCTACTAAAAGAAGAATTGCATTCATTATCCTAGTTATGGGAAGGAAGATGCTTGGTCCTTTTCTCTGTTGAACTGGTGGGAACAGTTCATCCCTATTGGAATTTTGTGGTGACTGTGTATCTAGTCCCTGTTTGTCTGTCTCATGACATTATGGAAGTTTTGATGGTGAGGATGTGGGGGCATTGCACAGAAATTGCAGAGCTGCTCATCTTGTGCGATGTCATGAATTAGACTTTTTTTTAACCTAACCTTTAGGATCATGTTATTTCTGTGCCATAAATTGCTGGGTAAGATATTTGAATACACCATTGCAATGGCAGTAAGGCATCTGCGACTTCTTAAACATCGGGTCCAATAGTCTATCCTTTAACTAATTTAAGAATAGAGAGAGAAACAGAACAAATAATGTTAAAAGAAATAGACTGAGTTAAAGTCAAAGTGGATACAGAATGAGAAATAAAGAAAGGGAATGGAGGAGTGAATTGAGAGGGAGAAAAAGATACATTTTAAATTTAAAAAGCTCTAAGAACAGTTTACTACTACTTTACAAATTAACTTCTGTCTACTATCAGTAAAATGATCCCTTTTAGGACCAGTCTGGAAACTCCACAACTTCAATTGTTCCCTTTGTGGATCTCCAAGGGTGAGTGGCATGTCAAGACCATAAAATGTACCACCCACTGGGTCCTTACTGTAGTCATTTTAATCTTCAAAAAAGTACTTGATGTTATTACTATCTGATCAGTCAGGAGAACTGCAACCAAATACGCTGGAATGTTGAGTTGAATCAGAGTTTAAGATTAAATATATCACATATGTTACACTGCAAATGCATAGGACAGTGACAAGCAGCAAGTACAGGTCAGATCGGGCAGGACAGTTGGCATGCTCTTAACTTTTTTCTTTCTCAGTGTCTCACGTCTTTATGACTTTTCAAACTACATAGATCTACCATTAAGAGTTTCTCTTCACTGTCTACCTCACCAAGGTCTCCCCAAGCCTCCTACAGCCTTTTTGAGGGGAGGCCTTGGATGGACTATTGACAGGCCCTTTTCACCTTATAAAGAGTTACTTTATTTAAAAATTCCCTGTAAAAGGTTGTGTTCTTTGTCTGAACCTTTGTTTGAAAACTCTGCCTTTAATGTCATCCTCTGCCACTAGCTTCTTGAGCCTTCACACATACCATCAATCTTTGATCAATCACTTTTACCTCATCTTTTCCTACTCGCCCCTCAAGCTGTTCTCCCTGTCCAGTTCCATCTTTTCCAATAATATTCCATCTCCGGCATCAAGCAAACTCCCAAAAGCTCTTATCACCATTTATTTATACCCAAAGCTGTTCATAAGGTCTGTGAATGAACTGTATATAATGACTATCCAATCCAGTGTCCTTGTTTGATATTAAACTGTTGAACCATGGAGTGATTTCCTAAATTAACCTCTGTTAATGGACTTATGTATTTCAGTAAGTATCTTAGGCAGTTAAATGAAGAACTTAATGCAGTTTTGTGATATGGTTGTTTGCTTTAAGTGTCTACCAGTTGCTCTCCCACTATTGCAGAGAATTAGTCGGTCCATGGGCCCCTTTCTGAGCTAGTAACAGCAGTCATCATTTAAGAATAATCGTTCCACTGTCGCCTGTTTTCTTAATTGTAGGTATTAGGCAGCAAAGTAAATTGAGATTTTGTGTCAGTTTGAACACAGAACGGGCTATATTTTCCAATTGCAATTTAATTGGTTTGAAATCATAATTCCTGTTACTGTAAAACTCAACCAATAGGTTACAGTCCACAGCAAGGCATATTTATACTGATGAGGAAATGGCTCTCCCTCTCTGTCTCAAACTGCCCACGGATAGAGACTTCTATACCACATAAACACATCATAACAGGACTCAGGAAAATTTCCAAGAGCACTGATGATAAATTGTGAGCAGAGTAAGAGAACAATCCCCTCTGATTGTGAAGTTGGATTGCAATCTCGAAAGCTGCATCCAATTCAACATGCATTCAACTTTGATTGTCTTTTGGACCATGGGAGCCTAGCTACAACTTAGAAACCCATCTTCAGTATCTGTTGTTGCACCAAGGTCTTGGAAAAGCAGGCATTATGAGCGGAATTTAATGCCCTCCCCCGTGGTGCGTTCGATGGCGAGGGGCATTTAATCAGGTGGGAGAGTAGCCAGTCAGGATCCCACCACCTTCCCTCCTCTACCCAAATGAAGTCTGTGGTGGGATGGCCTATGTGCAGCCTTTCTGCCTTGCCGCCAGTCGAGACCCTTAAAATTGAGCAAATAATACCCACTTAATAGCCTCATCTTGCTGCCGTTGGTATTCACCCAGCTGCAGACATAAGTCTCGCCTTGCGGGATGCTCAAAAAGCAAACCTTATTGAAATTGCTTGCTGGCTTCCTGGGGGACAGGCACTTAAAGGCACTAAGTGCATGATTGAGCGACTTGGCATTGGGAAGGGAAGGGGGCACTATGAGCCATGCCACCTGCCCAAGCGGTTGAACCCTCCTGCCCTTGCTGCTGACCCTCCTCCCCTGTGACTCCCCCACCCCGCGACAACCCCTCTCACCCCCTTGGCTGGCTCCAAGGTAATCTGGCCTCGGGTGGGTGTAGTACTGGCAGCAACCATCACCTCCTGGGTGGCGCTGCCGAGCAATGAAGAGCTACCAGCCTCTGACTGACAGGCAGCTCTCAGCAGGAGGGACACCAGCCTCCGGGGCTCTTGACCCTGGGGAAGGTCCACTGCTGTCTAGTTAAGTGCCGGCTTGGTGGGTCTTACCAGAAAGAGGCATCACAGGGCTCCTGCCACCTCTCCAACCAGCAGACTATGCACCCATTGCCTCCATTAAATGCCACCCTATAAAATGATGTGCCAGTTCAAAGCCAATCCCACTAACTCTCTTCAATTTAATACAGCAGAAAGAGCTGCCAGTAAAGTAAAAGCAGCAGTCTGCTTCATTTCCACTGGCAAAACTCTGCCCTTGGCTCAATCTGTTTCTGCATCAGTAATCAGCTCCTAACAGACCTCAAGAATGTTTTGCTGTATCAACCAAAACCTCTGTACAGATTAGTTGCACTTCAGGATAAGACCACGTAATCAGTTTTTAGATACCCAGCCAGCAGGGTATATCCTTCCTGGTCTTCCATTTATTTGTTGTTCTGTCAGTTTTAAGATTTAAAATTTCACATTGTGCTTTTCTGTGCATGCCTGCTTCACATCTGTTTTCTGAACTGCAACTTGCATTCATGTAATGCCTTGAAGCATAATGAAAAAAAAACTAATTTACACAATATAGTAAAAGGAGATTGTAATTATAATTACATTGTGTGAATTAAACTGACCTAAAAAAACTGCACACAACTAGCAAGGTGGCTACTTATGCACGCTGCCTAATTAATACAGCCCCAACACACAAACATGACATGTACTGATATCCTATGGGCACATGCACATATGGGCAAACGTCTCTCACAAAACTCTCTTTCTCTCTTTAGCGCTTTACCAAGCTGCAAAATAACAGCAAATGCATAGAAAACGATTTCAGATTTTCGGATAGCACACAGCGGACAGGAGGGGTTGGCGAGGTCAGGGGGGGTGGGGTGGGAGCGGAGTGCGGAAGGTGACGGTTTATGGATGAGGAAATGCCAGCAATGTATAAGGCTCAAAGTACAAATAGCTTACATTTATGCAGCCTAATTGTCTGAGGTAATGATATCCTGACCAAACTGTGATGGCAGTAGTTGAATTTAAAATGGCTACCTAGTGACATAATAACAAGATTAGGTGCAGAAAACTGGAATGGGAGGTAGAAGGAAAATAGAGACAGGCTAAATGAATATCTAACTCTGAATCAGACTTATGCAGAGAATTTACAGCACAAGACCTTCATTTCTGAGTTGTACTGAACAGAGAGTTCCCAGCAGGTCCAAGGTCTTCATCTGCACTGATTTAGTTGATCTGAGCAGGTGGTAGTAGGGACACTGCATTTGACCGAACTGCCCCAGGGGTGGAATTTTATGCCAGCGGGATTTTACGGTCCTGCCAAAGTCAATGGAGTTTAGAATGGCTCACTGCATTTTACAACCCTGTCCCTGCCACAACGGGGCTGTAAATTTCCAGCTCAGTTAGGTTTCAATGGTTCGAGAGCCTGACAGCATTCATGATCGATGGGATTTAAGGATTGGGAAATCTGAAGAGCAAGTTACTCAGAAGGAGGGTGAATTAAAGGGAATAAATTCAATGTCAAATCAGGTAGAGGATCCATGAATGATGGCCGTTTGAGCAAAGCACCAGAAGGTGACTGCCACACATGCAAAAGTTATTCCAGTGAGAGAGTCAATGCATTCAAGAGAAAGGGGAGAGGACCAAATGATAGAGAAAACAAAGAAAGAAATAAACAGATCTGCTGACATTGTGGTGTTTGGAAGAAAGGCCAAAAGATAATGTTCAATCATTAGCAGTAAATTATGAGAAAAATAGGTGGACAGTTTTGGCGAATGTAAAGCAATGGGCCAGAATGTACTGTAGCAGGGCATCAAATGGCATCTGCTGTTAGTTCAACCTGCCCCTGCACCCTTCAACTACAACAGTGTTTGCCCACGCTGAGTTCCTGAAAGCGTGAGCTGATGATGGCACAGTCTGGGAAACAGAGCAACCAACAGGGCAACTCCCCAAAACAATGAGATTCAGGGATTGGGAAATCAGCAGAGGGAGTTACTGAGAAGGAAGGTAAGTTAAAGGGAACAAATTCAATGTCAAATCAGGCACAGGAAGCAAAATAAAGAGAGAGAAAGCAAATTTGGATTAAGGGAGGGAAATGAAAAGGGCAGAAAGGAAAAGCAAAATTCAGCATTTTTCAAATCTTTTAAAAAATTCAAAATCTGAAGAATGAGACACTTGTAATAGTTCATTTATGATGCCAGCTAGGTTGATTGGCAACCATGCCACTTGTTAAAAGGGCACTTACGGTTGTAATGACAAGACTTAACTTTCAGTGGCGACTTTACTGGGCAAACACGAAAGTCCTTAAAAAAATAGAATGAGGATCTTATAAGGATAAGATGGCCTGTTTTCAAAGCTAACCATGCTATTCGGTGCTACTCGGACAACTATTAGATATTCAAATTTAATCGGGTATCTGCCCTTCACCTGAATTTGTTACACTACTTACCCAATAATTAACAGTGAGCCCCATTCACCTTGCTTCTATTTTGACAGCAGATCCTGGCCCAATAGGGTCAATAGCTGGTACATTTTCTAAGCCAAAAGGACTAGTAAAGGGAGAGAACTTTTAATTGCTTTTAATTGAAAGGAAACATTTTTTAAAAAATTCAAAAGTAATTTTCTTTTGATTAAAAGCTTGAAAATTAAGCTCTGAACAGACAGAACAATATTATAATTCCATAGGTGGAGGGAATAAGCTACAAATCCTACGCTGAATCTCTTTCTAAAACACACCGAACTGGTCAATGCTACTGGAAATTCCTGGCAAACAAGCTCAAGTGAAATTTCCAGCTCATATTCATTTTAATCATTAAGGCGGATCTGTGCAGGACAAACTCCTAGTAAGGTGTGTCCAACACTAAATAACCAATTTTAAAGGATAAGTTTAATTTCTTTTCAGAATTTTTATGTGTTCGTTTGTTATTTTGGCAGGACCCACTCAACTAAATGAAGGGGAAAAAAGTGGTTAAAAACAGTGTGAAGAAATAATTTGATCAATTTGGACTTATCAGTTTTGTTCGACTTGCTGATTAGTGAAGGTAATTTTGCTTTAACAAAAAACAATGAGGGATTTTTTTGTGTGGTCTCCATTAGTATTTTGGTCATCTGCTTTCAGTAATACATGATTCATAATTGAGCATCAGTTAACTGAGGAAATTCTTCCTTTGCCTCCCTGGCCTCAATTTTACCCTTGGCCGGTGATCGATGGCCGGGGAGTGGTCAGGAAAAGGACCTGCGATTGGCCCCCGACTGTGATTCCACGCTGGTTGGCCAGTTAACGGCCAGCTAGCATGAAACGCGCGCTGAAAAGCTCAGCGCTGCTGAGGTGGGGGCAGGAAGAGGGCGGGCGATGACGTTTCCACGGACGTGGGTGAGCGCTGCGAGAAAGCTCCCTGAAGGCAGACATCTGCCTCGGACCTGAAAATCTTAAAATAAAGTTTTAAAAACTGGGAAATAAAAAGACCAGGCATCACAAACAGGCATCTGAAAATATACCTGATAAAAACGCTGTCCACAGATTTGTATTATTTTTTACTTCACAACAGAAATCTCACCCCGCCCTTGGATGAGGTTTGATGAAGAATGTGAAGGCCGCCTGGCCAATTCACCCGTCTGCCAACCGTAATGCTGGACAGACTGTGAAAAAGATCAGAGACAATTGCGCTGTTAATGGGCTTAATTGCCCTCTTAATTGTTGGTGGATGCTCTTCCAACTGCCCGCTGAGCGAAATATCGGTGCGACTGCGCAATGACATTGGGACGCTCGCCTGACGTCTTCTTGCACGATTTTACGCCCAATTGGGTTGGGCACGCGCCTGCCCGCCGGACATAAAATTCAGCCCCATATGTCTGATGATTTGGCAGTGCGATTTCTGAGATGTGGTACTTTTGGAAACTGATGGCCGGAATGTTCCAGCCCGTCACGCTGGTGGGATCTTCCGGTCCCACTGACGTGAACGGAGATTTCAATGGCTCGTCAGCCCCGCTGGGGGGGAAACCCGCTGTGTCGGGGGGTGGGACTGGAAAATCCCAGCCAATATCCCTGAGATCACAGTTAAAGGTATGATCGTTTTATTATGCTACAGAAGTGCAGTTGCTTTTTAACTATATTGGCCTTGTTTGTTAGTATCTTCACAAAGAAAGACTTGCATTTCCTTAGCGCCTTTCACAACTTCAGGACATTCCAAAGCGCTTCACAGCCAGTTAACTGCTTTTGGAGTGCAGTCACTGTTGGAGCGTAGGAAACACAGCAGCCAATTTGCTCACAGCAAAGTTCCATGTCACAAGCAGTTAATAGTTATTAAGAGCTTATCTAGTAACTTTTATAGATACTCGCCATGACAATGAAAAACAAATAGATTTTTTGAGCAATCTTACATTTTACAATCTTTTGTGCACTTCATTCAGCAATTCCCGCCGGGAGGCCCAATGCGTTACTGCCCTAATCTACGTGTCAGAAACTGCTGGGGATAAGGGGCCGGATTTTCACCTCCAAGGCAAGAATTGGGAGGTGGGTTCAATTCCGGGTCGCAAACCCGCCTCTGTCACCAGCCTGCCGGCCAGGAAGTGGGATTTTCTGGCGGGCAGAGTCTTAATGACCCTAGAGATAGATTAGGGGAAGCGGGCACTGGACACCAGGGAAGCAGGTCCTTTCTGGCCCGAATCGGCAGCTGTTGCTGTGGCTGCCGCTTGCAAATTAATGTTTTCAGAGAAGAGTTGCCAAAGTTCAAATTTCCCACAGTTCAGAGGGCAGGAGGAGGCCTGGAACCCACGACAGATTCCCAACAGCTGCTAACTTCAACTGCCTCCCTGAAAATTGGAAAACTTACCGGGGCCGGGCTCTTAATGGGCCCACAATGATTAAATTGCCTTGTTAATAGAAGTCAGCGGTTTCCAAGTCTGGTCCCACCCCCCTTCCCTTAGGAAAATGGTGGGGGGCAGAAATGGAGGTGGGATTTCCAGCCGTGCGGCTCAGTGACCATTTTGTTTGCCATTCTGCCTCCATTCTGTCCCGATTCGAGGAGGGAAAACTCCGTCCAAGGTGTAAGCAGAGAACTTGGGGCTAGTTTTCCATTGGCCCTCATCACCTTTTTAGCCACACCTATTGGGCAGAATTTTACGGCAGCGGGGATTTTACCTTCCCGCTGAAGTCAATAGGGTTTATAATATCTCACCGCATTTCATGGCCTCGTCCCCGCCGAAATGGAGCCGTAAAATTCTGCCCATTGTTTCATTTAAAACTAACACCAATTGTTATCAAGCGATTGGGCTCTTTGTGGCCAAGTGCAATTACAGGTCAGTGTGGGCCCCGTTCTTCACTCCTGTCAGTCAAAATAGGGACCAATGACAAAAAATCAACCAACAGAAGTATGTATTCTCGGCATTCTCCGAACAGAACTCAACTGCAAATATGTTAATAATGCTAGAAAAGATTATAAAGTAGACTACATGTTGTGAATTCTCCAATTTCCCAATCATCACTTGCAGACATAGGAGCAATAATGATCTAATTACCACGATGGTAAGTAATACCATCAACTTACTTGTGTTTTCAATGTCTCTCATTTCTAAATAACTGCAAAGCCGGGGCCATTATTAATAACAAGTTAATCTTATATTCAGATTTATACTTAAAAATAGATGTTGCCATTCTTACAGTTTCACAAATAGTCTAAAGCGGTCCAACTTAATGCAAGATCGGAAACTTTTTGCCCTGAAATATTTACTCTTCCTATTGTACTCTATCTCCTGATATCATCTTTGTAAGAGCAGAAAGATCCCATCATTATCAGCTGTTAACCGGTTAACTTTACCCCCATTGAACTGAAGTTGTCAAGCAATTATAATAGAGTAAATTATAATATAATATATGCTTTTCCTGTCTGGGACCGGGGGGAGAGGCAGTTGGGAGCTGGGAGCAGCATAAATAGAGCCCAGGGATTGGAGCACAGCCTTTCCTATCTGGGACTGGAGCAGAGGCAGTCGGCAGCTGGGAGCAATTCAGCTTCTGAAGAAACTGAGTGGGAAAAAACAACTGTGACATCACAGGAAACCAGTAAGTTGATTGGCCGGTAACTGCTTGGTGTAAGGGACAGTGTGTTAAAAACCAGCTTAGGACACAGGAGTTAAAACTTTAAAATAAAAAAGATAAAATAAAATAACTAAAATAAAATAGTTAAAATAAAATAATTAAAATAAATACCTAAAACACATAGATAAAAGCAAAATACAGTGGATGCTGGAAATCTGAAACAAAAACAAAAATATCTGGAAAAACTCAGCCGGTCTGACAGCATCTGCGGAGAGGGATACAGTTAACGTTTCGAGTCCGTGTGACTCTTCATCAGAACTAAGGAAATAGAGAAATGAGGTGAAATATAAACTGGTCGAGCGGGGTGGGACAGGTAGAGCTGGATGGGAGGCCAGTGTTAGGTGGAGGCAAAGAAGAGATTGCCAAAGATGTCATAGACAAAAGGACAAAGGGGTGTTGACAGTGGTGATATTATCTAAGGAATGTGCTAATGGGGCCATTAAGGGTAGCAAGCAGGACAAGCTAGTGGCTTTAGTGACATAAAACACATACTTGTGTAATTAAGAAACACATAACTTTTAGTTGTATTTGTGGGTGGTACTAGCATTTAATAAACACAGTAAATATGTAGTATACATAGGAATTATTCAAAATTAATTAAGAAAATAATTAAAATAAATTAGTAAACTAATATAGATTAGTAGGTAAGTACTATGGTAAACGCTTTATATGAAGTGTAAGGTATGTCAGTGCAGTTTGGCCATGTGGAATGTGCATCTTGTGTGATGTGAGAAGTTTTGCAGGCACAAAGTGCCCTTGATGACTACATCTGCAGAAACTTGGGTTCTGAGTTGCAGAGCTTGAGTGGCGGCTGGAATCACTGTGGTGCATCCGCATGGCTGAGGATTATGTGGATAGCACATTTAGAGAGATGGTCACACCACAGCTAAGAAGTGCACAGGCAGACAGGGGATGGGTGACCACCAGAGTATCTAAGAGAAACAGGCAGGTAGTGCAGGAATCCCCTGAGGCTATCTCACTCTCTAACCGCTTTTCCATTCTGGATAATGGTGACCAAGATGGTTCCTCAGAGGACTGTAGCCAGAGCCAAAGTGGCTCAGTTGCACAGGAGGGGAGGAGGAAGAGTGGAAATGCTATAGTAGTAGGGGATTCCATAGTTAAGGGAGCAGACAGGCGTTTCTGCGGCCGTAGACGTGACCCCAGGATGGTATTTTGCCTCCCTGGTGCCAGGGTCAAGGATGTCACAGTGCGGCTGCAGGACATTCTTTTGTGGGACGGTGAACAGCCAGAGGTTGTGGTCCACATTGGGACCAATGACATAGATAGGAAAAGGGATGAGGTCCTGAAAGCAAATTTTAGGGAGTTCGGAAGGGAATTAGAAAGCAGGACTCAAAAGCAGTAATCTCAGGAGTACTCCCATTGCCACATACTCATAAGAATAGGAATATTAAGCAGTTCAACACTTGGCTGGAGAAATGGAGTAGGAGGGAGGGCTTTAGATTTCTGAGGCATTGGGATTGGTTCTGGGGCAGGTGGGACCTACACAAAGAAGGACCGGTTACACCTTAACAGGACTGGGACTAATGTCCTTGCGGGGAGGTTTGCTAGTGCTTTTGGGGAGGGTTTAAACCAAATTGACAGGGGGAATGGGAACCTGAGGGGAAATTCAGAGTGCAGAGGAGGAAAACTGGCAGTGGGAAGTAGTGAAGTATCAATTGATAATGAGGATATGTCAGAGGGTAGTATCAAGATAGATAGAATACTTGGAGAATTTGAAAGAATTAGGGTAGGCAATAGTAAGTCAGTAGATGGGGTCAGAATAAGGGTGAAGGTAAAAAAGCCTAAATCAGGGCTAATGTGCATGTATGTGAACGCACGGAGTGTGGTTAATAAGATTAGTGAACTACAGGCACAGGTTTACAAATGGAATTGGAGACCTGGCTCAAAGAAGGGCAGGACTGGGCGTTAAATATTCCTGGGTACAAAGTGTTTAGGAGAGACAGGAAAGGGAGAAGGCGGGGGTGGGGGGTTGGTGTTCGGGGAGTGGTAATATTGATTAAAGATGGCATTACAGTACTGGAGAGAGAGGATGTTCCAGGGTTCAAGGACGGAATCTCTCTGGCTAGAGGTAAGGAATGAAAAATGTGCAATAACATTGATTAGTGTAGTATATAGACCACCAACTAGTGGAAGGGATGTGTAGGAACAAATTTGCAAAGAAATTACAGAGAGGTGCAAGAATTATAGAGTAATCATAATGGGGGACTTCAATTATCCAAATATAGACTGGGATAGGAATATTGCAAAGGGACAAGAGGGGTGAGAGTTCCAGGAATGCGTTCAAGTTCACTTTCTGTAGCAGTATGTTTCCAGTCCAGTGAGAGGACATGCACTTTTGGACCTGGTTCTGGGGAATGAGTTGGCCCAAGTGGATCACATATCAGTGGGAGACCCTCGAGGGGACAGTGACCATTGTATCATAAGGTTTAGGTTAATCATGGAAAAGGACAGGGAACACTCCAGAGCAGGAATAATTAATTGGGGGAAAGCCAACACCGATGGGATGAAAATGCATCTGAGTCGAGTGAGTTGGAATCAAATGGCAGCAGGAAAGATGGGGGCTGAACAATGGGCTATCTTCAAAGAAAAGTATTGCAGGCAATGCCAAGGTATATTCCCTTGAAGTGGAAAGGTAGGACAAATAAATCCAGAGCGCCCTGGACGATGAGAGAGATAGAGGTAAAGATGAAAAGGAAGAAGTGCGCGTATGACAGATGTCAGGTAGAAAATACGATGGAGAGTCAGGATGAATATGAAAGAACCAAAGGGGAAGTGAAGAAACTAATAAGAAAAGCAAGGGGGGAGCATGAAAAGAGGCTGGCAGCTAACATAAACGTGAATCCAAAGGTCTTCTATAAGCATGTAAATAATAAAAGGGTGGTAAAAGAAAGAGTAGGGCAGATTAGGGACAAAAAAGGGGACTTGCATATGGAGGCAGGAGAAATAGCGGAGGTGTTGAAAGAATACTTTCCATCTGTCTTTACAAAGGAAGAAGATGCTACCCAGGCCAAGATGAGAGAGGAGGTAACTGATACACTAGAAGAACTTACAATCAAGAGGAGGGAGGCGTTGGAAAAGCTAACTTTATTAAAAATAGATAAGGTACCAGGACCAGATGAGATGCATCCAAGGGCACTGAGGGAAGTGAGAGTGGAACTTTCAGAGACACTAGTGATAATCTTCCAGTCTTCCTTAGACACAGGGGAGGTGCCAGAGGACTGCAGAATTGTGAATGCTACACCCTTGTTTAAAAAGGGGTGCAAAGATAAAGCTGGCAACTACAGACCAGTCAGTTTAACCTCAGTGGTAGGGAAACTTCTGGAAACTATAGTACGGGATAAAATCAATAGTCACTTAGACAAGTGCAGGACAATTAAGGAAAGCCAGCATGAATTCATTAAAGCAAAATCGTGTTTAACTAACTTGCTGGAATTTTTTGAGGAGGTAACAGAGAAGGTTGATGAGGGAAACACTGTTGATGTGGTGTATATGGATTTTCAAAAGGCACAGACTTGTGAGAAAAATTCTAGGTCATGCAATAAAAGGGAAAGTAGGCTCTTGGATAAGAAATTGGCTGAGTGACAGGAAATAGAGAATAATGATAAATGGTTGTTTTTCAGATTGGAGGAAATTTTGCAGTGGAGTTCCCCAGGGGTCAGTGTTGAGACCCTTGCTCTTCCTGATATAAATTAATGACCTTGACTGTGGTGTGCAAGGGCATGATTTCAAATTTGCAGATAATACGAAGATTGGAAATATTGTCAACTGTGATGGGGATAGTCTTGAACTCCAAAAAAAATAGACATGTTGCAGGATTGGGCAGACAAGTGGCAGATGAAGTTCAATGCAGAGAAGTGTGAGATGATTCATTTTGGCAGGAAAAATGTGGTGAGACAATATACAATAAAGGGAGAGCCTCTAAAGGAGGTGCAGGAACAGAGGGATGTGGGTGTATACATTAATTGGTCATTGAAGATGGCAGGGTATGTTGAGAGAGCAGTTAATAAAGCACATAGTATCTTAGGCTTTATTAATAGGGGTGTTGAGTACAAGAGTAAGGAGGTCATGTTGAACTTATAAAATACACTAGTTAGACCTCATCTGTAGTACTGCATTCAGATCAGGGGTGCCATACTTGAGGAAGGATGTGAAGGCTTTGGAGAGAGTACAGAGGAGATTCACAAGAATGATTCCAGGGATAAAGAACTGTAGCCATGAGATAGATTGGAGAGGATGGGACTCTTTTCATTGGAGAAAAGAAGGGTGAGAGGAGACTTGATAGAAGTATTCAAGATCCCTAGGGATATGGGCAGAGTAAATAGTGAGAAATTGTTCCCACTCAAGAGAACATCAAGAACTGGAGGGCGCAGATTCAAAATAATTGGCAAAAGGAGTAAATGTGATGTGAGGATTTTTTTTTTCACCTAGAAAGTGGTTAGAGTCTGGAACAAACTTCCTGAGAGGGTGGTGGAGGCAGTTTCGATTGAGGTATTCAAAAGGGAATTGAATTGCTACCTGAAAAGATAGAATGTGGGGATAAAGCAAGGGAGTGGGACTAGGTGGAACGCTCTTTCAGAGAACTAGTGCAGACTCGATGGGCTGAATGGCCTCCTTCTGTACTGTAAAGATACTATGATACTTTGATATGCATTACTGAGTCTGGGAAGATTCTATAAATGGTAAGTGTTAGTGTTTCCTGCTCTTTAAGCAAGGAGAACAGAACATTTCTTCTACATCTGCAGCTTCCTTTTTGAAAATACTCGAGCCCCGAGTTAATCCTCATGGCCGATAGTTGGCTGGAGCTTTATGTGTTTTTTGCTCTCCAACCTTTGGATTGCAGAAATGTTTACTAATTTTACTCTCTGAATATTTAAGTGTGAAAGGATAATTATTATAAAATCAGTGTGTGATTGGTCCGTTTTCTTTCATTCCCACCAATGGATGTGTGTTATGTAAAGTCATGTGCACCTACCATTTTGATGGTCGCATTAACACTGATTTGAAAAAATTCAAATGGTCATCAATTCAAAGGAAATGCTGCAAAATATTTTAGTAGGTTAACAAATAAAATCCCCACAGTGGGGCGCTACACCTTTGAAGAGAGCTCAGGATTGAGATTGTTGTTACATTCTGCTGGCTGTATTTGAAAGCTTTACTAGCATTAAGCAATGGCTACCTTGTAATCAGTGTACACCATTCAACATGTGCTGCAGCAACTTGCCAAGGCCTCTTTGACAGCATTTACAAAACCTGTGACCTCTCCCATCTTGAAGGACAAAGGGCAGCAGGTGCATGGGAACTCTACCTCCACCAAGTTTGACACCATCCTGACTTGGAAATACATCATTGTTCCAATGAAAGAATAAATAAGAAATAAAGAAAACCTTTAGATTAATTAGTCTTTTAGATAAGGCGATAAACTGAGGTCTCATCTGCCCTCACAGGTGAAAGTAGAAGATCCCATAGTACTGTTTCAAAGAAGAGAGGGGGAGTTCTCCCCGATGTCCTCACTAGCAATTATTCCTTAACCAACATCACTTAAAAAAAAGCAGATTGTCTGCTCATTATCAGATTGCCATTTGTGGGAACATGCTGTGCACTGATTGGCTACTGAGGTGACTACACTTCAAAAATACTTCATTGGCTGTAAAATGCTTTAGGATATCCTGAGGTTCTGAAAGGTGCTATACGAAGGCAAGTTTTCTTTTAATTACGATCTTATTTTTTCCAATGGGGGGTCAGTTAGTTCAGTTGGCTGGATGGCTAGTTTGTGATGTAGAGTGATGCCAACAGCGTAGGTTCAATTCCTGTACCGGCTGAGGTCATCCATGAAGATCCCATCTTCTCAACCTCGTCCCTTGCCTGAGGTGTGGTGACCCTCAGGTTAAACTCACCATCAGTCATCTATCTCTGATGAGAGAGTAGCCTATGGTCCTCTGGGACTATGGTGGCTTTCAATTTCCAGTTTTCATTAACCCTTATTTCAAGTGAGGGTACAGTTCCAGGCGCAGAATTTTACACTAATCGGGCGGGTACGATCAGACGCTAAATCGCACGAGATGACATTAGGCAAACATCCCGACATCATCCCACGCTCGCGCGATATTTCTGTCGGCTAGCATGAGTATAAGTCGGAAGCATGCCCGCTGACAATTAAGAAGCCAATTAAGGTTATTAAAGGTGCAATTGTCTCCGATTTTTCGTGGTCCTTATGGTTGGCGGACGGGTGAATCGACCAGGTGGACTTTGCATTTTTCATGAAACCTCATCCAAGGGGGAGATGAGGTTTCCGTTATTAAATGAAAGAAAAAGAAAAATCTATGGGCAGCATTTTTATTATGTATATGTTCAGGCGACAGATTGTGATGCTTGGGCATTTTTTTCCTGATTTTAAAAACATTATTTAATGCTTTTCAGGTCTCCAGCTCCCTGAGGCAGCTCCCTGCCTTCAGGGAGCTTTCTGCCAGTGTTTGCCCACACCTGCGCTAACGTCAGCGCCCGCCCCCACCTCAGCAGCGCTGAGTTTCTCAGCACGCACTTCACACTGGCTGCCCGCTAATTGGCCAGCCAGGGTGAAATTGCCGTCGGGGGCCAATCACGGTCGGCAGTCCATCCCCTGGCCAATCCTGGACTTGCCGATCGTGCCCGTCCGCCAACTTAAAAGTTCTGCTCCAGAATTGGGTGCAGGATGCCATCCAATACCTCTCCCAAATGGCCGTTCTTCGTGTGTAAGTTTTAAAAATCTCAGGTCATGTGAAGGGGAGTCATAGCAGAGCCACACCAGTCCCTACCCAAATAGACACACAATCAGCCTGTTTGGCTACATTATGCAGGTACCTTTTGTGGCCATCAGGTCCTGAAGTGGGACTTGAACGCAGAGGGAGGGGTGCCACCCCTGCGCCACAAGACCTCCCTATCAAATAACACTAGGGAAAGGATTTCCGACCATTCAGCTTGAAATGACTCTGATTACTATACAGAGCATTGGCCATAGCCTCTAAGGAAAACATTAGAAAATGAAAGTGGTCATGAAACATTTATGATAAAATAACCTGATGAACTAATTTCAGGAAAAGATTTTTTCTGGTCTCCGCGCTCCCAATGTTTATGGGGAGACAGAGAGAGGGGGAGATATAGAGTGGAATCGTCCCAGATTTAAACTAAGTGCGGTGGTGGGCGGGTCGCAATGGTGGGTTTTCACGCTGTATTGTCCCAAACCCACCACATTATTTATGCATTCCCAGGAATCAGGGCATTTCCATGGCGGCCGGGCTCCGATTCGCCTGCCACACCATCACCTCACCACTTCATCACACCAGGCACCACGTTTAAACTACAGCCACGCTCAGTGCTCTCAGTCCAGGACTGCAGCAAAGAAGACATGGCCCCGAAAGACAAGAAGACTGCAGCCCTCGAGTGTCCTTTGGACACCGTGGAGGCCCCGCTGTGAGTCATCTACCCCGGCTCTGGCCACAGGAGGGGTAGCAACATTACCACCCCGGCTTGGTAGGTGATGGCAGTGGTGGTCAGTGCCAATACTGCTCAGAAGAGGTTGGCCATCCAATGCAGATAGAGGATGAATGATCTCATCTGTGCAGCCAGGGTAAGCCAACCATCTCATCACCCTAAACTCACACATACTCAAGACCATCACACATTCACTGGCATCTCACTCACTGCCAGCTCAAGGGGCATCACCACCTATTCTCACACACATACCCTCACATGTCCATCTGGCCTCATCTCCTCTGGAGGCTGCCTCCTCAGGCATCACCATCTTGAGGCCACTTGCACAGATCAACATGTGCCCCCCACACACACCCTGGGATACCCTCCTTCCCCAGTACAGCCCTCATCCTGCAGCCTCTGCCCTTGCCTGAGGCCACTTCTCCGCCTTCGCCAAGCACGCCCTAGCCCTGCAGCTGTTGAAAAGCCACCCACGTATGGCTGATCTGGTAGGTCGAGGCCTGCCGAGAGCCCCCTTAAAAGTGAGGTGGTGCTGTCTGTGAAGTCTGGCGCTGACGACTGCGAGTGCTGACCGAAGGAAGGTAGGCAAACCTTGAGGTCCTGAGCGAAGTGCAGCTGGCCAAGTGCACGTTGCTTATGTGTTGTTGTGAAACATGTTGGCGTGTTTTCCTGACCATGTGGGTGGCTGATCCAGCCGGGGTTGGGGGTGGGGGTGCGTGGAGGGGTGTACAATTCTGGCAGGCTGGCCTAATAATGATACAGTGATATATTACAATGCGTTCCCGACGTCCGATGGCGGAGAGCACAGCCCACCATTGGCCGGCTGAGCGGACGATCACGAACAGGTTTCACGCCGTCGTGTAACCAAACACGCCATATTGTCTGCTCACACCACCGAACATTTTTTTAGAAAACTGTTTTAAAGACTGAAAAAGAATTGCAAGTGAAAATGGATTGAGGAAGTCGCATGACTTCTTTTGTGATTTCAATCATCTTCCTCTCACCTCACGAGGAGACAAGGATGCATTTCCTATTCATGAAAGGACATTTGAAATTCAACGAGTGTTCCAAACGAGTGAATCGAAACTCATTGACTCAGTGGCTTTTCTTCAAACACAAAAGCATTACCTTTAGTACTTTAGGGGGTGAAAAGCCTTGGCCCTTTTGAGCACTACAGGTAGTAAGGAGACTTTGGATTGCTAAACGGGATTACCACTTGCCTTGTATAGAACAGTGACTCAGCAAGATAGCAACCATCTTTGCTTCATGCTGTGTTGAAAAAGGCATCAGGCTGCCTGTAGACTGGATCTATCTTGAAAACTTCAGTGCAGCAGAGAAGAAACTGCTTGCAACAGACAGAGACAGAGAAAAGCACCCAGAAACAGTCAAGGTTTCTGCTGTAAGGAACTAGGCAGTTTGAACGTGCCACGCCTGCAGAACCAGAAGAAAGAAACCTTCTCTCCTCTCTGTAAACCTGATTCCATCTACTAAGCTCACCTGTGAAAGCAACCTCCAGTCATTCAACAGTGGAAGCCATCACAGCTGCGGAGACAATCCTCCAACCTCAAAACCTTCACTTCAGATAATGCAATATCTTGACCTCAAACTATCAGGCCTGCACCGAACAATGGACACTGAAATGATTCAATTTTTATAAGTATGGTTTTCTCTTCATCTGTAACTAATCTGTGTGTGTGTGTGTGTGTGTGTTAGTAACTTTATATTTTCTTAGGTAACTTCTAGAGCAATAGTGTGAAATAAACTAACCTTTTCTTTTTAAGGAAAAGGGTTTTTCTGGTGGGTTATTTTAAATTGAATTACTTATTCCAATAAAAATATACACACTCACATACAAATACATTGTTCACAGGTGACTTTGGAGAAACACCTTTTGAAGCATTCGTGACATCCTGAAGACCCTAATGACAGAGCCTGGTTATGATTTACGAAATCTGCTTCCTGGCCGCAGCCAGCCAGAGTGAAAGGTTAGAGGCGGCTAGGTATGTGCTGACAGGGAACAGAGAGGAGGGAGGAAGAGGTCTGGGGTGAGGGTACATTGATGGGAGGTCCAGAGAGGTATGGGGGTGGATCCAGGAAGATCACGGGGATCCAGAGACATCAGGGAAGGAGGAGAGGTGATCGCAGAGTGGGCATGGAGGGCATGGGGGGATGGGTTGGGTTGCTGGGAGGAGATTGTGAGGGGAAACTGGAGAGGTTGGAGAAATGGGGTGGCGGGGGTGGAGGCGTTGAGGCGGGGGAAGAGGATCATAATAGGTCATGGAGAGAATTGATCACGGTGAAGTTGGGGTGGGGGTTGGTGGGCAGTGGTAGTGTCAGTGACCTGATATCCTGGGAGGTTAACAGGTTTGCTAAATGTGTTGTTGGGAAGAACTTGTACTTCTCCTGGCCCACAAGCTGTGCTGGAAAAGAACCTGGCTGTTCCTCGCAACGATCTTCACCTTCCTTTAGCTGACCTGCTAAGACCCAGGGAATCCGGCCGACCACCAGTAAGGTTGGGGCAAAGAAAGCAACCTGAAGAATGCAACCTTATTAAAATATTTAAATGAGGGAGTAGCCTCCTGGGATCGGATTGGTCACTGCCCCTCCACCCCTGTGCCACCTCTGTTAACACCAGGTGTGGGAGGAATCGAGGTGGGTTAACATTGGGTTTAAAATTTTTTAACGTTTTTAATTTCCACCTGACCCAAGCCCATACGTTTTTGGGGGTCAGAGTTCCCCCTTGGTGTCGGTACCCTTATAAGCACAATGGACAGCTTTTCTCTGATGACAGCTTCTCATTAAATAAAATGGTTTCATTTTACGATAACAAACACAAGAGAAATATTTTTGTTATGCTCGCAACATCATACACTCACAGCAACCAGGTAAATTTTTAGCATTTGCTTGTTTGTAATATTGAACTTATAGAAGAGTGGTTTCGCTTAATTATTGGTTTTCAGGCAACCATAATGAATGAATTATTGGAATTAACTTGCTAAACTCAATTTTTGGTTGTGCACAACAAACATTGCCACCCACAGGTTTTGACAATTTACTCTTATTTGGCAATGTCATAAACATATTTAACAAGTTGCTGCAATTGTACTTTTTTACGGTTAAGGGACACATATTGACAACTTGTGGTCATTCTTTTATGCACTCACTGACCTCGAGCCCTCCTTTCAACTCAGGACAGAACAAAACTCACTGGGACAGCTGCATCAATGGGTAATTGTGCTTCGGAGCTGTAGTCCCCATTATTTAAAGTAGACACAAAGGGCAGAAACGTCCCAGATTTGCATTAAGTACGGTAGCGGGTAGGTAAAAAGATGTTTCACCCGCTGGCCATGATGGTGGGGTTTTCACACCGTATTGTCCCAAAGCCCCCCACCTTCCTTATGCATTCCCAGGAAACACACTGTTTCCATGGCGGGCGGGCTCTCATTCACCTGCCACGACATCACCTCGCCGCTTCATCGCGCCAGGCACCACGTTTAGAAAACAGCCGCGTTCAGTGCTTCCAGCAAATAAGACATGGCCCCAAATGGCCAGACGACTGCAGCCCTCAAACGCCTTTTGGATGCCACGAAGACCTGCTGTGATGTCCTCTACTCCTGCTCTGGCCGCAGGAGGGGCAGCTACATTGTCACTATAGTTTGGTAGGTAGGCGATGGCAGTGGTGGTCAGTGCCAATGCTGCACAGAAGAGATTGGTCATCCAATGCAGATAGAGGATGAATGATCTCAGGGTATGGCAACAATCTCATCACTCTAAACTCACACACTCAAGCCCATCACATATTCACTGGCATCTCACGGGACATCACCACTCATTCTCACAAACATACTCTCACATGTCTATCTACCCTCATCTCCTCAGCCCTCACCATCTTGAGGTCACTTACACAGATCAACAAGTGCCCCCACATACACCCTGGGATACCCTCCTTCCCCAGTACAGCCCTTGTCCTGCAGCCTCTTTCCTTGCCTGAGGCCCCTTCTCTCCCCTTCTCCAAGCAAGACCTTGCCCTGCAGCCATTGAAAAGCCACCCACATATGGCTGATCTGGTAGGTAGAGACCTGTGGTGAGTCCCCCAAAAGGGATGTGGTGCTGTCTGTGAAGCCTGGCGCTGATGACTGCGAGTGCTGACCGAACTAAGGTAGGCAAACAAACCTTGAAGTCCTGAGCAAAGTGCAGCCGCCAGGTGCAAGTCACTTACATGACTTACATGTCAATGTGTTTTCCCACCAATGTGGGCAGATGAACCAGTTGGCAGGGGGGGGTGAGTCCCGTGGGCTGGACTTATAATGATACCCTGATGTATTACAATGAGACTCTCGATGTCCAATGGTGGGAAATGCAGCCCGCCATCAGCGGGCTGAGCGGACGATTGCCAACTGGTTTCCCGCCGTTGTGAAACCGATCGTGCCATTTTGTCCACTCACGGCACCGAACACACCCGTTGCTGCAGGGCACGGAAAATCCCGGCCAAAAAGTGAGAGTTGTGACTGAGTAAAAATAAGATTCTCGACCATCCTTTCATACTTGTCTGGACAGTGGATTTGTATTGGGCAACAGCTCCACCATTAGAGCAGAATCTTCAACCTTAAACCCTAGAGCTCTATCCCCAAACTCTTCTATTTTGTGAACTTTCTCCTCAACTTCAAATGCCTCCTCCAAACCTTCAAGAATTATTATCCATGATCACCACCACCACCAGCCCCCAATTATTCTCCTAATGTCTGTTTGATGTCCAACGCTCTCCATCCTCTTATGTATTGAGTCTAGGGATGTTTTGCTATGTCAAAGACGTAATACAATTGCAAGGTATATCGACACTAGATGAAAACCTGGGGTGGCTCAGCAGGAATTCAGTTACCAGGCAGATGACTTAATAAAGTGATTGACTTGGGACAGCCTCTTAGGATTGATTAGATTATTTGTGTAGTTTGTTTTTTATTACTTAATTATTGACTGTACATCAACTAAGCACTGGAGTATTTTAATTCCACAGCAATGAATAGATTATTGTTCATTCTTCAATATATAATTCGACTAAAAGCACCATCATGTTGGTTTGTTGCTGATGATTTTCACTAGCACTCTGAAAACATATTACTTGTGTTCAGTTACTAACAGCACTCAATTCTTGTGCATACTTCACCAGGTTTAACATGCAATGTTTTTAACATGACACGTGTTAAGTTTCACATGCTTGGGAGTTAAAAATAATTTTGGATCTCCGATTTCCAAAGTTCTCCACTACTGTTTTTTTTCCCTTATTTCATATCTGTGGTAGGCTACCTGATAGAGATCATCTATTTTGAGCAGTCAACAACTCCATTATCATTGCATCACCCAACTACCAGAATGGAGGACAATCTTAATGGACCTTAGTAAATTTTGTCTAGTAATTATTTTATCCACATATTTAACAAAATGGCCCGTAAACACCTTGGGCTAAGTTTTAATGTGCTCCAGACCTTTGGGTTCTACATTCTATTTGAATGTGCTATGTGCTATTAATCTCCACTTGAATCACGCACAGAAGATTAGCTTCTATGACAAAACATTCTTCAAGTGTAGGTAAGCCATTTTAGTGCATAGCTACCTCTCTGCTTATATCAATCCAAAGTGAGCTATATAATATAATACAATGTTATAAACAGATGTTGTTTTGGAAGTTTTACAGTAGTGGATGGACATGGTGGAACTGTATCAAACATCTTGCAGAAAGAGAGGAATATTAAATCAATTCAAACGATCTGCCATGCATTATTTTGGGAGATTTAGATATTTTGTTCTATGAGAAAAACCTGCTGTGTGTCACACTCACGCAATATGAATTTATGAAGTATAAATTCGAAATGGACATGTTAAAATAAAATAGACTTGAGAGGTCAGGTGACCTTTTTCTTTCCTGCCACACATATGGAACCACAAGGCTCACTGAGCTGATCTTCATGCCTGGACAAGTCTTGATGAAGTTGTTAAAATGCAAATGAACTTTTCTGGACATATCTTTGAAAAGTCATTAAATGCAAAAGACTCTTCCTGTATTTGATGGCTGCCCTTCTCCAAATAATTAAATAAACTGGTTTCACAATACTGTTTGCAGAGCTTTTGACTTCAGAGTTGAATTCCAGAGAATGGGTGTGAGTAAACTGTATGTTATCATGATGGTATTTGAATGGGTGATACTCAGGCCCCATTGTTTGACAATAGCTTAGCTATCAGAAACTATTTTTGAGGACAATGGAACAAGATGCTCTGCTCAGATAACAGAAACTAGGTTTCTGATAAGGCGATTTAATAAGACTTTTTTTGAGCAGAGAGAAAGAAACATGTAAAATAATGAGGGAACAAGAGCCCTGCCTAAGAACCATCAGTAGCAGAGACTTGGGCTGGCCTTGACATCTCTATCTGAGGAACTGGACCAGTGAGTTCACTACAGGGATTCAATATTACACCTTCGACTACAGTGGAACAAGAAAAATCTTCTACTGCAATCAAACAACAGTGGAACTATCTTCCTAAACCTCCAGACTCTTTGATTCAGTGGACCAAAAAAGGATTTCAGGCCTGTGTCATTTTCAATTCTTCACCCGGGAAAAGAAAGTATAACAAAGAGGAACTCTTGATCTCTGAAGACCTAAATGCATCCTGACTTTTGTAATCACAATCTTTTCTTGAGTGTGTGTGTGTCTATGTGAGTTAGTGTGGGTGCATATATATTTGGGTGTTAAATAATAAACATCTTCCTTTTAAAGTTTACAAGAAAATCTTACATTGCATGTTTCTAACAGTTACAGCATTCAGGAGGTTAAAACACTTGTTGCTGCTTTAAAACATGCTGTCTTTGGTCATTCGAGGTGTTGAAAAAGGGGAAATCACCCCTATCATCTCTCCCCTCTCTATGACATGTGTTATGAATCCTCAGACTTAATGAATTACTTGAGTGGGCAAATGTTCTTTTTGAGCCCAGAGTGGGAATGTTAGATGAGTTTCAGTTGTGGGTTGTAGGGAATGCTAAAAATCAAGGACAAATCACAGAAATCACAAAAAAGCCAATCCTGTCCTTCCTTGACAGCCACCTGGTAGCCCTTTCCTGCAAGGAACACAAATGTCATTCAGGACCGGGAGGCAAGACAGCAAGTGCCTTTGTGAATAGTAAAATTTCCTCTGTTGACTTCTGGAAACTATTAGACATCTTAGGGCTGAAATTAATATACATGGTTAATTTTAGCAAAGGAAAATCTGAATGTAAATGGCATTCCAACACTTTACACTCATTATTTACTTAATCGCTAATGTGGACAGTGTCAAGAATATCACCTCCTTATTACAAATGCATCATTTGCTTGGCCACACAGAAATTGCTCATTAAACCTAGATCTTTGCAAAACGTAATTCCTGAACAATGAAGAGAAATAATACAGTCATCTCTCTCCGATTCCACTGATAGCTCAGTGAGTTTACCAGGGCAGTAATTATGCTAAAATGGGTGCCAATTCGACTCCATGAGTTGCGTGTCAGGTGGTTCAGATTAAAATGACCCAATATTCCTTGTTGATATGCAGGTTTCTCACTTGAAATTTTATGTGGTCACGCAACAAATTGTCACCTTCCATTTGGGGACTGGCAACAAATTGCAAAATCAGGAGCCATTTTAAAATCAGCTGGTCTAGTGTAAAGTGGAAGAAAATACATAGATTCTTAGGCTGAAACTGCGATTGCATTTGAACCAAGAGTACCCTATTGTATATGTGGGCACTAACAAATCTCGGATGAAGTGCAGAACAAGCAGTAAACATGACAGATCTCAGGGTATGCTCCAAAACACATGATGCATCATGTTCGATAGCTTTCTGGCTTGCACTGATGAGATAAGTGTTGTAGTGTATTAAAAATTACATTGTGCATTTCTTCCACTTAAGTATTGTATTGTCCACAAGGAGAATAAAGGAATCCATGTTTTAACAGCATGTGCAGCAGTTCTGATTCTTATTAAATCTTTTTGTTTCTTCCCAAGAACTTCACAAACATTAACAATAGAAGCTAATGCCTGATTGTGTTCTGTGATGGTAAGTACGTTAGCTCCCACTTTAAACACTCGGTGATGTATCATAACCTTTAAGATAAATAGACATTATTAATGGTTCCCTCACTAATAGAGGAGTGATTGCAGAACACCCACAGCCTGCAACAAAAATCACTTGTCTCAATCTCTAAAAGAGATGTCTAATGTAACATTAACCACCTCCCATAGATCAGGTCAACAATAACCACAAGCAATCAAACAGTCCGACAATTGCCTTCTCAACCAAAATGGCACAGGCCATTGTAGCAACATCATTAACACTTGCATAGGTCCTATTGGAAGTCATTTGCAGTAGGAAGTAGAAAATCATGCTCTTTAACAATACAAAGAAGTTTGTTTGTGCTGATCTGTTATCTTACACTCAGGCTAGCTTCAATTGTGCATTATAATTTGAACCAGCTAAGTTTTGAGTGAGACTTGAATTCAGGATTCAGATTAGATGCAACCTCTAATTATCATCCTGCTGTTTATTCTTCTGCTTTCAGTGGTTGAGAAGATGCAACATTTACAGTTGTGGACATTGCTATTGGTTAAGTGGAGAAGTGGCTTTCAAAGGAATCTGGTCTTATTTCATTAAAAAAAATCATCGCCATTCAGTGAATTGAATGACAATCTAAAGATGAGCATTTGATGAATCAGAATTTTGGACTCCTACCTCAACTGCTTCAGATTACTCAGAGTCTGAACCTCATTAAAAACATAGACAAGACAATATATCAAGGAACTTAGCTCCCAAAATGAGTTTCAGTTCTACTAGTCTTACGTAAATGTGACTGTGGTGATCCGATGTGTAATATACCTTTAAGAACAATATTATAATGGAAGATCACATGATCTTAGTATCCAATAGCAGATTAGCGCGGGCTACCTTAGTAGTCAGTAGTCAGTAGTGAATAGTCTAGAGTTAGGGCAGAATTTTGCCCCAGGTTGGCGGGTGGGCCCCACCGGCTCGGCAGTGGGCGGGCAGCTGAACTCCGCCACCGAAGCGGTCCCCGCTGCCATTTTAAGTGGGCGGGCCAATTAAGGCCCGCCCAGCGGCCTGCCCGATGGGAAGTGTTATAAGTTTCCTGTGCGGGGGTGGGGGGGGGAGGGATTCCCCAACTGTCAAAGTGCGTGCGAAAGAGCGCACTGCTCCCTGAGACTAAGTGCTGCCTCAGGGAGATCACTGACAGTGCTTCATAGTGTCAAAATAGAAAAATAAAAAAAATATTAACATGCCCCCCTCATGTGACAATGTCACACGAGATGGGACATGTTAATAAATCTCACAAAGTTTATTTAAGATTTTTAAAACGGACATGAAACCTCATCCCACCAGTGGACGAGGTTTCATGTATTACCAGAAGCCCGCTGGGGCTCCTGGCCTGCCCACCAGCCTTAAGGTTGGACGGGCAGGGTCTTTAATTACCTTAATTATCCTGTCAATGGCCTCAATTGGCCATTGACAGGTTGGCGGACGGACAGCTGATTTCGCTGTCCGCCAGCCTTCCTGAATATTTAAATGGGGCGGGATGACGTCGGGGGTTCCTCCCAACGTCATCCTGCATCATTTTCCTGTCGGCGAGCGGGCCCCGCCCCCAAATCGCCGATGGGAAAATTCAGGCCTTAGGGTCTGTAATGTAGAGGCAGGGTTTGAGTTGTAAGCACACAAGCGTAGATGCTGAGTTCCTTTGTAAATAATTAGAATGTGTTCGACATAAGAACTGTCTACTGATCTAATCTGTCTATGGTACTAACTAGGCCATCCCAAAACAAGTGTGCAACCCGAATCCATTAGTCAACTAAGCTAGTGACTAGGATCCAACAAACTGGTGATGAGGAAAAAGCAAGGAAAAGCAAGGAAGGATGAAAAAAAAGCAAGGATAAGCGAGGAAGGAAATCAAGTGAACCAAAATCGGGACGTACCTCGTACGATAGTTGTAAGTAAAATTTCCGACCTAATCATTGAAGCAGGCCCTCGAAGCATGTCACAGTTTGGAAGAGTTGGCCCTTTCGACCCAACCGCGGACAATTGGTCTCATTATGTTGAATGCCTTGCTTTCTTTTTCCAAGCTAACAACATTGCAGGGGAGGAGAAGAGGCGAGCAATCCTCTTGTCCACATGTGGGAGTAAGGCCTATGTATTGATTCGAAGTTTGACGGCACCCAGTCCCCCGGATTCAAAAAGTTTTGATGACTTAGTGAACCTTGTGAAGAGTCATTACCAGCCCAAGCCCTCGGTAATGATGTAATGGTTCAAACTTAACCCAAGAAATAGAGCCCCGGGGGAAACAGTTGCTTGTTATGTGGCAAGCCTGGAACAGATAACAGAATATTGCAAATTTGGTAAACCTATGAATGACATGCTTAGAGATTGTTTGGTGTCCAGTATAAATGAAGATACGATTCAGGAGTGATTACTGTCTGAAACAAATTTGGATTTTCAGATGGCGTTAGAAATAGCACTGGCCATGAAAAGCGCAGTGAGGGATTTGAAAGCCATACAGGGAGCACAAAATGGTGCCATCCTCCACGTTGGGTGGGGAGTCCCAGCCAAAAAGAGTGCGAAAATGCACAGCTCTGATGAGAAGCAGGAAGCAGCCACAGCTTTCAGACAAATAAAAAGAAATGACTTAGAAGCAAAAACATGGAATAATGGTAACAGAGGTGGAAGCAGACAAAGCACCTGAAGCTGTAGGACTGAGACTTTCTGCAAGCAGAACGAAACCCCCAGAAAGACTGAATTTGTAAATTACTTATCTGTGTAAATAATCTGATACTTTGAAAAAAATTGCAATTGTAAATGTAAGAAGTGTTTCTGAGTAAATGGGGAGGGATGTGGTAATCTGATATGTAATATACCTTTAAGAAGAATGTTATAACGGAAGATCACATGATCTTATTGTCCAATAGCAGAGTAGCACGGGCTACCTTAGTAGTCAGTAGTGAGTAGTCTGGAGTTAGAGTCTGTAATGTAGAGATAGGGTTCGAGTTGTAAGCACGCAAGTGTAGATGCTGAGTTTCTTTGTAAATAAATAGAATGTATTCTACATAAGAACTGTCTGCCGATCTACTCAGTCTACGGTACCAACTCAGCCATCCTGAAACAAGCATGCAACCCAGATCCATTAGTCCAACTAAACTAGTGACCAGAATCGAACATTGACGCAGGGAAAATACAGACTGAATGCATGAAGGTTCCAGTCCAATGACACTTAATTGCATTGCTGCAAACATTTTAAGTTAAAAAATTTAAGAACATAATAAAATAATCAAAGCTCACCACCCAATTTGAACAGATACGAGCCGGCCCACCACATGCTTTGAGCCCAAAAGCATAGGCTCCACTCACAGCATTGGCTCTGCCCCCCTCGGGAGCCTGCCACAAATACCCCCCAATCCCAAGGGAACTTGGAGCACAGATAAAGCTTACTCATCCCATGCCCTCCACGGCTACTGCCAACAGCCAGCAGCCCTGCACCTGACCCAACTGCCAGGCACCTTGGCAACCGCAGGGCCCAGCGTCCAGGCCCGCTCAGAGAATGCCCTGTAGGGAATGCCCACCGAAGCCGGAAGTCAGGAGTTAGGGAGATAGCACGACTCCCTGGATGAACCCCCCCCTGCTATATAAAGCTGATAGTTTGATAAAATCTTTGGACTTGGAACTGCTGGATGTATTTATAAGAAGCCTTCAAGTATTCCTTCGAGCCCCAGCTGACTCTCCCTATCACATCAAGACTAACAACGACCTGCTCAAGGGCAATTGGGGATGGGCAACAAGTGGCGGCCTTACTGGTTACGCTCACATCCCATTAAAGAATAGAAAAAAGAAACATTTATTGTTTTTTTGGTTTCAAAATGGGTCCATTCTGACAATGGATTCCACAATGGTGTTTAATGATGTTATTGCAATTTTAAGTGGTGTATGTAACATGCCTGAGTTACTTTTCCTCAGCTCTTTCCACCTCTGGCATCTCATAATCCTATTACAGCAATAGCACATCAATGCTCTTGACAATGCTTCTATATTACTGATCTGGGAGGGGATAATACATTGCCTCTGGTGTTAGAATGGCTGCCAAGAAATGTTACACAAGAGGGAACTCATTGCTATCTGAGCTAGCATTAGGAGCACAATACTGTATTTTTCTTATCTGAAGATCTCAAGGGACTTCATTCAGCTTCAAGATCTCTGGATTAGTAATTGGTTGGGAGGTAGGAGACAGAGACTAATGATAATGGGAAAGTACTCTGATTGGTAGTGTATGATAAGTGATGCTCAGCACTAATCCGGAGAGGGCCTCAGCTTTTCACCATATATATCAATGACGTAGATGAAGAAATTGAGAGAATGATTTTTGCCAAATACTCTAGGCAGTAAAGAAGTGTTCAAATTAGGATCTTAAACTGAAACGCCAATTTACCCATGTTTAGCGCAAGACAATATCTTAATAAAGGAGTTGTAGCCAACACAAGGAACTTCTGTCTTGAGGCTTGTTAAACAGCAATTGCCACTTAAATGTTAGCTAATGCTCATCAACGAGACTGCCTGGCATTTTGGTATCTAGTGGTCAACAACCTCTCCTTACAGTGACCAGCTGTTTGGGGATGAACATGGCTATTTCAAGCATTACATACTCACTGTTTAAGGGGATACTCACCATTCATGGCCATTGCTGCTGCAGCTGTGAGGAGGCCCTATGAAACATATCAGAAGACTTTCTGGGACACCTGTGTCAAGACTTCATCAACGCTCAAGCAACATTTATTCCAGAAATTCTCTGAGAACTTCACCTAAAAATGTAAGTGCTGTGCTACTTCACCTTATAGGAGTCATCAGGAGAAAGGAAGTGGTTGGTCACTGGCAATTTACTCAGAGCCCCCCTTTGGTCTGGACAAGGAATGGAAGGTGGACATGGGGTTAGTTAGAGCAACACCAGCTGCTGCAGGGGAGGGACAGGAGGTTGAGGTGGTTCCTTCCTCACCTACCACTGTTTCTGTCAATGGTGAAATGTACAGTGACTTGTTCAGTGACATGACAATGTACATTCACCCAAAGCTAAAGACTGCAGATACAGGACATTTCTCTTCCTCTGGACCTCCTCCACCAGGACCTCCAGTGCCACATCTGAGAACTGGGCATCCTTTCCCTTGGTCCCTCATCCATTCTGCAACAAGCTGCTTGGTTTGAGGAGCCCATATGTCCTGTTCCACGGATATTGAGTCTAATCAGCTCATGCGTGCTAAGTTTGCAGTTTTCTGGTTAGTCACGTGTGAGTAATTGACGAAGGGAAAGAACCAAGGGCAGGGAAGAGGAGAAATTGAAAGTGGGGAAGGGATTCTCATCATTTCCATCATTCTATGACAGCTCTCCTTCAGAGGCTTTGAGCCCAAGGAATGGGTTAGAAATGGTGGTACTGAGTTGAGTTTGGGACAATACGCCCTCTGCGACTTCCCCAAACATTTGCCCCTACTGCCCCATGTGCTATTTCTCAGCCTGGAATAAAAAGCAATGGTGTCAAAAGGAAAAGCTTTTATTATGCAGCTGGTGGTTACAATCTGGAATACATCGCCTGAGAGTGTGGTGAGGGCAGATTCAATCAAGCTGTCAAAAGAGAATTAGATAATTATCTGAGGAAAAGAATATGGTTACAGGGCTACAGAGCAAAGGAGGGGAGTGATGCTAGATGAGTTGCTCTTGCAGAGAACCCGCATGAAACAATGGGCTGAATGGTCTCCTTCTATTCCACAATTCTATAATTGGTTCAGGTTAGTTTGTGCCATCCAGTTTTGACATGTGAAGTTTGAGTACAGATTAGCTCTGGCTGATGCTTCTGGTTAGAAGTTGTCCCCTTCACACAGAAACTGGAGCCAAAACCAGAGTGCAAGGAAGTGAGGAGGCTAATGAGGCCTCTTACAAGTGGCATCAACTGGACAGCATAACTGCATCTTTTGCAGTAAACAGGAATTCTGGCTGTCGTTCCTCCTCCTCCTCCTCCTTCAGGTACCATGCCCTAAGATGGCGTTGGTAACCATGGACTTCCATTGGATTGGTCTGCAATTATGCTTGGCAAGTACTGCAGTAGGGTTTACCATTGCCTTCTGCAGCATGGCTGACCAGGAAACTCTTACAATCTTATCACCTGCCATCAGACATATTGGAAGGAATTTCAGGCTGATAACCAACCTGTTTGGCCACGTTATGAGCACACCTTTCATGGCGATCAAGACAATGGAATGGAAGGACCTTTGATTCTATCAGTAACTAATAGTAACTCACTGTAATTTCACTGATAACTAGTAGAAAGAGAGGTAACACTCATAGATAGCTCTCAGTTTATATGTAACTGGCACTAACTGATGTAACATCCCAATATAACTGGTAATAATCCTGTGGTATAACTGTGGATATTCACCCTCTAATTACTGCCAGCAGAAGCTCCAGGTTTAAGTCCTCAGTTAATTATCTAATTTTCTTTTGAATGCCTTAGTTGAATCTGCCTTCACCACACTCTCAGACAGTGCATTCCAGATCCTAATCACTTCCTGCATAAAAGAGCTTTTCCTTGTGACACCATTGCTTTTTATGTCAGGCTGAGAAATAGCACATAGGGCAGCAGGCTTGGTGCTTGGGGAACTCGCAGAGGGCATATTGTCCCAAGCTCAGCTCAGTACCTCCAGTTCTAACCCACTCCTTGGGCCTGGAGTCCATAAAGGAGAGCCGTCATAAGAATGATAGAAATTACAGCAGGAGAATACCATTTGTACCCTGTGCAGGAGCTGGACATGGCACTGTCTCCTGTAATTCCATTCTACCCAGGTCCTTTTATAATAGGGTCCTTTTCAAATAATCACCCAATTCACTTTTAAATGTCCTAGTCCCTGCATCAATAGCTATTTGTGGTGAAGTATTCCATTGTCTAATTCCCTTGGTTCAGGTTCAAAGATTTTCTTCTTCCTTCACCCTTGGATGTTCTAGTGAGAATCCTCAGTCCTTGTCCTCTTATTCCCCATTCATTCACCAGTGGAAACAATCTTTCACTATTTACCCACAGTCAAGTCCCCAGATTTCACTCATCTGGCTCTTTCCTGACAAAGTTCATGAGAAGGAGGTTGTTGCAGAAATAGGTGATCCATTGGAAGACGAGGGCCTAGATCTCGATACACTCTCTGACTCAACTGCCAATCCAGATACAGTCTTTGTTATTTTTTTTGAGGCGTCAGTTGAAGAAACTACTGAGGAGTTGAATTTGTATACTTCTCCCACTGAGCCCACCAATGAGATACATCGTAAATCGCTGGCTGACCACAGTGAGCTATCCAGAGAAAGAAATGCTCGATTCTAAACTGGATCAAACTACTAGAGAAAATGCAGAGTCTACTCATTTGCATGAAAGTAAAATGCAGCCCACCCCAGAATCTATAATCAGCAAGTCATACTTACACTTAAATCATTCTTCAATGCAGAAGCAGAAGCCTAAACTACAGAAATTCTACAGCTGAAGAGTCCTATACAGGAGTTTTACCTAGATTCAGTTCTGGAAGTTCATTCCATTGTTGAAGATGGTGTAGCCTTACCTTCTTATGCTGACACAGTCATCCCATTGCCTACTGTGGAGCAGCCTCACACTGAGACAAGCATGACAATGTTACCACTACCTACAGAAAGTGCACATTGTACTCTAAACATTCTGGGGGATTCATCTTCTCTTCATATCCTGCAATGTCTACAGGATGCTGGTCATTCTTCTTCTCGTCTTCCAGGTTTATTTGAATTTCAGATATTGAATATCTTTTCTGTCGTCCGTGCAGCTGTGATTGATACAGCTGTGAAACTCTTCGACGAAGCTGAAGATGCTTCATCTTCTCAGGCCTTTCCCCAGTGTGCAAAGAGGGAGCAGAAAATTCTGGAGAGCATGTTAGTTTGTCCTCTTCCTGCTCAAGAGAGTGCAATGGTCCATGTCCTGAAGTCTTCTCTCTTACAGTCAGATGGCGGAGCAGGCTGGAAGGGCTTAATAGCTCCCCTGCTCCTATGAATCAGTCTTTCATTAAATGGGCTTCATAGCCCTTACAGTCAAGTTGTTGTAGCGATCACAGGCCCATTACCAGCAGTCGTAGGAAGCTGCTACCCCCACCACCAATGTGTCTATCTTCCAGGATAAAGACAGGCATCCTCCTAGAGAGCTGAGAACACTGTTGGAGATTGAAGCCCTTTGTAACAGTGACTTGGAGGGGGCAAAGAGTAGGATTTGGATATAAACTGTAAATAGTACAGGAGGTTTACAGGCATTGGAAAATGTGATGTAAATAGTTTAACAAAAGAATATAACAGTTTGAGATTATACTTGGGGGGAGATCTAGAGCAATGGGTTAATGGATATGTTAATGAGACCATGATGCTATTAATAATGTAACTGCGACATCAGCAGTCAGGTGACCAAGAGGCTCCAAGAGTGCTAGATGCAGAACATCCTGAATACTTTGTGCTTACCCTAATGTCGTTGTACATAGTTCTTACTAAATTGCTTGAAGTTAAACTGTACTGACTATCTCAAGTCTCTCATAGGGAAGCAAAGCCTCATCAAGGTTCAGTAAGACTAGAAAACATGGTATTAGTAGAACACCATGAACACTCAGCAATGACATCCTAGCATATAGCAATGAATCCCAGCAGGCTGTGAATTCATCTGCAAAACGTTATGCACATCAGAGCACATAAACTGTACATTTAGGGAATAGAAGCATTTGGGGTTCATTTAAAAATGGGGTTTCCATTTGGCAATAGTGGGAGCAATTGATAGCCCAAAAACCCTGGGGACTCCAGCAATTCAGACAAATTTGATGACCTCTCACTTCTCTCTGTGGGAGCACTGTCGAATTGCGTAGCTTGAGCCGTCCTGGTAAAGAGGTCATTGTTTGATAGAAGAGCACACAGCAAATTGGATCATCTATTGGAATCAGCCTGTGGCATAACTGTTCAGAGTGTGGGACTGAATTTTACACAGGGGCATGGACCCGCCACCCCTCTGCCATAAAGGCCGGGGATGCCTGAACTTTACTGACTCACCCCGCAGCTGCCAGATCTTTAATTGGCTTGCGGCATGAATTCCGCCCCCATCCAAGAGGAAGCCCCACCTCAGACAGCTGCCAGCCTGTCAAACAGCTGGTTGCGCTCTTGTCCCAGCAGTGCCACTGGGAGCAGTGGCCACTCCTAGGACTACAGAAATTACCCCGAAGAAGAGGAGATGAAACTGGAACAAGGTGAATCTAGGGGCCAGAGTGGAAGAGGGCTCGTGGGCCAGAGTGGACAGGGCGAGGGTGGTAGGGGAAACACAGTGGGGGGAGGAGAAGTCCTTCGAGGGGTGGGGGGGGCACCTCTAATAAGCACAGGGTCTAAATAGGAATCACACCCACCAACCTGCAGTCCGGCATTCAGGCCGCCAGCTTTTACCTGGACAAAATCAATTGGCCAAGAGCAGGCAGGAGCAAACAAGCAATGGGCTTGGCGCTTCTGCCATGGTGCCAAAATTTATGCCACATCCATTTGCTGCTCTGCCCTCAGGAAGGGCCATAAATTCAGCCCTGTCACTTTCTGGGAGCAGATCTGGCCGCAGCCAGGGACAGAACTCCTCCAAAGCATTGCGACCGAAACAGAGACAACTGAAAATGGCCCCAATACCACCCTGGTTAAGAGCACCATCTTGCTGTATTAAGATACATATGCCAGTAGGAATCATGTGATCCCAGGGAGCGGTGGTAAGTGGGGAAAGTGGGAGGAAAATGACATTCAACTCACCGATATTTTCACGTGGCAGGAAGGTTAGTGGTAGTTAGCAGGGGTCTCATCAGGGTTGGAGGTGAGGGTGAGCGGAAGTGAAATCTGGGTTCAGGAGTTGGGAGATGTTGGCGACCAGTTCTTTCAATACATGGAACTTTATAAAGTTTATTTGTGCAGCTACACACGCACGGTGCTTAACATGGAATTAAGGCCTGTGAAGAGCCTTCCAGATGGCTGCATGGTTGTGCACTATTTAATGGCAATAGTAATTGGTAGCCCTCAATTTTTCACCATTTGTACCTCTATCTCATCTGATTTGGGCTAGTGGAGGAAAATCTAGTCCCTTATCACAAAAAGGAGGTCCTTTATTTGTATCAAGGTGGCTGTTCTGTTGATATGTAGGGCATTCTGAGGAAAGGGTCTCTGTATGGTCATAGAATATGTATAGAATAATTATGGCAAGTTTAGCAATCACTTGTCAACTATGCCAGCAACAAAACTTTAATTAATTTGGATGTGGGCTTTGAAAATCATCTCAAAATCTGTTCTCAACATCAGCATCAAGCTTCTAGAAATAAGCTGACTGATCACACAGAATATTTCTCATAGAGCTGCAAGCACTCTCACATTAATTATATTTGCTTGTGAAAAGATGTGAAGCACATTTAATCATTGCTTTGAAGGTATAATTGGCAAGTAATTAGTGCCAAGATATTGCACATTTATATTCCGGCCCTGCACGCAGCCACTGTGACAGTCTGTGCCTGGGACATTTACTGTCTCCTGTGCTGTTATTCCTGTTGCATGTTATCTGTTGCCATTACTTTTGGCTGCAAGTGAGTTCTTGCACACTGACAACCAACATCGGTTGTTTGGTCAATAGAATGTTTGAATACCAGAAATTTGCTCAAGTGCAGGCAACCCTATGCAATCTCATTACAAACAAAAAACAAGTGTGGCCAAAATCTGGAAATGCATACCATTATTCATCATCTGCTTCTGCTTGAGTTGTGTCAGCATCACAGACTAATATTTGTGTTCCGCCAACGTTTATATGGGTCGCGCGATCTAAATCAGGCACGACCTGTAATCCTGATAATGAAAACTAATAAATGGAAATAATGTAAAGATGTGTCTTGAAGATTTGAAGTGATGGGGCTGTGACTATCTCCTTTAGCAGTTTGTTCCACTGTAGGATTGTCCTTGGGAAGAAAGATTGTTGATAGACTGTCTTGGAAACAAATGGTCTTTGTAGTTTGTGTGGATTTTCTACCTCATGTTTTCTCATTGCCGGAGGGCACCATGAGCTTGTTTCTGTCAACTCCCACTAGTCCATTCCATATTTTAAAGAACATGGTTAGTCTATTTTTCTCCCTCCTTTGCTGTAGAGATCCCTGTTCCAAATCTTTGATCAAGGATGTGACACTGTTGTATTTCCCATACTGATTGGTGCAGAATCATCTTTGGATCACTTCAATCTTATTTATGTCTTTTGCCATATGAGGATCTCACACACAACTTGCGTACTCCAGGGTTCAATGAACAAATGTTTGGTGAGCTATAACTGATATTTTTTGTGGCATACCAAAGATTCAGATATCGAAGAACTCTGTTTGCTTTGGATGTTATCTGCTGAATGTGGAATCCCCCATGAAGGTAGTTTTTAAATTGAACCCCCAGGTATGGGTATCTGATCTGCTGTAAGTTTCCGTATTGTTAAGATTCCTTCACCTTCTCCCTTTGACAGAATGTTCAACGACTTCAGAATCAGTCAAAATCTCCAAATTCTGATCTCCCAAGTTGAGGCCTGAGGGTAAACAATCACATTCTCCTCACACCATGACAGCCAAAGTGATGCTGACCTACTCAGAGAACACTTCAGAGAGGGGAGGAAGCATTGGCATTGTTCCAATGTTAAAGAAAAGCATGAATGGGGTTTCTTTGAAGTTAGACGGTTTAGGATTTCTTCTGCAGAACAAACATCTTTTCTGTTTTTAAAGTAATGTGTGATGCTCTTTGAGATACCTTAGCAGAATAAAGATGTTAGTATGATACAAGTGCTACATTCAAATATTTAACACCACCCTGTCTTCTTTGCAAATAAATTTCCAATTAAAAAGAAAAGAAACCCATCATGCATTACAAATCTTCTGGGAGGGGGGAAACAGTCCAGCACCTGACCCACTCCCCTCCACCTCTCATCCCAGTTAGCGAGCTGTTGAAGTGGACATGGAGCTCCTTAAGTTACTGATGAGGAGAGTGTCCCTGTTCTATGCTCCACAGCACCATCCTTATAGCATTGAACTGGCATTGCTTCATCTTAACTTCTCAATGCCTTTGCCTAACTAAAAACTCACTCGAATAAATAAGATACAACAACATTTGATGGTCTAATGCCGAACAGAGCAGCTTACCCATCACACCCTGCAGCTAACAGCACATTTCCACCTTCTACAAGAATACCATTTAGAAGATTGGTTAGGTGTCACATACCTGAAAAGGGGGGCGGAATCATCCCAGATTTTGCACAAAGTGCGGTAGCGGGCGAGAAAAAAGTAATTTTACCCGTCAGCGGCAATGGCGGGTTTTCGCGCCATATCGTCCCATTCCCACCTCATTAATTATGCAGCCACAGGAAACATGCCATCTCGCTGGCAGGCAGCTTCTGCTTTGCCCGCCACGCCACTACCTTGCCGCTTCCTCACGCAGGGCACCATATTTAAACTGCAGCTGCGTACTCCTCAATGCTCGCAGCCCACGGGGGCACCGGTGAAGACAAGGCCCCAAAAACCAAGAAGTGTGCAGACCTCAGTTTAGTGATACATCCCTGGGAGACCTTCTGAAAACAGCGGAGACCTGCCACGATGCCCTCTATCCCCAGTCTGGTCGCAAGAGGCCCATTAGTCTTACCACTCTGGCTTGAGAGGAGGTGACAGAGGTGGTCAGTGCCAGTGCTGCACACGAAAGGTCAGCCATCCAGTGCAGAAAACGGATGAATGATCTCATCTGTGCAGTCAGGGTAAGGCAACCATCTTATCACTCTAAACTAACACACTCACAAGCCATCACATATTCAGTGGCATCTCACTCACTGCCAGCTCAAGGGACATCACCATTCATTCATTCACACACACCCTCATATCAACATCTGGCCTTATCTCCTCTAGAGACTGTTTTCTCAGCCCTCCATCTTGAGGCCACTTGCACAGATCAAAGTGCCCCCACACACACCTTGGGATAACCCCCTTCCCCAGTACAGTTCTCACTCTGCAGCCTCTTCCTATGCCTGAGGCCACTTTTCCCCTTTTCCCAAGCAAGCCTTAGCCCTGCAACTGTTGAACAGCCACCCTCACCTTACGGCTGTTCTGATAGGTAAAGACCTGCCCGTGAGCCCCCCTAAAAGTGATGTGGTGCTGCCTGCCAAGTCTGGAGCTGATGACCGTGAGTGCTGTCCAAAGCAAGGTAGGCAAACAAGCAAAGTCCCAAGCGAAGTGCAGCTCACCAGGTGCACGTCAAGTATGTACAGTTATGAAACACGTTGGTGTGCAATCATGCCAATGTACCAGACGATGCAGCATGGAGGGATGATTCCGGTGAGCACGGCTTATAATGAGATGTGAAAGTATTGAAATTATGATCCTGATGTGCAGTGGCAGAAAACATGACCCGGACATGGAGTGGATGATCGCAAACTGGTTTCACGACGGTCTGAAACCAATTTTTGGCCTTCTCGCCATATTGTCCCTTTCCCCTGCCCACAATGACGCCCTATACCAACAAGGCCGGAAAATTCCAGCCAAAGTACAAGCATCAAGGGGCTGCAGTATACCAACTTTAAACTGTCCACATTCACACCTTACACAATAGGGGAAACATATGCCTTGAGTATCATGCTGAATATTTATTTTGTCATTAGTTATAATAAGGCCTGGCATAAAATGCTAATAAATTATATTTCCCACTGAGGAAGGCATAGCACAAAGCGGCAAGTCTAGATGCACTTGTGATAAGGCATTCTGAATGAATATCTGCTCCACAAAGTTTTCACTGCTGCTATAGCTGATAACTTGGCAGCAGACTACTTCAATGTTCAAGCCATTTACTTCAGATATGAAGATAGATTAGAGAAGTTGGGACTGTTTTCCTTGGAGAAAAGAAGGTTGAGAGGAGATTTGATACAGGTATTCAAAATCATGAGAGTTCAGAGTAGATAGGAAGAAACTGCTCCCACTTGAGAAACGTTCGAGAACAAGAGGGCACAGGTTTCAAGTAATTGGCAAAAGAAGCAAAAGCGACTTGATGAAAAACTTTTTCACCCAGCGAGTGGTGAAGTTCTGGAATGCAGAGTGTGGTAGAGGCAGATTCAATCAAGGCATTCAAAAGTGAATTACACTGTTATCTGAAAAGGAAGAATGTGCAGGGTTACAGGGAGAAGGCAGGGGAATGGCAATAGGTGAATTGCTGATTCAGAGAGATGGTGCAGACACGATGGGCTGAATGGCCTCCTTCTATGTTGTAACAATTGTGTAATTCTGTATTACAATTAACCTTGATACTTCCCTCTTTCCTAAATATCCATGTGCACTCATTCAAGAGTCATAATCAGACTCAGGAATCCTGGCTAGTTTTTCTCCTTCCCAACCCATGGAAGCTTTGACCAATTATAGATCAGTAGTTCAATCTAGATCAAGGATCAAACCTGGGGTCATCTGGTGTTTGTGGCATTTTTCCTATTCCAGGTTATATAGTTATCTACTAAGTTATCCAAGATCCTGTTGTTAACCCTCTACAGTGTGTAACTGAGTATTTTAACACAGTTTACCTCAGCTCCAGAAACCCATTACTTCAATTAATGTACATTAATATATATTTTAGCTACGAGGAATGATTGGATAGACTGCGATTAGTTTCCTTAAAATAGAGGAGACTAGATGGAAATTTAATTGAGATGTATAAAATTGAAGGACCTATATAGAGAGGATAGGATTCTTTTATGCAGCAAGTGACACTGCTAACTGAAACTTGTTTTCTGTGAGGATGCAGTGGAGACAAAAATTTCAACAGGATATTGGATGAGCACTCAAACGAAACAAACTTGCAGGGCTCTGGAACAGAGGGGGAATGGGACTGACTGGATTGCTCTACAGAGAGCATGGACTTGATGGGCTGAATGGCCTCCTCCTGTGCCATAATAACTCTGTGATCTATTTTGCTTGGCAGCGAAGTCAATAACCAGGGAGTAGAGATTAAAGTAACTGCTGGAAGGATCAGAGAGGAGTTGAGCAGAATTGTTTTCACTCGGAGGGCGGTGGGGTCTGGAGCTCACTGTTTGAAAGGGTGCGAGAGGCAGAAACCCTTGCTGCATTTAAAAAGTAATTGGTATGCGCTTGAAGCGCTGTAACATAGAAGATTACAGACCAAGAGCTGGAACGTGGGATTAGGCTATAGGCTCCTTTCGGCCTGCAAGGACACAATAGGATGAATGGCCTCCTCTGTGCCATCAATTTCTATGATTATATAAAACCAAAATGAAAAATGTTTGAATTCAGTTTCGGAAAATGCATCGAAGTGGAACACAGAAATGGCAGTAGGATATTTAGCCCCTCGATCCAGCTTTGCAACTAAGATTACCTGCCCTAGTTCCATATTCCTTGATACTCTTAATAAAAATCGATCGACTTTATTAAAAATCATTCTAATTAATTAGAGAATACTACATACCATTCAAATTAAACAAGGACATCTTAGGCCAGAAGTTGTGCATCCGAGGGTTAAAATGTTTTTTTTCCAGACTATTTTCTGATTTATTAATTTACAAAAATAGATGAAGTGGATGATTTGGTTGGAACTGTCTTCCGTTTTAATATTTCATTTTATTTTGATCAAGTTACTCTATCTTGTGTGCAACTACATTGCTCCCAAATTGACTCACCCACATTGTCTGGGAAACCCAATGCATTTAATACAGTTTTATCTCTTGTGTGAAGCCGCGTTCATCTGCATTTGAAACATTTATTAATAACTGATGTCCTGCATTTGCTGGGAAGAGTGGTTTCTGATTGCATTAGAGGGAATCTTGTATGATTGCAACACATTTCATTGTGTCTGGTAAGTGTCATTGATTTAATTATCTACTGCATTAAAGTTCTCCACAAAAAGGCCTGTGAAGCATAATAGACAGAAAAAAATAAAACAGGCATCTGAGTAAATCTGGTTAGTTCCTCCATTCACAGAGTCACCTCCTTTTCGCTCCAGACAAGTTTTGGGCAGGTGGATGGACAGGCGAGTTGGAAACACATCTGCTGCTGCAGAAATCTGGTCTGAGATATTTTAACTCTCAGGCCTTATTAATTGCTACCACTCTACTTTCCACTCAAGCTTATCAGCAATCTGCACATTCCAAAAATAAATAATATGCGATTTGCCGTGTGGTAACAAGACCTAGAATTGTTGGAGATCATCCCATGAGGCAAGGCGAGTTTGATCTCCTGCCAATTAATGATTTTGAGTAACAATAGGAAGCCTGTACTCTATTGTTATACTTGTTTGGGTTATACTAGTCCTCTATTATACAAAATACAAGCACAATTTCTTTCTTTGCTTATGTATGTAATCTTTTATTTATGGCTTTAAAACATAACTCCTTTTTTGATGTCAATCTTCTTCCTTGAACATAATACTTAAAATGTTCACTTCACCCTTGAGTTGAGTTGCACCCTTGGTTGTGTTACTATGAAATACATAATTTATTATTATGCAATATAATAGTTGGTTTCATTTAAATATGGTGGGTGGGCTGCCGATATCAGTGCCCGCCTGCCCCCCTATATTATGGGGGTGAGCTCATGGGTGGGCAGGAAGGTGATGGGATGGGTGCCCACCCTATTTTATGTGCCCCACCTCTATTGACAGATATGAATGAAAGCATTAGTTGAGGAAATGCATATCTGGAAAACATTTAAAGATGGGGAAGGAGCTTGTAATGCTGAAGGACTCTGAGACCTGCAGAAAACTGAAGGCTCTGCCTCCAATTGTGATTCATGGGAGTGGGAAAGGGGGAGATGTACAGAAGGCCAGTCAGAACATACCATCAGGCAAATTCACAAATAACATTTGGGCATTGCTGGAGAGAGACATATGCCGTCAAAGCTTATTGTCTTGCACTCATCAGGTCAATTCGCAAGAATGCCAAATTGCAAAGGGAACAACAATTCATACTGCATGAGAGGAGAGTGCTGATTAGTTGGCAGGTGGACTCTGATTGGTAGAAGCATTGCCATGGAGAATGCATCAGTTAACTGATAACTGACAGTTAACTGCCAAGCTTTGTTTAAATTTAAACCAGAGGGGTTGACTCTGATTGGTCAAGGCATTGCCCTGTGGAATGAACCAGGGAATGGCCGTTGCCTACTTTGTTTACTTGAAAAGTGTACAATGTGTGTACATGTTCCTTCAGTCTGCAAAGGACAGGGCCCTGTGTGTGAATTTATGCAGCTTCTAGCACATGTAAGTAAGCCACACTCTCAGCCTGACTGATAGCCTTAAATTGGTTGTCAGTGTAATTCTTAGTACACTCAGGGTTGTTTAGAAAATGTTGTCTAATCAGGGAATCACATCTAATGTTGGACACTATGGGCAGAATTTTGAGGTTGGCGGGCTCGGGAGCGGCCGGGAAATGGGCCGTCACCCGTGATCGGCCCCCGATCGCGATTTCATGCTGGCGGGCCAATTAAGGCCTGCCCAGTGTGAAACACGGCTCCTGACTGGTCGGGAAAGGGTGGGCGGGGGCAGGTACCTGTCGGCCACGGGTCCAATGGAGACCTGGTGGCCGGTTTAAAAATGGCCCAGCCAGCCCCTGGAAGGCTGCCATGGAAGAACGAAAAGACAGAGAGTCGGGATTAATGGGTCTTTTTCAGGTTGGCAAGGCGTAACTAGTGGAGTGCCACAAGGATCAGTCCTAGAGCCTCAAATATTTACTATCTATATTGATGACTTGGAGGAGGGGGCAGAGTGTACTGTATTCAAATTTGCTGATGATACAAAAATAGGTAGTGGGGGGGCATGTTGTGATGAGGACATTAGGAATCTACAAGGGGATATAGACAGGTTGAGCGAGTGGGCGAAAACTTGGCAGATGGAGTTTAATGTCGGAAAGTGTGAGGCCATGCACTTTGGTAGGAAGAATCAAAAGGCAGACTATTATTTAAATGGAGAGAGACTCCAAAAAAGTGCAGCACAGAGGGATTTGGGTGTTATTGTGCATGAAACACAAAACATTTGCATGCAGGTGCAGCAAGTAATTAAGAAGGCAAATGGAATTATGGCCTGCATTGCTAGAGGGTTAGAGTTTAAAAATAGGGAAGTCTTGTTACAATTGTACAGTGTGTTGGTGAGACCGCACCTGAAGTTCTGTGTACAGTTTTGGTCCCCGTATTTAAGAAAGGATATACTGGCATTGGAAGCAGTTCAAAAGAGATTCACTCGGCTGATTCCTGGGATGAAGGGGTTGACTTATCAAGAACAGCTGAACAGGTTAAGTCTTTATTCACTACAGTTTAGAAGAATGAGGAGTGATCTTGCTGAAAAGATTCTGAGGGGGCTTGACAGGGTAGGTGTTGAGAAGATGTTTCCATTAGTTCAGGAATCTTGAACTAGGGAACATAGTTACAGAATAAGGGGACATTCATTTAAAACTGAGATGCAAAGGAATTTCTTCTCTCAGAGATTGGTAAATGTCTGGAATTCTCTACCCGAGAGAGATGTGGAGGCTAGATCACTGAAAGTACTCAAAGAGGAGGCAGATAGATTTTATTAGGGAATTGAGGGTTATGAGGAGCTGGCATGAAAGGGGAGTTGATGCCTGGGGCAGATCAGCCATGATCTTATTGAATGGAGGGGCAGGTTTGAGGGGCTGAATGGCCTACTTCTGCCCCATATTTCTTATGCCTTCTCTGAGCCTTCAACATTCAAGTTATGGAGTCGAGTGCGGCTGGACACGTCAGGCAGGAGGGCAGATCGGGTGGGCATTTTGACCTCCGCTGTTCGGATGAGTGCCTCGTGGTCCTCCTGGAGCAGATGGATGCCACAAGGGACACCCGAGTCATCAGAGATGGAAGGAGGAGGCCACCGCACCTCACAAAGAGGGCATGGGAGGAGGGTGCAGAGCTGGTTAGCAGCCATGGCTTGGTGCGGCACACATGGGTGCAGTGCTGCAAGAGGTTCAATGACCTGCTGCACTCAGGAAGGGTGAGTACCGTGTTGGTATGGGTCAGTGTGTTGACGTGTAAAGATGTGGCCGTCCCCCCGTGGACCTCAGGGGTGCTAGAGTCTGAGTGCCAACTGTCAGTGACACTGGAGCTGGCCAAGGGGGTGAGCCCTGGCTGTTTGGACTGAGTGTCTTGTGGCTCGAGGGCCACGACTGGGATGTGCCCTGCCAGGTGCTCCTCAGGTGGGGTTGGCCAGGCTGCAATGGCGCTGCAGGTAGAGAGGGGACTAATCAATGCTCCTCTGTCCTTTCAGGAGAAGACAAACCATAACCAATTGGAGAGGTCACGGACAGGCGGAGGCCCCACCCAACCTGCTGCTGCTCACCAGGTTCGAGCAGGACGCCCTGGAGCTGGAGAGCTGGCACGTTCCACGTGAAACAGGAGTGGCGAGGCGGGGGTGCCAGACAAAGGTAAGAGTGCAGTGCACAGAGGTGAGAGTTTCAGATTGTGCAACCATTCTAGTCTGGTCTCTTCATTGATGGGAGCCTCAAACCTGGAGTTCCCATTGATCATTGAAAGGTGATGGCACCATGATGCAGATCTCCATTGTCTCAGCAGGGTGCCTGGCATACACAGTGACAGTGTGATGACTTAAACTAATAACATGTCCTTGTTCTCCCTTAGATTCGCCAGCACGCTGTCACCCCCTGGAGCCCGAAGGGCCCCCCTGACGCCGGAGGACGACTTGGGCTTCATTTGCTCTCTGAAGCAGGCACCAGCTCAGATACCAGCACCTCGCATGGGCATTAGATCGGCAGCTAGAATGGCAGTGCACATTGGTGAGGGCACTTTACACTCGCTTGAGGTGCAGGCGGAGGCAGAGAGTGTCCAGGGTGCTGGCAGTTGGAGGACTGCTGAAGACTAGGACGATGCTTATTCGAAGGCAGATGATGAGCCTCTGGAGTCCTCCATTAGGCGACAGATGCTGCATATCCAGCACGATGTGCAGGAGGAACTGGTGGAGATCCATGACAGTCTGCATGCCATGGTCTCTGTTGTGGAGGAGTCCATGCGTAGTATCAGCACTGCGCTGACCCTCATGGCTGATCACACTGCTTCCTTCATTGAGAGAGTGGCGATTCTCATGGAGAGGCAGCTCCAGGGACAGAATCAGGGGTTCTTGGGGTTGCGCTCGGACCTGCAAGCCCTCACACAGGCAATTACTTCAGATGGTCAGTGTCAGTGTAGGAGATGGATGAGGCACCCAGTATCCCAGCTAGGTGCCCATCCATCAGTGGTGAGCAGGGAGGTCCAGAGCAACCTCACGTTGGCGCATGAGCTGCTTGTCACCTCTGCGGGCCCCTCTTAGGGGGCTTTGGATGATGGCAGCAGCGCCTTGCCCCTCCTTCAGTGACAGTGGCATCTGATGAGGCTGCAGCGACTGGGGAGATGCCAGCCATGGCACTGGCCGCTTCCTCCAGGGCAGGTTCAGCACCGGCTCCATTGGCCAGAGGATAATCGCCAATTTCATTAAGTCCAACAAGACAGCAGAGTCAGTAGGATGTCACCAATGTTAGTGCCAACGAGGGGGGCAGGGAGCCACACAACACTCAGAAATGTAAGTTAAAGGCACCATGAGCACAAGAGGGACAGTTCACGGGTGATTTTCTGTCCATTTATCTTCGGTTTATATGTCTGCTGGTGTGGACATCAACACCAGTGATGGTAATGTCATTACGCTTTCAATGTGACAATAACATTAAATTTGCTTTGTTCTGATGGTCTGAGTATGCTTCACCTTTTTTCCTTCTGGTGCAGGGTACGCCAGTATGTCATGCTGGACGTGAGTGGCTGGATATTTGGACTTTGGGTGCAAAAGAAAGGGTCATTTCAAACATCCGGGATGGAGGCGGCAGCCCTGGCATGAGGTGGAAGCAGATCTTTGGTAGCCTGGCTGAAGGAACGTTGGATCAAGATGTCCCTGCTGTCCCTGCCTCCCGGGAGGTTATCAAGGTCTGGTTCCACACCCTCAGCGTTCTCCTCACCGTGCTCCTCTTCTGATTCACCACTGGATTCATCATCTGGAGCCTGTGCAGCTGTGTCAACATCCTCTTCCTCCAGTGGATTGTGGAGAGCGCAGCATGCAACCACTATCAGTGACACCCGCTCTGGGGGTTATTGTAGTGCTGTCCCCGAATGGTCCAGGCATCAGAAGCTCTTCTTGAGAAAACCTATAGTCCTCTCTACTGAAGGCATGAGCCCTATTGCAATATTGCTCTGCCTCTGTTCTTGGGTGGTGGAGAGGCATCATGAGCCATCGTGTCATCCAGCAGCCACCCATCCAGCCGGGCTGGAGCACTGAAGAGCCTCGGCACCTGGGAGTGTCTCAGGATGTAAGCGCCATGGGAGCTGCCTGGGTACCTTGCACAGACTCACAGAATCTGCATCCTGTGATCACACACTATCTGCACGTTCATGGAGTGGAATCCTTTCCTGTTGAAGAAGACACCCAGATGACCCACTGGTGCATTGACGGCCGATTGTACCCTGAATGTGGGAAAACCCGGCAATCACTGCAAAGCCTCTGGCTCGCTCAGCCTGGCTGGAGGCCTCATCCGTATGGTGAAGATTAAAGGTCAATACCCGCCTGAACAGAGCTTCTGTCACCAGCTTGATGCAACTATGGACAGCTGATTGGGAGACTCCACACAGATCCCCCACTGACCCCTGGAAAGAGCCAAAGGCATAAAAGTTGAGGGCCACTGTGACCTTCTTAGCCACTGGCTTGGGCTTTCCACCCATACAGTCGGAGCTGATCTCAGGCCCAGATAGAGGTCATTGTCTCCCTTGAGAGGCGGAGCCTCCTCCAGCATTGCACCTCAGACATATTGAGGTAGCTGCATTGCCGCCTGTAAACTCTGGCAGCAGGATAGTCCTGTCTTCTGCGGCCCCTTCCACCTTGGGCTTCCTGCTGGTCCTGCACCTCCCCTCCCACATTTCCCTCTCTTGGAAGCTGCATTGGGACACCTGGCCTCCTCTTCCTTCTGCCCCTCTCTTCCTCCTCAGAGGAGGTGCCACCAGCGGAGACCACAATCCCCATTACCAGGGTAACAGAAGGCTGTCTGATACCTGGAAGGGTGCACACGGTCTGAAGCCTCTGGGGGCCATGCAGACACCAATAAGTCTTGAAAAGAAGCCTGGAAATGGTAAGAATGAAGCCCTGAACAAAGATGAAGGTGCCAAGTACCGAGAAGCCACCAGCAGCAAACTATCTCTAAAACTCCTCACTACTGGCAATGCCAATTATGCTGACCCTTTTAACCCACCCTTGGATGACGATTGTGAAAAAGTCGGCTGCCCGCCTGCCCGTTTTGCCTCTGCGATTGAGCGCGAAATTTTTAATGGCCTTAACTGACCTCATAATTGATGGTGGGAGCAGCTCTGACTCCTGCTCGCGCCTGCTGAGCGAAATATCACGAGTGCGCAATGATGTTGGGACACTCGCCCGACATCATCACACGCTATTTTACGCCTGAGCATGTCGGGCGTGCGCCAAGTGAGAAATTCTATTTTATCTTTTGAGCTTTGCAAGCACGGACTGGTTGGGTGCAGTCAGTACCTTGCCTGTTGTGAATAGCCGAAGGGACACACTGTTTGATATGATCTGCCAGTCTTTGGGACATACGGCCTATATATCTTACCCTTCCAGGGTGATCTAACGTAGACTGGGCACTTTTCAGAACCAAAAGTGGGGGCCTTTGGCCCATTCATGAGTTTTCACCACATACAGTGAGCAATGATCTGATCAGGGTAGTCATCCCGAATTTCAGGTGCTGGGGAGATTTGATAGAAGTGTACAAGATTATGGCAGGTTTGGATAAGGTAGACAAGGAAAATCTGTTCCTATTAGCAGAGAGCACATGGACTAGGGAACACAGATTTAAGGTTTTGGGCAAAAGATGCAGCGGGAATGTGAAGAACAACTTTTTTCTTTGCATAGTGAGTGGTAGTGACCTGGAGCTCACAGCTCACAAGGATGGTGGAAACGGAAACAACCAATGATTTCTAAAGGAAATTGGATGGGTACTTGAAGGTAGTAAACCTGCAAGGCTATGGGGATTGAGTGGGGGAGTGGGACTGACTGGATTGCTCACAGGGAGCTGACGTGGATTCAATGGGTCAAATGGCCTCCTTCTATGCCATAAATGACCCTGTAATTCTAATAGTGACCCCATGTCTTATCTGGGCCATTATGACAGTCAAATTGTGCTTTCAATGCTTTGAATTTTAAAACTGGTCTTTGCTGCCAAATCGCTTTTCATATACATATGTCATAAACCCATTGATGACTGTTGATAGGAGTATTTGGTGCCCAATAACATTAGATGAGGAGTAGGCGATGGGGTATTCCTTAGAAAACTAGTCTTTTTTCCCATCACTTCAGCAAATGCTTTTCAGTAGATACTAAAGACACAGTGAAAAGAAATGGACACTTTTGCAATCTCCCTTCATCTTGTCCCATTTCAAGAAACAATGTTACTTTTGCTGGGAGGAAACTATATATTATCAAGGATATCTGCCAGTAAATTTAAGACTGTAATCCATTTCCGAGTTTTAGAGGATGTACATGCAGAAATTTCACTCCCACGGTCAATGGCATTTGAACTCCTAAACTGGATTGCTAACGAGTAAGTCATTCGGAGGTGTCTGTTATCTTGGATATTATGGGTGGGCCGTATTGAGCTTTTAGACAAAAGGCAATCGGTGCTTTAATGTTCAATCTAAAGTAACTTAGTTAGCAGTGCTGCTACATTAAATAGTTTTAACCATTCACATCCAGACTCAACTTCTCCAAAACTGTTTTAATTGGTCTCTCCAATTCCATGCTACAGGAACTGTAATTCATCCAAAGTTTCCTAGTCCATATTTCTTTATTCTTTTCGTGGGATGTGGGTGTTGCTGGCAAGACCAGCATTTGTTGCTCATTCCTAACTGTCCTTGAATGGAGCGGCTTGTTCAGCCTTTTCAGAGGGTAATTAAGAGTCAATCGTATTACTGTGGGTCTAGAATCACATGTAGGCCAGACCAAGTAAGAAAGGCAGATTTCCTTCCTTAAAGGACAGTAGTGAACCAGACAGGTTTTTACAACAATTGACGATAGCTTCATCGTCGCCATTACTGAGACTAGCTTTCAATTTCAGATTTTATTAATTGAACTCAAATTCCACCAGCTTCCATGGTGGGGTTTGAACCTCTGCCCCCAGAGCATTAACCTGGTCATCTGGAGTACTAGTCCAAAAACATTACCACTACACCACTATCTCCTGTTGAAGTGAAGTCCCACTCACCTGCCAAGCCTCAGTTTCATTGGATTTCCCTGTTCTAATGAACTGATTTCAAAATCCACATGTTAATTTCAATTAACATAACTTCATCAACTCTACTTTTCCAACCCACACAATTTCTCCATCCACATTTTCCCTGACCCTTTATCTCTTCCCTATACGAATTTCAACTGATCCAGAATTCTGAAGCCCACATTTTGTTCTATCCTAGTTTGAGTCTTGGTTACTATCAGCTCTTTCATTACCAACCCACAGCCTGTCCATTATATACAAAACATAAGTCATAAGTGTGATAGAATATTCTCCACTTGCCTGGATGAATGTAGCTCCAACAACACTCAAGAAGCTTGACACCATAAAGTACAAAGCAGCTCACTTGATTGGCACCCCATCCACAAACATTCACTCCCTCCACCACCGACACAAAGTAACAGCAGTGTGTTACCAATTAAAAGATGCACTGCAGCAACTCACCAAGGCCCCTTTGACAGCACCTTCCAAACCCGCAACCTCTACCACCTAGAAGGACAAATGCAGCAGAAGCATGGGAACACCACCAACTGGAAGTTCCCCTCCAAGCCACACACCATCCTGACTGAACTATGTCACCGTCCCTTCATGGTCGCTGGGTCAAAAACTCTCTTCCCAACTGCACTGTGGGTGTACCTACACCATATGGACTGCAGCTGTTCAAGAAGGCAGTTCACCACTGTCTTCTCCAGGACAATTAGGGATGGGCAATAAATGCTGGCCTAGCCAGTGATGCCCACATGCTGTGAGTGAATAAATAAACAAAGTTCCCACCTATACACTGGACTGAAATTTCCTGGACCTTTTCAACAAACTTGGCATGGTACCATTTTTTGGCAAGAAAAATCAAATATATATCAAGCTTTCCATTTGTTTAGGATGAGTTGGTGCAATTTCATCTGCCTAACAGGTGAATCCAAGGGAATCTTCGTACAACCACACCAGCAAACTGATTCTGAACCAGGAGCTCACCATGTTTAATGCATCCAGAAAATCTGGTGGGATTGATGCTGCATGTTGTTTGAAAGCCTGCTGCATTTCAATTTCATTGCTTCAGTGTCAGAAGGATAAAATACGCTAATAATTTCTGGCCAGTTTTGGCCTGCTTTAACCAGTTTAAATATTATATATTTAATATATGCTGGTAATATTAGCTTACTATCTTATGGGTAAAGGTATTAGGGTCAGGCTGGTACAATGCACTCCGAACTTTGTGTCTTGTAAAATAAAATTTAATTGCCTTATTGCTGTTTTATATTCCCCACCATTATCTCCCCTACCCTCCTGAAGACATTAGTAAGGATGCTGGCTTCCCTGTTGTACTTTGACCAAAGACCAGTACTCTCCTTGTGTCTGTGATCCTAAACATTGAGTAATTCAGTAAGTATTTTGATCATCATAATTAGCTCTGGCTCAGTAATTAGCACTCTGACTTCCAAGTTAAAAGGTGTGGGATCAAGTCCCACTCCAGATACTGAGAGCGGAATCGTCCCAAATTTGTACAAAGTGCAGTAGCGGGCGGGATAAAAAGTCGTTTTACCGTCGGCTGCAATCTTGGGCTTTCGCTCCTAACATCCCATTCCCGCCTCATTAATTATGCTGCCACAGGGAACATGCTGTCTTACTGCCGGACAGCCTCTGATTTGCCTGCCACTTCCTCATGCAGGGCGCCATATTTAAACTGCAGCCGTGCGCACATTTCTCATCACTCTAAACTCACACATACACTGGCATCTCACTCACTGTCAGCTCAAGGGACATCACCACACTCACTCACGCGCACCCTCACATCTCCATCTGACCTCATCTCCTTGGAGACTGCCTCCTCAGCCCTCACCATCTTGAGGCTAATTGCACAAATCAACGTGCCCCCACACACACCTTGGGATGCCCTCCTTCCCCAGTACAGCTCTCACCTTACAGCCTCTTCCCTTGCCTGAGGCCACTCCTCCCCTTCCCTAAGCAAGCACTAGCCCTGCAGAAGTTGAAAAGCTATCCCCACTTTACAGTTGGTCTGGTAGGTAGAGACCTGCCCGTGAGCCCCTATAAAAGTGATGTGGTGCTGCCTGTGAAGCCTGGCGCTGATGACTGCGAGTGCTGCCTGAAGCAAGGTAGGCAAACTAACCTCAAAGTCCCGAGCGAAGTGCAGCTCACCAGGTGCATGTCACTTCATGCCGACATGCCCAGATGATCCAGCGTGGGGGGATGAATTCGGCAAGCAGGGCCTATAATGAGATGCTAAAGTATTGAAATTAGGTTCCTGACCCACAGCGTTGGGAAACGTGACTCGCCATTGATGGGTGGAGTGGACGATCGCAAAATGGTTTCACAACAGCATGAAACCGATTTTTGGCTGTCTCGCCATATTGTCCTCCCGCCCGCTTGTCATGGCGTCTGACACCAATGGGGCTGAAAGCCTTAAGCACAATAATCTAGACTGACATTCCAGTGCAGTACTGAGGCCCTTTCAAAGGAGACATTAAACTGAAGTCCCATCTGCCCTTTCAGTTGAATGCAGATGATCTTGTAGCACTGTTTTGAAGAGTTTGAGAGTAACCCCCAGTGACCTGGCCAATACCCAGCCCTCAATCAACACCAGTAAAATAAGTTGCTATCACATAGTTCTTTGTGGAACATTGTGCATGAATTGGCTGCGGTATTTCCCCCATTACAACAGTGACTACATCTCATTACTTCATTGGTTGATAAGCTCTTTGGGATGATGTGAGATTGTGAAAGACACTCGTAGGTGCTTTCATTCATTATCACCATTGAACAGATGTGGTGTCGTTTCAACTAACATCTGGACACTTGAATGCAGGAGTCAGAAGCAGGGATCCTGCTGTTTTATAAGCAAAATACTGCGGATGCTGGAGATTTGAAATAAAAACAACAAGTGCTGGAAAAAAACTCAGCAGGTCTGACTGCATCTGTGAAGAGAGAAACAGAGGTCACGTTTCACATCTAATATGACGCTTCATTGGAAGATCCTCTTCATCGGAAGAAGAGTCATATTGCACTCGAAATGTGGACTGTTTCTTTCTCCACAGATGCAGCCAGGCCGCCTGAGTTTTTTGCAGCACTTTCTGATTTTATTTATTTACTCTGACTGCTATTCCCCTGGCTCAGCGTGTTGAAGCTAATTGTAGCATCGCCAATGCTGCACTGGCTGTAATTAGCTAATTCAATACACACTGCAAATCAAAGCTGGGACCTTTTTGTCTACACATCAGGCAGTGCACGAAATAATTGGCGGAGAAATTGTGCTATATTTTTTGCAGGAAGTATGAGTGGTGAAGAAAAACGATCAGTCTCACTATCCGTTCACACTTCAGTTACTGAAAAATTCTGAATTTATGAGAAAGATTCCCAACATCAGCAGATTCATATCTACATTTATTAATATGGTGAGAATTGGCCATGGCCAAGGTGACAATCCAAACAATACATTTTAATACAGTACTGTTCCGCTTGACATTTCACATTATATACAGCTGACATTGCAAATGCTGATATTACATGTTCAGCTGTTTTTCTTGATGTTACCCTGCAACGAAGTTGCTGTGGGAACATTTTAACAAGATTTACAAATGACTCCATCTCAAGCTTTTACCAAATTCTTTGGTGGGCATTCAAATTAGAAATTCTGCAACCTATATCCAGGCCAAAAATTTGAATTACTTCAAGGCGTCAGTCATTTAAAGTTAATATTTAATTAGATTCATTTGGGATGAAAAATATAATTTACGTTCTCTAATATGACTTTATGGAGCCCCAGATGTTCATGCATTCATCACCTTAAACTCTGGCGCTTGGGTTAGTGATATGGTAATTAATAAAACAGTGCGATATGAGATTTCAAACAATGGCTTACCATTTTCTATGAAGTGTTAACTTGCCTCAGTAGGTATTAACATTAAATCTGACTTGGCATGTGGTGGGTCAAGGCCCACTACACGCTTGAGCATGTGATCTAGGCTAACATTTCAGTGCAGTACTGCAAGAACACTGCACTGTCAATGCTGCTGCCTTTAGAAGAGTTATTAAACCATCTCTGCTCACATTGATGTAATTGCATAGCATTGTTCAAAAGGTAATGGAGAATTTTCTCAGCATAAAAATGAGAGGGTCATTTCTGCTCCCCCATATTCCACATAAAGAGAAGTACACAATTGAAAAATTACCTGGCAAGGATGAGATTCACAGAGCCACTTTTTTGAGCCTGAAACAGGGAAAATGAACTCTAAGTGCATGTGAGAAACTGTAGGCTTGTCCTAAATTGAAGCACAAGCCTCATCAGCATTTTCAAGGCAAACTGTGGTTTCCAATTAGGCGCCCAGAGACAGTTGGTCAGTTTGAAGAAGGACAGTTTGGGCTAGGTGCCTGACTAACAACAGCCCTCAGGTAGGTCCTGGCAGTGGGGGAGGTGGGGGCTGTGAAGAGAAGGAGAATCGAAGTGAGCTGGACATTGACCAGCAGCTGTGGTTAAGTGCTGTAAAGCTGAGAGGAGTTCTACTCTCCCATACTCCACACAAAGGGAATTATAAAATTGAAAATTACCTTTTTTGTAGCAAATGCCAATATGGACCACTGGTCAGGCCACATTAGAAGCCTGAACATACTGGGCTGGATTTTGCCCTTGATGGGCGGGTGGGCCCAACCGACTCGGCGCCGGGTGGACAGCCGATCACCACTGCCGAAACAGGGCCCGCTGCCATTTTATGTGGGTGGGCCAATTAAGGCCCGCCCAGCGTGACGCCCGACGGGAAGTGCTATGTGCTTCCTGTGCAGGCGGGCGGTGGGGGGGAGATTCCCCAAATGCAAGAGTGCGCACATCTCCCTGAGGCTAAGTGCTGCCTCAGGGAGATCGCTGAAAGGTGGTGAAAGTTGAAAAATAGAAAAATAAAACAATCATTAACACGTCCCCCTCATGTGAAAATGTCACTCGAGATGGAACATGTTAATAAAGTACACAAAAACTTTATTAAACTTTTTAAAATCGGAAATCAAGCCTCATCCCGTTAGTGGATGAGTTTTGTTAAAAAATCACTTATCCGCCTGCCCGTTGGGCCCATGTGCCGAGCCGAAGTTCGCACGGGCTCCTCAAAATCGTCGTCAATTGCTGGCTTAATGGCCTTAACAAGGCCTTTAATTAATGGCGGGCGCATGTTGTACTGCATAGCGCACCCGCCAACCTAAACATCGCGACGCCGCGCGCTGACGTCGGGACGCTCGCGCTACATTTAAGCTCTGACCTGTGGGCTCCACCACCCGCACATCAGCCAGAAAATTCAGCCCACTGAGTCTGAAGTTTGTTACCGGGAAAGGTGCTTAACAAGCATTAGGTCCGTCATTAACATATTCAAGGGCCTAATACCTGTTTTTACGATATCGCCAAAGATGCCAGACCCAATATGAGGTCAGGTATATGGAGTGCCTTGCAAAATTTAACTTTTCTACCCTGGTTTCTCACCTGAAAAATGAGTGCAATGTGCTTAATAGAAAAACAGTGTAATCGTATCTTAGATCATCACAAAAAATCATTTGTAGACAAAGCTATTTCTTTTTCATGTTATTGCAAATGTTTGAGAGCAAAAATAGAGAAAACTACCTCCTGTCAAACTTAATTTCACAAACTATAGCAATAACTCTAAATAGGCTTTCTGTATTAGGTTTATATATGTGTGTGTGTATCACTTTTCAATAGCAGTACATTTTAGTTTCTGTAACAGTCGGCTGCCCAGCCTAGTACACAAACTTATCTAGCAATGGAAATTCAGATTTAGGTCCCTATTCTCTGGGAAAGAGAAGGATAAGGAGCAGAATGACCAACCCTCCCGAATTTTGCAGATTTGTCCCATAATTGCAAGTTGCCAGGGCGCTGTTTTTAACATACTTCAGGCATTTTAATTTGGTGTATGCTCAGTATGCCTCTGCACGTTTGCATTGTTCTATCTGCGCAATCGTACAAGACTGCCTCTGCCATCACCAACCACCAACCCCCCCCTCACAAGTTCACCAGCAACCCCCGGCCGCTCGTACGATCCCCCACGCCAATGTGTCCCTTAATCTTTTCCCCCCAACAGCTGGTCACCTTGCTGAAGACTAACCTAATGGAGCCCTTAAAATTATTGGTGCAGAGACAGAGAGAGCTTTTCCACTTCTGGAGAAGAGCAAAATTAGAGGGTATCAATATAAGATAGTCGACGAGAAATCAAATCAGAATTCAGAAGAAACTTATTCATCCAGAATGTGGAACTCCATACCGCAGGGAATGGTTGAGGCAAACATATGGATGCATTTATGAGGAAGCGAGATGTGTATATGAGGGAAGGTTATGCTCATAGAGTTAAATGTGGACAGATGAGAGGAGGTTCAAGCAGGGGATATATACTGGTTAAGCCGAGGGACATGTTTCAGTGCTGTATGTTCTATGTAATTCTATTTAATTCTAAGTAGTATTGGGGCTGCGTACACAAGGTCACAGTTAGATTATTAGAGTCAGAACTGTGCAGGAGTGTCTGAACAGAACGCTGGTTTTCATGAAAAACATGTAGAAGCGTCACATGCCCAACTATATGTTCCTGCTTGTACAAAGTCCAAATGGGGACAAATGATAAAAGCAATGTTTACAGCTAAGTTGTGTCAATATTCAATCTCTGCAGTTACTAATGATGGTCAGTATCTGTTAATTGCTTTTTTAGACCAGAACAAATTATTCCGCATTATTATTTAAAGTTAGCTTTTTTGCAAAGCTGACTTTTTGGTTTCCAAGGGAAGTCACCAGCTGTAGATGTATTTGCTTTCTCCCCTTGATAAATAGTCACAACATAGAATTAAATCATGCATGATGCACAGCATGACTACTATTAATCAGACTACCTTGTGTTTCTCTGCTCAACACCTTCCCCCCCACTCCAGTAGTGCTATGGTTTTACAAACTATGACTGTCCTTTGCTGCAAAAAAGAGCTCTGGGAGAAAATATTGGAAATAAATATTTTCAAAAGTGTGTGAGCACCAGCTACAATGACCATCATGCAGTTTTGGACAGTCCAATTTCAAGATAGGCTGCCTGATAACACAATTTAAAAATGGATAGTGAAAGTCCAGGGATAAAATGCTTCATTTACATATCAAATTGGTCTACCATGCACACGCAGGGTGAAAATATTTCTGTCCTTGATTCTGATATTTGCTATGTTACAATGGAGTCAGTTGACTTTGGCATATTGGCCTGGGCAAACTCAACTGAGGGATAAATCCCCATTTAAAATATCTCTACATTGGGATGTGTTTTCAGTTTCAAGTCCCACCTGGCCTTGTTTCCTGTTCAATTTGTGGCAAAAAGGTGGCAAAAACACCCATTATTATATTGACGCACATACAGATCCATATGAAGCAGCTTGATTGATCACATTTTAAAAAATATATATTTTACCTGACTGGCTCACAAAAAATCTTCACACCAAAATAAACTGTGTTGATGTGACAGAGATACAAGAATCAGCATGATGAAGTTTTTGCTCATCAAGTTGTTAGTGACCATGACTATTACCACCTACTTCTTTCTTCTTACAAACAATCTCAGCCCACACAGAACGACCTGAACCTGCAATCACTGTGAACATGGCTATATATTACTATCTGGTATTGTAACTCCAAGTCCTTTCTATCCCCCTTTGGACAATATGTTAAATCTGTCTTTAGAATATGCTGTGCTTGGATCCATGTGAAATTCACTGCATTACTGAGGGAGGACTGCACTATCAGAAGTGCTACCTTTCAGATGGGCAATTAAAACCAGGCCCTGTTTGGCCTCTCAGGTGCATGTAAGAAATCTAAAGACACCATTTAAAGGAGAGCAAAACAGCCCTCTTGGTGATTTGGCCCATATCTATTCCTCAAGCACCATCAGTGAAAACAGATTTCTAGTCATTTAACTTATTGCTGCTTGTGGGATCCTGCTGTGCGTAAATTTACTGCTGCATTTCACTACGTTACAATCGTGACTACATTTCTAATGCATTTTCTTGGCTATAAAATATGTTGGAATGTCCTGAGGTTCTGAAAGACACTATATAATTGGAGCTCTTTTTGTTACACACACACACACACACGCACACACTATATATATATACTATATATGTGTTTATATCTATGCAGTACTTCTTTCCAGTGCTGTTCCCTCTCATCTTTTAAACATACCTAATCTGTACCATGCTGATTTCAAAAGATTGAAAAATCTATGAACAGAAAATAAGACAATTTTCCAGTTCTTAGCTCCAATCATTTAGTAGGAAATATAATCTAAATTGGAAAAGAACCATTTTATTTAGCATAGAAATGTTATATATGAAGACGTTACCAGCTTTCTGAGCTTTGTATGGCTATTGACCAACTCTAATGTACTGAGCAGAAACAAAATCAATTGGAAAAAATGTTATGCTTGGATCAATAGTTTGTATTGTCATATTTCTATCTGATTAAGGATTCCATTGAATGAAATTAATTGAAAATTGATTTGACACATTGGAAATTAATCTGAATCAGAAACTCATTTGCTTAAAGTTGACAAGCTTTACTTGAGCTGCTGGATTAATTGTGGCATTTTCACTTCTGATTTATTATATTGCAGAACATTGTGGAGGTAATTTTGATCTCTGGCATATAAACAAATAATTTGCATTTATATAACACCTTTCCTGACTTCAAGGCTTTCCAAAGTGCTTTACAGTCAATTAAGAACTTTTGAAATGTAGCAATTGTTGCAGTGTAGGCAATGCGATGGCCAGTTTATGCACAGATCTCATGAGGGGGTAAATATTGGCCAGGATTTCATTGACAACATCCCTGCTCTTCTTTGAAATAATGCCATAGGATCTTTTACATCCACCTGAGAGCGCAGGCAGCTTCTCTGAAAGACGGTACCTCTGACTGTGCAGCACTTCCTCAATGCCAAACTAAAGTTTCAGCCTAGATTTTCTTTCTGCTCAAGTCACTCGAGTCAGGCGAAATCACAACCTTCTGAGTCAGAGATGAGAGTGCTACCACTGAGCCAGATCACACCATTTCAGGTAGGCAGTAGATGGGATGACTGCTCTGTCTAGCCAATAACATCAATGGGAAGTTTAAAACAATTTTCGTTGCTCAGGCTTCAATTAAAAACAACAGCTGAGTTCCCAGGGCTATTTGCACTCCCTGTAGGTAGGTTGTCATTTGGAAGACAGAATGAACCTCCATCACTCAAAGGGAGTCTACAGCTCTTAAAGGGAGGTTAACTTTTTACTGTGGTCAGTAGATAGTGCATTGCTGAAGCAGCAGGCAATATGATGTAGGCCAGTGTACACTTACTCTTTGCTACAGATATTACAACGTTTTGTGGAGCAACTGCAGAATAGGAACAATGTCTTCTCTTCTTCTGATAGGTGCCCCAACAAATTCAGCAGCAGCAGTAGGACAAGCTGACTCAGCAAGTAAATGCCAGCAGCATAGTTCAAGGACCTGTTACGATCCACGTCGTAACAAAAAGAAATTTGGACTTCCAGTGCATGCCTAAAGGTTTCAAGTTTTAGGAATTTTACTGTAACACACAAACCAAAAGCAACATCAAATAACAAGCTAAGAATGCACGAGGAGGCTTGGCTGAGAGCCCGGACATCCAGTAAACTGCGAAAGTAGCTACACTCCATGGAAAACATTGCTTGATTGACAGCTATGGCTCTCCTATCTATTCTGTCAATTTTACAATGTTTACTTACCTAAGACACAGACATTTCCAGTGCTTGCCATTTCTGCTATTGATACTTTAAAGGGTCTGGATAATTGATACTTTTATCGGGCTAATTAAAGCAATTTTTATGAATGAATGACTTGGGGCAAAATTTAATGGCCCCTTCTTCCAATAGGATTTTCCATTTTCCTGCCGAAGTCAATGGACTTTTTGAACGGCTTACCTCATTTTCTGGACCCTCCCCAACTGTGACGGGGCCGTAAAATTCTACCCTTTGTTTTTAAATCTTTTAAATCTAGGGTTCATTAGTTCTATACAGAGTGAATAGTGGGTGAATGGGCATGGAAGTGCCGTGGCTTGCATGGAGGGTATGTGGGCCCTGGGGGAGGTGGGGGGGCAGTGGGTAGAAGGACATATAGCTTGATACGAAGGGTTTGAGGGGCCATGGGTGGGAGAATAGCTTGGCATGGGAGGGCATGGGCAAGATCTTCTGAACTTTCCTTTCAAAAGGTTCCCTCATCCACACAATGATTCACCTCATTAAAGGACCTCTGAGGTCCTTTAAAAGCTGGCGCAACTCCATGAAAATTGCAGAGGACATATCTGCATAATGGTGCCGGCCAGGTCAGGAGTGCAGGGTGTGGGTTCATGACCTGAACCAGCCCACATCTAAGAAAATGAAGGATGAGTTGGTAGAGAAGACATGACAATGCTTAATTTTCCAGGAGGCAGTACTCCAGTACAAAGAAGAGATGGAAGAGCTGAAAAATCAGCTATGTGATACCAAAGAGGCTATGGAGGCAAAAGCCTCAGAATTTTCCAAGAAGTAGACAGATGATGAAATTCTGGAAAACTCAACCATTGAGTGCACTCAAGTCGAGCTTACATCTGAGATTAGTCTGTCCAATATGGAAGTCAAAAAGAAGGCTGAGAATAAAGTCAGTGTCAGAAAGAAGAATGCCCATTCAAAAGAACACATAGAAGCACAAATAATACCATTGGCAACTTATGAGTATGCTTTCATTCATAGACCCAGAAGTCAAATTGCAAACGAAGATGCAATCAGTCATTTGCCCATGCAAGTAAATTATTGAACTTTCTGGACTCATCACCAATATGTGCTAGTCGGATTAAAGATTGAACAAATTGAGACCCAATCTTATCCAAAGTGTGAGATCAAGATCTTCATGATTGGTCACCAAACAAGAATCTGATGAAATGACACCATATTTCCAGAGAAGATGCAAAATAATCAGCCAGGAAGGTATCTTATTGTGGGGAGCACGAGTGATTGTTCCTTCAAAAGGACGAAAGCCATTGTTATCTGAACTTCACAGTGCACGTCCCGGAATTTCTGGAATGAAGGCAATAGTACGCAGCTATTTGTGATGGTCTGGGATGGATGGAGAAATGGAAAACTCAGTGAGAAGTTGTATGCAGTGTCAGCAAGTACAAAAATTACCTGCAACAGCCCCACTACACCCCTGGGAGTAGCCAGGAGGACCATGGGTGCGAGTACACATCGGCTATGTGGGACCTTTTATGGGAACAATGTTTCAACTTATCGTTGACGCTCATTCAAAATGGATGGACATATATGAAGTGAGGTCACCAACATCTTCTGCTGCAATAGACAAACTACAACAAATTTTCGCAATCAATGGACTACCTGAAGTGGTCATATCAGACAATGGAACAGTATTCACGAGTGCTGAATTGCACCAATTTATCAGCCTCAACAGTATTGTTCATGTGAAAACTTCACCATACCACCCTTCTTCAAATGGACTGGCCGAGAGAGCAGTTCAGGCATTCAAATCTGGTGTGAAGAAATTGTCTGGAGATCCTATAGTGACTATATTAGTTTGTTTTCTTTTCCATTATAGAACCACCCCTCATACAACAACAGATGTCACACCTGCGGAATTGTTGATGAAGCGCCGTCTCCCATCGCGATTGAGCCTGATTATGCCAATCTTGCGGGGGAAGGTGGAAAGAAGTCAGAAAATTGGACATGACTGTCATAGTCATGACAGGACATTTAACGTAGGAGGGAAAGTGTTTGTGAAGAATTTTAGAGAAGGACCAATATGGTTGTTTGGTGAAATAAGAGCAGTAACTCCACCTGAAAGTAGAAGATCGAGTCACACGGAGACTCAGATACGGTGGTTCATATAAGAAGAGGAGAAACAAAATACCCAGAAATGATTCCACCAGTGTTTGTGGCTGAATCAACGTCTCCCGTTGAAAGAACTCAACCGAGTACAGAGGTGTCTGAAGGGCCGACTGTACCTGAAAGAGTCAAAGAAACAGATTTGCAGGTACCTACTGAAGAACTAGATGCTCAGACGGCTACAGTAAAGGAGTTTCTGGCTCAGACATCAAAAGCTGTAGAGCTGAGATGTTCTACACGCATTAGGAAACCCCCAGGAAGATTAGCTTTATAAAATATTTATCTGTGTGAATAATTTGATATTTTGAGAAAAATTGTAAAATGTGTTCCTGAGTAAAAGGGGAGGGATGTAGTAATCTGATGTGTAATATACATTTAAGACAAATGGTGTAATGTAAGATCACATGATCTTGATACCTAACAGCAAAGTACCACGGCCTACCTCTGTAGTCAGTAGCCTTGAGTTAGAGTCTGAAGAGTAAAGACAGAATTTTGAGTTGTAAGCACATAAGTGTAGCTGCTGAGTTCCTTCTGTAAATATACAGAATGTGTTTATTCTAAGGACAGTCTACTGATCTTCTCTGTCTTGGTACCGACTCAGTCACCATGAAACAAGGGTGCAATCCGGATCCTTTAGCCCCAACAAACCAGGGCATTGGATCCAACACTCTCCTTCTGCTTCCACTCACACACATAATGACTATTACTGCCCTCACAACTATTCCCTCCTTCTGCCCACATTTGCTATTTCTTCCTCTCAGCATGCAGGCTACACTGGACTGCTTCTCATATCTTTAAGACTCTTCAACAAAGTACACACTAATCCATTCACATTCAGCCTGCAGGAGAAGCTGCTGCACAATAAAAAGTGAAACTTGAAGTAGGCGTCTTACTGCAATGCAAATTCTGGCATCAATGGAGGACACAGCCCTCAGCAGCATTTTCAGAGAGAGGACACACAGCATTGGAGGTATCAAAGCTGAAGCCCTGCTCAACACGGTACTGGGGCAATTTTCCCTCCTTTTCTCTTTCCATTAACTCTCATACACTTTCTCACATGACAACTCGGCTGCATTGTACTTCCGCCAGTGTGCTACTGCTCACCCTATCAATACATGCAAACACTTTCTATTGTATGTTAACTTTGCCACTATGTACTGACCTTTGTGATTTTGTGTTAATCCTTGCCATTATTTGCTAACCCCTTGTTCCTCAGTCCTTTTTCCAGATGACTGTGGGTAACTCTGAACCTGCAATCACAAAGATGGAAGAGTGACAACCTTCCTGGAGAAACACCATCACTCGCTCCTACCTGTCTAAGCACCAACACTGAAGTCGATACCTTGTGTAGTGTATAGTTAATGCACTGAAATGGCCTGAAAAGGTTGATTCACAGAGCACCAGTGAGAAGGAGCAGGCACAAGTGTTGAGGACAGCCCAGGAAATGGATTGAAGGAGTGGCAAGCTCATATCCTAGCTCTGCTGAAGAGGACAGCGATGTATAAATTTAGGGAGAGAATCTATTGCTCGAAGTCTACTAGTTCCAATTTTGCACAGACCATAATTTAGGCAAATAGACTTTCTGTCAGAAAATAGGTGGGGACCTCATTAACATAAGAACATAAAACTAGGAGCAGGAGTAGGCAATTCAACCCCTCAAGCCTGCCCCGCCATTCAATACGATCATGGCTGATCGCATTTCGGCCTCAACTCCAATTTCCCGCCCTCTCCCCATAACCTTTCAACCTGTTAATAATTAAAAATCTGTCTATCTCCTCCTTAAATTTATTCAGCATCCCGGCATCCACTGCACTCTGAGGTAGTGAATTTCATAGATTCACGACCCTTTGAGAAAAGTAATTCCTCCTCATCTCTGATTTAAATCTACCACCCCTTAGCCTAAAAATATGGCCTCTCATTCTAGAATGCCCCACAAGGGGAAACATCTGCTCCACGTCTACTTTGTCCATCCTCTTTAGCATCTTATATACCTCAATTAGATCTCCTCTCATCCTTCTAAACTCTAGCGAGTATAGACCTAAACTGCTCAATCTCTCCTCATAAGACAAGCCCCGCATCTCTGGAATCAATCTAGTGAACCTCCCCTGAACTGCCTCCAATGCAACTACATCCTTCCTCAAGTAAGGGGAGCAAAACTGTGCGCAGTACTCCAGGTGCGGTCTCACCAAGCCATGTACAGTTGCAACAACACTTCCCTATTTTTATACTCTCTTCTTTTAGCAATAAATGCCAAAATTCCATTTGCCTTCCTTATTACCTTATTAATATATGCAAACCATGGTCAAATGACAGTTAGGACCCAGTACCGATCACACCTTTGCCCATGTTTGTTGGATCCTGTGGATCCTCGTTGCCAGTCTGTTGTGAGTGGTGGCCGAGTTGGTACTATTGATAGAGTTGATCAGCAGACGCTTCTTAGGTGAAAACTTTTAGTTTATTTACAAAGGTACTGAGCAGCAACTAAACATGTGCTTTCACTTCAAACTCTATCTCTACACTACTAACTACTGAGGTAGCCCACGTTACTCTCCTATTCGATACTAAGATTACACGATCTTCCTTAATAGCATTCTTCTTAAAGGTATATTACACATCAGATAAAGCCATAAGTACCACAATGTTGCTATGACCACACAAACCACGAGTCACAAAAATTGAGAGGCGGCCGTTTAAGTGGACCCTTGAAATAAAGGAAAGTTGGAACATGGTCTGTTGCTCAATTTTGCCAGAACTATTTTAACCATCTATTAGAGTACTTATAAGATCATAAGAAATAGGAGCAGGATGACCTCCTGTTTTCTGTTACATCCTTCCCGATGTTTTACTCCCTGCACAAATCATTTTGTTTTGAGACTTGTCATGATTTATCAGTAAACTCAGGAAAATGAGATGTCTGGGATTTTTTTTCTCTTGGCCCCTGGAGATGTGTGTGTTTATATTGACAATGCTATACCCATTATTTGAGTTAGGCGGGTTATTGAAAAGCAAGAGCTCAATCTTACTGTAGTTCATTCAAAAATAATGAAAGTGACATTCATTAGCATGGAGGAAACATATAATTCTTCCATCACAGCAGAGTGGTTTCCAATTTAGATCAAAGGTTATGATTTTCAATATTCCATAATGCTAACCTATTTTCAAGGCAAAGGTAGAATCATTTCAGGAGGCAGCAAATCATATTTTGATACCTAATTTTGAGAAATTTTCATGGCTGCTTGTCAAACTCACTCTGAGAAACATTAAATGAATTACTGATGCCGCACAAAACTGTATGTAAATACAGACGCAGCCATCTGTAGGCAAATGCAATGGAAACAGAAATGGAATTCTCTCTAATTATTCAGGCATTACTGATATGGGTTTACTTTGACAGAATGTGATGTTTCACACATTGATATTGTAAGGCAGCTTGAAAGGTATTACAGCCTAGGATAATTTGATTCAGTGAACTCGATCATACGCCAAGTCCTACACATGCCCATTTTACACAAACTGACAGCATGAAGCCCACTGATTCCTGAAAACGAATTCTTCTCTCGTATGTGAATCTAGGATGATCGGAGCCGTTTGGTTAGTGTTTGAAAAGATTGTTTCACAATAGCATTTATGCCAGAATTATGACATTGCCTGATAGGGTTTGAAGGGGAGTTTGATTTTAATTGTATCATGGAATGTTTGTCAAGTTGAAGTCATAGAGGGAGATCCTATGTGATAAGGGGCTATGCTGACAAAGAGATCCTTACACTGCTGGGAAATTCGTTCTGGAGTTCTTCTCAAGTAAAGAAAGGAGCAATATTTGCAAACAACAAATTCTGATAATACTTACTTGCTTTAATGAAGTAATCTAGAAGGATAGCGTGGAGATATAGGAGTAACTTTGATTGTGCCCTGTTGGTGGGGAAACATTTCTACTTCAGGTACATGATGGAAAATTATTCCAGCAGCAGGCATGGTTCCCCAACACCAGCACATATTCAATATATTAGCCTTATAATCTGTTGGTGTGGCGGCCACGGTGTGTTACAGTTCACTCAGGGAGTCCAAGTTGCTGTGGCAAAATGCACTTTTACATGCATGTTGTAGTCTGGAGCTATGGAGAGTGATGGTGGAGGCACCAATGTTCTTTCCATCCCACGGCTGACCAGGAAACTCTCCCACACTTAAGCCTGCCATTGCTTCGTATTTGAAAGATTTGCAGGTTGACACTCAACCTGTTTGGCCGTGTAATAAACACTCCTCCTTGGCCATCAAGTCCTAGGGGGGGACTCGAAACCAGAGCTTCTGGCTCAGAGGCAGGGACACAACACACTCTGTCTCAAGGCCACCTCAATGTATTGGTGTACCAGTATTCTAAACAATTGAAGAATAAAGGCTTACAGTTAAGGTTAAGCACACAAAACATCCCAACATTTGTTGGGCTATCAGATCAGACAATGTGCTACTTATATAATCCCGATTAACAAACTTTTATGGCTTTCTTTAAGACTTTCTTCTTAGAAGATAAATTGATGTAGAACTCCCTATGCTATAGGGGCCTCTAATGCACTCCATCACTGCTGGCAGGGTCGCTATCACCTGCATATCTGACCTTGTATCATTTTTTGAGGTCAGTTCATCCTACTAATTTCTAAACATTAATTGTACACATTGACTGCCACACAGGGAATGCACTTCAGCTGTAGAATGGAATGTCTAGTGAATCAACAGCTATTAAATGGCCGTTTCTCATAATCACCAGTTGCACATTTTGCAATACTGTCTTTCAGTGACTGTGTTTACATATGACAGAAAGGATGACAAGAAACTGACGAGTTCTCCTGAGAATGCAGCCATTTGCTGTTTGTGGAAGTCTGCTGTGTGCAAATTGTCTGCCACGTTTCCTACATTACAGTAATGACTAGACATCAAATGTATTTCATTGGCCGTAAAGTGCTTTGAGACATCCTGCTGTTGTGAAAGTTGCTATATAAATGCAAGTCTTTCTTGCTTGGCCATAATACAAAGTTCTGTAAGGTATATACTACTTGTAACAAATGACCTCTCCTCATTCACTCAATCACAAATTTGCCAACGTCTGACATAAAATAGGCAACAAAATATAAAAAAAGTAATTTCCCTGACATCTGAGTTGGTAATTGGATTGACTGGTGTAATGTCGACCTATAAACACCAGAAAATAGGAAAGGAAAAAAAAAATCTGCCTGTGGTCTTGCTCTTGATCATTATTCATTGATCCCAGTTGGTTACTATGTGTGAGCTTTGAACGAGGACCAGGTAATGTGCAGTTTTGATTGTCCCCATAATGAAATAACCCACCAACAATCAATGCCCAGGGTCACATAAGTGGGAAAATGAGTGGGAAATTGTCGGGCCTTTACTCCAAATTTTCTGATATGTGCTCTTCTAAAGCAAGGTTCATTCTGGGAGCACTCATTCTAAAACTTACCCAATGAAATATGATTAGCTGGGTGAGGGACCGAAGGGCTGTTGATGGTTGGTACTCTAACCCATTGAAGGTCAGTGGTTTCAGAGAGAAGAGAAACGGAAACAGTGCACTGGATTTTACGAAAATACACCTGGCGGGTGAGCGGCAGGGTGGAGAGACTTGCAAAATATGAAGGGTGCCCAGCTCACCACCTTTCGTCCTACCTCCGAGCTGCCCCCTGTAATACGCTAGGCCAGCAGGCACTGAAATCTACAGGCGGCCTGCCCACATATTTAAATAAATAATTAAAGGTCAATTGTGTGACGGATGGATGGTGGTTGCAATTTACCTAATTTTTTTTTAAATTCGGGAAATAGCTTCAAGAAACTTATCTTGCACTTTGTTTAAACTCAGAAAACCTGTCTAACTAATTCTTAGCAATCTGCAAGTGTACATAATGGGACTCCTGCAGTATTGGAAAAGCACAACCTCTCTAAATGTGCAAAAAAAAACCCCTGTTACGGTCAGCCCTGGAATCATTTTTACCCTTCCTCATGTGATCTTAACAGAAGCCAGGTCGAAACAAGGGTGGGATGGAAGAGGGGAGCACGCCATTCGATGTGTGATTGTTGTCCTATGTGCAACGGAGGCAAACCTCCCCTTCGTTCTTCACTTGCCCACCCCCCCCACTCTCCCCCTCCCCCCAGCCCCTTCTCCCCACTCCCTGGGCTCTCGGATCTCTCCCCGCCTGTCGCTGGCAGCCTTCACTCTTCTTGCTCCTCCTTATGGTGCCAGCAGCTCCCACTGCTGAGCTCTGGCTCCGTCGGACTGCTTGAGCTGCCAACCAATCAGACAGGCTGGCAGCTCTCACCGAGTTTAGCCCGGCGACAGCGAGTTATTGCTTCATTCCGGTCCGGCGGGTGCTGGCTGACTTTCCTGCCCAATGTATAGATCTTTAAGTACAACGTTGTTTGAACCATTGCAGCAGGAGATATCATTACAATTTCTTTCTTTCTATTCTCAGTACAAACAGTGATTCTTCTCCTGATTTTTTTTCATGTTGTGATTCTCTATTCACTCTGTTTATTGCTTTCATAAATTACCATCAGGGAATTATGTAACCTGGCTGTTAAAAACTAAATCCAGACTAACAAATAAACAAGATAAAACAGTTAGAGATCGTCCCAGAAATGTCATCCATACAAGTGAAATGTATGAGCTGTTCCCTTTTGCAATTGTAGTCAGACCAGAAGACACTTGAGCTAACTTATTCCTTTAAGTCTCATGAGTATTAAAACTAGATAAAGTGCACGCCCAAAATGATGCTGTACTTTTCCAAGCTGTTCCTCCAGTTTCTAAGTTCCAGTCACTCACCACCTCCATCTTTACTGACGTCCACTGGATCCTTGTTGACAAGAGTCTCGCTCTCAAGTCCCACCAAGGCTGACTTCACTCTGCAACTCCTTCCAACGTGGGTGGAATATTCCAGTCTGGGGTATAAATTGGGAGATGGGACAGAAGTGAAGCTGATTTCTGCTGCATGGTGGGATGGTTGGCCACACACTATCTTGAGCTGGGTCAGCTCATTAGACCTGCATGGATGAGGAGCATGACGAACCTTGTAGCGGGGTGGGCAGGAAGTCAATGCCCCCAACTTCTCCCTCCTCAACTGGACCACAGCTATAGAAGTGCAGGGTTGTCTGGAGCCAGCATCACGCATGCTTGAGGTGATCTGTGAACAAACTGTAGTGATCCATCTAATCAGCATATATACTAAAACTGTCCCTCTGGTCGTGAGTATTTCAGCCAATGAGAAGCCCTGTACCTAGCATCGGTCTACCCCGCGCCTCCCCCAACTCCACCGCGGTTAAGCCCATTGTGGAGGAGCACAGATGAGTTTTCCTCTCATTCATACATCTGTGTGGATGGAGATTGCAGCATTGACCAAGGTAACAAAAGTCATGTACGTGCACATACCCTCCCTCAAAAACTATTGGGATTTCCTCCATCACCCTCAAGGCACACACGGGAGACCCTTGCCTTGCCATTAAACGTGTACCACCCACCCCATTATCAGCCATGACCATCTACCCGGGACCCTCAAGATTCTAAACAGGCATGTTGTTGTTGAACCCCCACCCCCAGTCTCCTGGGCCCCGGGAAGATAACCCCTAACTGCCTCCCTCCATCATTCCCTCTATCCCCTCCCCCTCAACCACCCCAAGCTGGTAAACTTGACTTGCCCTTCAGTATAGACTTTACTGCAGCTCCTGACCTTGCTGTCATGAGACCCATGAGTCAGGGAGAAAACCTGCTGCTGTGTGGGCTTCACCAGAGCATGGTTCTCATCTAGTTGACTCATGATTATTAGGGTGTCTCTTTAGTTGACCAGTCGTGCTCACCTTTAACTCCATCCACCCAAAAAGACCCTCCTTCCACTTCAAGGATTCACATATACAGAGCAACTGAAGAAGAGCCTTGATAAAACGGTGCTCGTAACTTTCCAGATATGCTCCACCACCTTCTATCCTCCACCTGGAGCCCACCAACTTCCCCTCATCACCCTTGACCCATTAAATATAACCATCCCTCTCCCCTCTATTACCCTTGAATCTTCCTCAGTTACCCTTGACCATTACCCTCCACAGGCTTTCTCTCCCCTCTGAGCCTACATCCATTACACCGCCTGCCCGTCTGACTCTGACCCCTCCATTATCCGCGCCACCTGTTTTGTCCATTTCTGTGACGCCCCCAACCCTTCATGGTATCCACTACCTGACTATGACCCTGGACCTGCCACCCTACCGCATCCCACTACCCCCTCTCACTGTGACTTTTCCCTCTACTGCCCAATACCCTCAGTTCAACTCTCAACACCCCACCAACCTTGCCATTTAGGACCATCTCTCTGTCACGATTCCTGGCCGGAAACACCCCCCTACCCACCCATTCATAGGGGCATCACACCCAACTTGCAAGGCCTTTCCATCCCTCCCACGTCCCTGCACCCTTGCCTTCCCTCCCTAGCTCCATCTTTGCCATGCACTCCCTCCCTCAGCCAGCCTCTCTGCCCTGTGCCCCTTAATCTGCCACTATCTGACAATTGATTTATTGAACAACGCTCCCCAAAGAGGGAAAAAAACAATGGCTACTCACTCCAACTCCAGCAAGTTGTTTACCCTGCCTGCTGGACGCCACTTATATGCAGTCCTAAATCCCAAGGCATGTATTGCTTGGTAATTGATAAGTTATTGTGAAAGGAACTTAATTCTGGTAAGCTGGCCTTTCAATAAGCATCCATGACACAAAAACAGAAAATGCTGGAAAAACTCAGCAGGTCGAACAGCACCTGTGGAGAGAGAAACAGAGTTGACATTGCTTGTCCATATGATTCTTCTTTAGAGCTAAAGAGAAGTAGAAGTATGATAAAATTTATACTGTTTAAGGGGAGTGGAGCAGGTGAAGCTGGATAGAAGGCCAGTGATAGGTGGGGGCAAAGGAGAGATTGACAAAGATGTAATGAACAAAAGAACAAAGGGTGTGTTAATTGTAGTGGTAAGGGCTGAAAAAGTTGCTGATAGTGGCATAAAAGTAAGAAAGCAGAATGTGATAATAGCAGAACAAGGGTAAGCACTGTGTGAAAGAACAACATGGAACAAGTAACAGATGGCCCTTTTGGGGGTGGGGTGGGGAGAGGTGGCAGTGGTGGGGAAAAAGGATAGAAAAAGGGATTTAAAAAGGGGGTAAAAAGGGGATAAAATAATGAATAAATAAATAAAAATAAAAATAAGTGGATAAAAAATAAAAATGAATTTTGAAAAAAGGGATTAAAAACAGGGGTGAAGATAGAGGAGAGAGTTCATGGTCTGAGGTTGTTGAACTCAATGTTAAGTCCAGAAGGCTGTAAAGTGCCTAATTGGAAGATGAGGTGCTGTTCCTCCAGTTTGCGTTGGGCTTCACTGAAACATTGCAGCAGGCCAAGGACAGACAAGTGGGCTTGAGAGCAGGGTGGAGTGTTGAAATGGCAAGCAACAGGAAGGTCTAGGTCATGCTTGTGGACAGACCGGAGGTGTTCCGCGAAGTAGTCACCCAGTCTGCGTTTGGTCTCCACTATGTAGAGGAGACTACATTGTGAGCAGCGAGTGCAATAGACCAAATTGAAGGAGGTGCAAGTGAAGCACTGCTTCACCTGAAAGGAGTGTTTGGGCTGTTGGTCGGTGAAGAGAGAGGAGGTAAAGGGGCAGGTGTTGCACCTTCTGCAATTGCAGGGAAGGTGTCATGGGGAGGGGATGAGGTGTTGGAGGAGTGGACCAGGATGTCCTGGAGGAAACGGTCCCTACAGAATGCTGATGGGGGAGGGTGGGGGCGGGGGTGAGGGGAAGATGTGTTTGGTGGTGGCATCATGCTGGAGTTGGCGGAAATGGCGGAGGATGATCCTTTGAAAGCAGAGGCTGGTGGAGTGAAAAGTGAAGACAAGGGGGGACCCTATCATGGTTCTGGGAGGAAGGGGAAGGTGTGAGGGCAGATACAAACATCCATGACATGCAGATACATGCAAATGCACTTCCAGACACTTGCTGCCGGGAAGTCTGACAAGCCTTCAAACCTCCCTGGACTTAATTGCAAAAGTTCATCCCGCCATTGGGAAGCTGATTTTTGGCCTCCCGCTCAGTTAAGTTCCCCTGCCTGCCTTGCTTCCCACACCCAGGAGCAGCTCAAGATTCCGCCCTATGTTCCACCTCGCACACTCCACTCTTGTGAGGCCTGGCAACAGGGTTTCTCCTTTCCCCCACCACTCAGTTCTGTCTTCATCTTTGATAGAGCCTTAAGTCACTTCTCTTTGTAATCCTTTCCCTACACCCTGCACTCGGCCACATCTCTCTGCACCTTCAAAAGCCTTCTCAATACCTGTCGCTACAACCACTCCACCAGTAATCATCCCATCATTTTCCACCTTTTCTAAGAATCCAGTGCACCTCTTTGTGAAGCTCTTTGTGATGCTTCACTTCATGAAAGTCCACAATCTAGTGCAAATTATTAACCTGCGCATTTCTTTTGTCTTGAAAGAAACACAGTCAGGAAAGCACATATTCCTTAACCCTTAGACGACCAAAATACCTCCTCTGGACTGGATAAGTTTGCATGGCCTTTGTGCAGGTAAAAGATTGAAAATTACAACTCCCTTACCTATCAAAGGATTCGGCAATGATGTATTAACACCAATAAGCAAAATGGAATAATAACAGTCAAGGACTCATTACAGCTTCATATGCCTGAGCAGCAGTACCATTCTGATCAATATGCTTGCAAGAGAGGAATATGTGATAAAATTCAATACCGGCAATTCCTATCAAATTTTAAAATTAGCTTTTACTGTAAAAGTCCTGGTATGTTCAGATTAAAAATTTTGTTTATCTTTTGGCTAATCTCTTTATGTGCAATTACAGTCAAGATACCCTTCATTCTTTTTGATGGATTATCCCAGCTCAATATTACATTTCCTTTGCATTCTACAATAGGTATGCTCATGTTTACACTGTGGAGATGCAATGATTGTGGCCCATTTATCATGAATGCTTTGTCTAGTGATGCAGCAGTTGCTTGTCCTTACTCAGGCTTCAATTTGCACTTTAAAGCCATACTGTAATTTGCATATTTCTTTGTGTATTGCTGAAAAAAGACATTTTGTTGAAGCTTTTCATCTTGCACTTATCAGGACAATGGCAAGAATACCAATGTCAGGGGAAGCAACAACTTTATATGAGAAGTGAGTGCTGATTGGTTGGCAAGTAGACTCTGGTTGATTGAGATGTTGCCATGGAGAATGCACCAGTTAATGGTGACTGACTGTTAACTGCCAAGCATTGTTTAAAATTTAAACCCAGTCATCTTGACTCTGATTGGTCAAGGCATTGCCCTGAGGAATAAGCCAGCGAATCTCTATCACTTATTTGTTTAGCTGAAACAGGCACAATGTGTATACATGTTCTTTCTGTCTGCAAAGAATAGGGCCCTGTGTGTTAATATATGTAGCTTCCAGTACACGCAAATGCACCACACTGCGAGCCCAACTGTCAATCTTAAATTGGTTGTCAGCATAATTTTTAGCACAGTGAGGGTTATTTAGCAAATGTTGTCCAATCATGGAATCATATCTAATATTGGACACTGTGTTTTGAGTTTTGCAAACTCGGAGTAGTTGGGTACGAGCTGTACATTGCCCATAGCGAATAGTCGAAGGGACATACTGTTTGATACGACCCATCAGTCTTTGGGAAGTACGGCCTACATACCTAGCATCACACTGGCACTGAAATTCATATACCACATTAGTCATTTGTGTGATAGATTTGTGTGATGGCTTGATGGCAGCATTCTGTTAGTGGTGAATACCTCTCATGTTGCCACTGCATAGTAGCAGCGTGAAACAGCTAGCTTCACCTGTTGCTAAATGTTTGATAAACCCTGCCCTTCCTGGGTAATCTGAGATAGACTGGGCACTTTTCAGGGCCAAAAGTGACAGCATTAGGCCCTTTCATGAGTTTACGCGATATTCAGCAAGAAATGATCTGATTAGGGTGGCCATTATCCCACAGAGCATCTTTGAAGTGCCCTATTTTAGCATCAGGCTTGCATGGTGACCAAATGGCTTGGGCCTTATTTACGAGGTTGCCAATAAGGCCAATTTTATAGCGCGTGGAACTTTAAGAATCCGAATGCATGTATTGACCAGTGAAGGTAGGTTTGCGGTAGACCATGGTAGAGAACCCCTGGCAGATTTCTCAACTACTACCTCAAGGAAAGGGAGTTCACTTGACTGCTCCCTTTCAAAGGTGAATTTGAGCACAGGATGGAGCCAGTAAAGATATGCAAGGAAATTATTATATGCTGCTACAGATGCCTTGACCAATCAAAGTCAAGTTGCCTGGTTGAAATGTCAACAATGCTTGGCAATTAACTCTCAGTCAACATTATCTGATGCATTCTCCATGGCAACGTCTCAATGAACCAAAGTCTACTTGCCAACCAATCAGCATCTCTTCTCATACAGTATAAAGTTGTTACTTCCCCTGACATTGGTATTCTTGCAATTGTCCTGATAAATGCAAGATGAAAAGCTTTGATAAAATGTCTTCTTTCTGCAAGGCTTAAGTTCTGTACTACCAAACAACTATATTTACGTTTTTCCAATAGGCAGCTAGTCAATCTGAAGGGTTTTAAAGGTACAAAACCAATAAGACTTTTATTTAAAGTAATAAAACTTCCCAAGGCATTTTAGAGGCATTATGAAACAAAATATGACATTGAATTACCTAAGGAGATATAAAGTCAGTTGACCAAAAGCTCAGCCAAAGAGTTAGGTTCTCAAAGGAGTCTCAGATTGTCTCAAAGAAGAAAAGTGAGGTGGAAAGGTAGAGCCATGGGCTGGAATTCCAGATATCAGAGTCTAGGCAACTGAAGGCATGGCCAAAAATGATAGTGATGAAAATTGGGGATGCTTGTGAGACCAGAATTCGATGCCTCCAAATACCTCGGATGGTTGTTGTTCTGGAGGAGATTACAGAGATAGGGAGGGGCCAAGCATGGAAGGATTTGAAAATGAGGAATCAGAGTTTTAAAATCGAGATGTTGCTTAACCAGGAGCTAGGATAGATCAGCAAGCACAGGGGTGATGAGTGAATGGGATTTCTGTGTGCAGTTATCCTATGTAATCCTATGTATGTACAATATGTAACATTCTGGCTTGGGCTGATAAATGGCAAGCAACATTCAAGCCACACAAGTACCAGGCAATGACCATCTCCAACAAAACAGTGTTTAACTACTCCCCTTAGCACAAACTGGTATTGCTATCATTGAATCCTCAACCATCAACATCCTGGAGGTCACCATTGACCAGGTATGCAAATGGAGCAGTCACATGAATGCCATGGCTACTAGAGCAAGTCAGAGGCTGGGTATTATATAGTGAGTGGCTCACCCCCTGACTTCCCAAAGCTTCTCTGCTACCTATAAGGTACAAGTCAGAGATGTGATGGAATATAGGCCACTTGGCTGGATGGATGCAGTTGCAGCAACATTCAGAAAGCTTGACACCCTCTACCACTAGAGCACTATGACCACAGCGTGTACAGCCTTCAAGCTACTCCACAGCAATTCACCAAAGATTTTTTGACAGCACCTCCCAAATCTGTAACCTCTATCACCTAGAAGGACAAGGAGAGCAGGCACATGGGAACGCTACCAGCTTGAAGTTCCCCTCCAAGTCATACACTCTGACATGACAATGGGTCAAAATCTTGGAGTTCCCTACCTAACAGCACTGTGGAGCACCTTCAGCGCACAGACCACAGCAGTTCAAGAAGGTGGCTTACCACCTTCTCAAAGGCAATAAATGATAGACTTGCTAGTTATACCATACTTCAAGAATTAATGTTTAAAAAGTCTATTTTAGTGATGTTGGTTGAGAGATAAATATTGGCCATGTGCCAAGGGAGACTTCCTTTGCCTTTTTCCATTTTTACATCTTCATAAAAATGCAATAGTTGGAATCTTCTGGACTTAGTCCCTGTCAGAATGGTGGGACCATTTTCGTTTTGGGAACCCAATTTACTAATGGATGGGCTTAGCCATGGCTCTTTCCTAGAGCATTAGAATTCCATCTCTTGGTTTCCCCAACCAATCAGGGAGGGTGGGTGGGATTCCATGTCCAATCTGTCAAAGGAAGGACTTTTAATTAAAAAGGACCATGAACATGGTTTACAAAGGTTCACCAGCACTTGGATTGTTGAGGCTCCAGCAATCACAGGAATGGAGAGAAGACCTGGGAAGGCCAAGGAATCTGAGGGGCGGCAGTGAAGTGAGCTGTCGCAAGGATGTAAGGAAGAGGAAAACTTCTCCAACCAAGCAAGCATGGATAGAAGTGCTGAGGAAGGCAGCAGCATTAATGTGTCCCCTCCAATCTGGCTGGTGATAGTGCACTATGAGGACCCAGGACCTCAGGGGGAGGAGGAGGAGTTGAGTGGCATAACACTTTCTGACTTCCCCAGCATTCTACTACTCCTCAGATCAACACACCTTACAGCTCCTCTCCCTGCAGACAGCTTACATCCTTATCTGAACAGCCACTACTCACACTCATCCTCACCGTTTTGGCCTCTCACACCCATGCCTTATAGTCACCCTCTACAAGTGTTGTCCAACTCTCCTCTCCACATTACATGCAGTCACACCTCTCTGCTTATTCTCCTTGCAGGAAAAAAGAGACAATTTGGCAAAAGGCAGAGACCTGGGGGTGGGGGTTGGGGGTAACCCTCCAGTGACAGTTGCTTTGTTGGCCATTGGCAATTCATGCCCACCTAGTCCACTGGGAAGCAGGTCTTGTTCAAGGAGGCTGCAAATGTCAGCAGCGACCTGCCAGGAGAGCCTGCGCCCCCTGAGGCACTAATGCTCATTCATGTCAGGAGAGTTGATCCTCTGCCTGTAGCCCCTGTGTTGAGGATCTTGCTGCCTTCTAGCTGGATCTCAATGGTCATCTTCTTTTCCCTGTGGAGGGGGATACAGTAACAGAGAAGGCAACGGATGCTGCTGCTGGTGTTGCTCCTCCTGCTGTTGGTGCTGTGGAGGTTGGGGTTGCTTCTGCGCTTTCCCCTCAGCAGAGGTCCAAGGTAGAGCTGCTTAAGATGCTCCCATGCTGTGGTGATGGCTGGCAGCAGGGAAGTGCAGCTGGAGGTGACTGAATAGCTAGGTAGGTGCGATATCTTCCAAGAAGTTAGCAATCACCTGTCAAGCAGTGACAGCACTCTCTCTGAGTGAAGGAGCGCTTTGAACAGCAATGTCTCTTCACCTGGCCATGGCTGGACATCTTCAGTGCAGCTGATCAAAGCTTTCCCAGCTGGTCAGTTTCACTGAAGAAGCTCTTCCTGCTGGGCATTCAACTCAGTGACCCTAATGAGTTGCTGACGGGTCGGGAAACAATTGCTTTCGCTGAAAATTCTAGATATATATGGTTACATTAGCTCACATTTGACTTCTTAACTACCTTAATTATTTTTCTGACAAGTGGGGGTGGGTGTTGGTTCCCTGATTGCCATATATCACAGAAACCGGGAAAAGGGCGGGATGATATTGGATCCAATCCCAATTGCAGTGGATTTAATTTCCCACATGCACTGCCCCCCTCTTTCTTGGGAAAAGACCCCCAACATGTTTGTTCCAAATTCCTCTCTGTCATTTTAAAAACGACTTAATCCATCACAAATAAATGAGGTAATCCACAATAAGTGGCACATTGCACACAGTAATTTCTAGGCATAAATCAGAGGAGCTCTGAAGAAACAACATTTTCATTTGTATGTGCATTGTGAACTCTGTTTGACTTCTGGAGGCACTGCATAAGGGAAGGAGGGCTCTATCATGTTTAGATATAAAATTAAAATTGGAACATTAAAAAAAATCCATTACTATGTCACTATATACAAGGCAACCTGCCTGAAGACAATTGGTGGCTGTTATAGTACCACTAGGGAGACATTAAATAGAGCTTGAATGAGCTGTTCTTATTGTCTGTCTTACTTATGTATATGCTAATAGTTGTTTTCTGATTATAGGTGTCCTCAACATTCAGTTTACATCATCATCGGATTATAGTAAGCTTCATTCTGGCATACGAAAGAGACAGGAACTGAATTTTGGATCTTAAATCGCATTTGCCTCCCAATTGTAAATATCAATCTCTGGCTCAATTTGGATTAGCTTCAAATGTACATATCTCCAAGATAAAAGCAAAAAACTGCTGTGTTCCTCTCCGCAGATGCTGCCTGACCTGCTGAGTTTTTCCAGGTATTTTTATTTTTGTTTTAGATATCTCCAAAATGCTTTGAAAACAATAGCAGCCTCCCCCTTGCTCGTGTGGTAATAAGCAATGCAAGTTTGGTGCTTAGCCTACGTAGACTTAACTGATCTCAACAGACCATCAAATTGGCCTCAGTGCCCTGGATTGGGGAAGGATCACATCATGCTTAGGGCCATTATCTAGTTGTTCCTTTTGGAAAATTGGGATGTGATGACCTGCATGATGGAACAGTCTGCCAAACACAATCTCATGCAGAATAGCCAGCTGAGTAAGATGCTAAAGGCTTGACCATGGTGCCATACTTAAGCAATAGAGCAACAAAGGATAATATTGAAAGGAAAGCAGTAGGTTCATGGGATCAAGGGACATGTTGTACCTCTGCATTTGAAAGTCATTTTTTCAGTGTCCTCTCTTTGTCCTTTTGTCACATTCTTGCAACTATTTTATTGAGTGATAGCAATAGCATTACATGCTATTCACAGCAGCACTTGCTGGGCAATTCAGAGTGTGGGGCTTTAATTTCCTAAAGTTCTGAAGAAGAGTCATATTCAACTTGAAATGTTAACTCTGTTTCCCTCTGCACAGATGCTGCCAGACCTGCTGAGTATTTCCAGCGCTTTCAATTTTTATTTCCAGCATAAGCCCATTCCATCTAGCTGGGAATGTTTGTAGGATTAAGAGTTGTGTGTGGTTAGCTAAAATGGCCAAACAATAAAAATCAATTGTTTTCAAGTCTGAATTCTTCTCTAGTTTCTAATTATCTAAATATAATTTTAAAAATCTACACCATAAACCTATTCAGCTATAAGGAAAAAGATATGGTAATAGTGAGCCTAAGGTTTCATACAATGTTGTTTTCCTTTATAGGAGTGACCATAAGTCTGATTGTTCAGCCTACTTACTGCTTAGCAACATGAAATAATGAAAGAAAATCACCACCTATTAATGCAGTCCAAAACTATTATCATCAAAATGCAGAGAAATTATACCCTCACAGGATAGAAAGGGCCTGATTTGATTATATTAGCATGTCTCTTACATATTTAATGACCCATTCATCAGTATACTCATCAATGCTCATCTTGTTCATAATCATTCACAAAATCAAATTTTGCCAGATTGTTCAAAGCATCTTAATAGAATGTGGAAAAATAACAAATTGAAATGTATAATTAAAATTAAGTAGAACATATGCCTGTGCCTTTTTAGATTGTACTCTTGGGTAGGAATAAAAAAAAACTTGACATGAATGATCATAGATTAGGACTGCGGAATCGGAAATCAAAATTTGGTGACCTGTGCTTGTGCTGTTTTGAAGTCGCTATGGAAAGTTTGAGCCTCTGCACTGAAGGTATATAGATAATGGAGCATTCATTACAAGACTTGGTGGTCAAAATTTTGTCTGCTCAAATAATGTGAGTATATTGCAAATATTTGGCAGGTTCTACATTGACCTAGGTGACCAGAGCACATAAAGGACAGAATTTAATGCTCCCCCCAGGGCTGGAAGGCTGAGGGGGTGGTGGGGGGTGATGATGTTGGAGCACCATATAATTGGGCAGGGTGATGCAGGGTGGAGACTCTGCCGCCTTCCTGACTCACCCCCCCACTCCCCCACCGATTAAGTGCGGGGTAGGAAGGGATGAGGATGGCTTTTCATGGTAGGATGGGTCCCTCCTACCTTGGCAGCCCACGCCCAATGGAGAGATCCAACGGCGGTAAGGGCCACCCAACCAGGAAGACCCGCTCGCCTTCCCTTTAAATTAATCCCCGCTTTCGCCGGGGCCTCCCTGAGTAGCCCTGGTGACCCCTCCTCACTTTCTTTCCTCCTGTGCTCCAGTGACAACCTGCAGCCTGGGCCTCCTGCTGTATCGAGACTGGCTAGCACCTGGATTGGCCAGCAGCTCTTAGAGGCGGGAAAGTCCCCTTGAACACAACGAGAACCACGTAACCAACCAAGTAAGTGCCTGATTGGCATTAATTCGCGTCAGTTGGGGGAATGGCATTTGCAGAATGGTCAGGATGGAGTTGCCACCCTCTCTCCAGCTGGTGAGGGGATTTGAATACAAAAGTAGAGAGGTTATACTTCAGTTATATAGGGCATTGGTGAGACCACTTCTGGAGTACTGTGTACAGTATTCATCAAGCATCTTGCTTTGCTCCACATTTTTTCACCTCTCCTTTGTCCACTGTTCCTCTCCAGCCTCACCTTGAGCTTCTCACTGAGATCCATTCCCTCATTTGCTCCCTCACCCTCTGCACTGAATGAATCCTTGTCCTCAGTGGTGACACCCTCAATCTGAACTCAGCCTGACTTCTCTTCTCTGAATTTACTGCCTTTCTGTCTTTCCTTAATCTCCCTCTCCATGCAAACTCTCTTATGCGTAGAGCAAGGGATTAACTCTAATGAAAGCTACTGAGCATGTGCATGAGGAGCTATGTCACAGTGATGTCACTCACTAAGAAGAGATGAGTGTGGATCATCTCATAGAGTAGCTCCAGCTATGTCTTGGTCTTATTTAATGTTTGTAAATAGTTAGCATGTAAATAAATGCTTTTGAACAAGAGACCATTGTCTCCAGCAAGATCTCTCCTAGAATAAGCAGCCAACAAATCCAGAGATAAACCCACAGTAACAAATGGCAGCAGCAGTGACTACACCCACAGAGAAATAGTGGAAAATGGAAGGAAAGGCCTCAAGTGAAGTGCAGCAACAGTGCACCTCAGTGGGTGAAGGACTTTGAGGGCAAATCAGAAACCACACTGGAGATGTCCAAATAATAAGAGCAGCACACCGACTTGCAGGACAAGCAGAGAAAAGACAATCTTGAACCAGAAGTAATGGCTACTACTTTGCCCCCACCAAAATCTTTTCAAAATATAGAGGACCCCCAACAGGCTGAGTAATGGCAAAATTGGCAAAGACAGTTTCCCAGGTACCCCAACTCCTCAGTTCTTCTGAGTAAAGAGAACAAAGATCAAGGTAGCACTTTGTTATATGCTGTTGGGAGCATAGTAGATGACATGCTGGGCCAGACAGCGGGTGAACAAAGAGACAACCTCCTACATGGATATCATTGGAACCTTTGACTCATACTTCAGACTTTGTAAAAATACGGGCTCAGGGAGGAATGAAATTTAATCGGCATAGTCAAAAACAGGGTGAGAGATTGACTCATTCATCAATGAATTGTGAAAATTTAGAGTATGGAACACTAAAACACAATGTGATCAGAGATACAATAGTGTTCTAACCGGGTGAGCAGGAGTGAGCTGGCTTCCCTTTCAGCAGTGTTCCGAGATGACTATCATGTTTCTTTTCTTCCTGCTTGTCCCCGTTCTCTGTTTGTCAGAGTCACTTTCAAAAAAATTTCTGTATATTGCCACAAGGAAATTCAATTAGCATGTCTTGAATCCATTGTTGTAGAAATCCCAGTTACTTTGATCTTTCATCTCAGAAATCTTTTGACACATTTTTGAGATCTAAATCAACAGGAGGTGGGGTTATTTCATCCACCACAGGTGGCTTTGAATGTCTGATAAGTATCAGATTGAAGTCCCCCATTTTGCATCTTTAATGCCTTCCTTTCACGAGTCTCTATTTGAAGTGAACCTTTACACCCCACTCCCAACACTCGCAACCATGTGTGAAATTCAATGTAACAGGTCTGCAGTGCAACCTGTATAGACTTTGCAGAGAAGTGGTCAACATTACAATACCAGACATCAGGGATGGAATTTTCTATGCCTGCTGGCGTCAGGCGTGTTTGGTGGCGTGAGTGAACAATATGGCGAGAAGGCCAAAAACTAGTTTCACGTCGTCGTGAAATCAGTTTGTGATCATCTGCTCTGCCCGTCGATGTTGGACCGCGTTTCCTGCAGTCGGATATTGGAACCTCATTGTAATAGGTCTGCATATCATTATAAGCCCAGCCCACTGGAATCATCCTCCACGTTGGATCATCCGAACACATTGGCATGAGTGCACGCTGACGTGTTTCACAACAGCATAAGACGTGTACCTGGCAGAATGCACTTCAAGGGGAACTCGGAGAAGGGTGTACAGTAACATTACGCAGCCTGTTAGACTTCAAGGCTGAGGCGCCATGCGTTCTGGTGAGGGGACAGGCAAGTCGCTTTTTTCTGAGTTGCTAACAGTGTGATGCCAGGGCAAGGGCTGCCCTGCGGTTGAAGTGAGTTGGGGTGGGAGTGAGGGCTGCACTGCTATTGTGGTGATTTGGTGGGGTGGGCAAAGGCTGCAATGCGGTTGATGATAGTGCACAAGCACGTGCAGGATGGGTGGGGGAGGGAAGCAGCCATGCATTCAGGAAACCTTGTATAAAGTGACCATTCCTCCACAGCTGAGACAGTTCAGACACAGCCACATTGATATGCTTGGAGTGGGGCCTCTAGCTCATCTGTCCAGTCAAGCAACGCAGAAGCATGAGATTGCCACCAAGTGCTCCTGAACTTTTCACCCCTCGGGCACAGACTGCAAACTAATGAGCATTTTAGCGGACAGCAGAACAGTTGGACCACAGGTCACGTTGTACAATCTCCTTGCTAAAGCTGGCCATGGAGCAGTCACTGGTGGGGCTGGCCCCCATCTCATCAGCATCTGGTGGGGGGACTCACAGCCCCTTGCAAAGTCATCATCCCAGTTTGGACCAGTCTCCCCCATGGTCCAAGCTAACAGTGCAGCCTTGCAGTGTGGGTTAGGAGAATGCCTGCGCCTGAGCTGAGAGCACAACATGCAGTCCAGAGGGCAAAATTGCTGCCAATCGGTCAGGTGGAGTGGGGCGAAGGTGGGTGGTGTATCGGGCAGCCATGCAGCACACTAAACTCTGGCCATGCAAGTGGTGGCCAGCACTCTCTGAGATGCATTAAGGTGCCTTCAGGCTTAACCAAGAGAAGTTCGCAGTATACCAAAGCTAACCCACATGTTTCATCTTGCAGGAGGAATACTCCCGTGCACGCTGTTGAAGAGCCACAGCGAGCCGTCACTTTTCGGTGCCTAACTAGACCTAGGATTTATAGACACTGCCTTTCATTCCTGCAGATGACCAAGGACCACTGTTGCCGACGGCTGCACATGTCTAGGGAACTGGTCGGTCACATCTGCCATCTGCTGCAGGATTTGGGGCCATGGGGACAGGGAGGGCATCCATGCCCACAACCATGAAAGATACCACGGCACTCAATTTTTACACCAGTGGCTCCTTTCAGGGCTCCACAAATGCATCCATGAGGACACAGATGTCATCTTCGCGACAGCATACAAATTTGTGCATTTCGCTCAGGACCAGGAAAGCCAGGAAGCAAGAGCGATTGGATTTGTCCAGGTCTCAGGTTTGCCACAGGTGCAGGGTGCCATCGACTGCATTCACGTGGCGCTCAGATCTCCATCGCAACAAGCAGTCAACTACGTCAACCGCAAGGGCTTCCACTCGCTGAATTTTCAGCTGGTGTACGACCACCACAAACACATCCTGCAGGTCTGTGCACGGTTCCCAGGGAGTGTCCATGACTCTTACATCCTCAGATCCCTGACATATTCCAGGGTTCACACAAGCTGTGAGTCATGGAGGCGCAGCAAAGGCTCTAATAGTCGTTTGATTCCAGAAGGATGATGATGAGATGCAGTGAGGACACACCATAGATCTTCACACAGCCTCTGTGAATGTCTGACTCCTGTCTGACTGAGGGCAGCTCGTTTGTGCTCTGTGATCAAGGTCATATCATGGAGACGCAGCCATGAAACTTTACATGCCCCTGATTTCTTTGTCAGTCTTCAGCACCTGACCCCTTCAGGAGCACAGTGTCACTGGTCACAGATGCTGATGAGATGGGGGCCAGCCCCACCTTAAAGGTGCTGAGAGCACACAGAGAGAATGATGGTACTCTGTAATGCCTGCCCACGACATTCTGGCAGTGATGACAAGCACCGCCGAGGTGCAGGCATCAGAAGTGTGTCCAGTGAGTGTGAGGCACAGGGAAGAGGCTGGACTGAGACATCTGCCTTTGTCTTGTGCAGGAACCAAGGGTTTCTCATCTGAGTGACATGAACATTAGTCATCAGAACAATGAGCCAGAGGCAAGGAGATATTCTTAGGAGTTTATTTACAATAGTGAACATTATGTACAAGTGATTAACACCCATGCCCATCCTCCTCGGCCTGTGAAGCTGGAGCTGCTGGGGTCAAAGGAAGAGTGGATTCGAATGGGCTGGACACTCCCAGAGTCACCTGGATGGATGTCACTGGAGTGTGCAGCTGCTGATCCTCACCTCTATGGGTGCCTGAAGGCCCCTGGCTGACTCCTTGAGGAGAAGGGGTAGCTGTAGGGAGGCCGAGCTGCTCTGCATCCCTCTCGCGTACATACTGTGGCATTAGTGATGGAGTTCAGCCTGCACAGCACTGCAGCAGCAATGTCCTGGGCCAAGGTCTCCATGGCGGCCTCCATCCTACCCAGTGTTGACCTCAGTGCTTCGGTATGCTGTCACTATCACCTCAGCCTGAAAGCACATAAACTCCTCCATCGTGCCTTTCAATCTGAGGAGTGCAGCGGACATCCCTTCCTGATGTTCCCGAGCTTGCCTTTGTAGCTCCAGCAACTGAGGTATGACCGAGTCCAGAGGCTCATCATCTGACTTGGACTCAGCAAATTTCTGGCCTCCAGCAGTCCTCCGAGTGCTGGAGACCTGGGATGTCCCTGCCATCACCTGCTGTGGATCAGACAGTGTGAAGTGCTCACCAGATCCTGAGGCTACTCTAAAGCTAGGTCCCACCAAGCTGTGTGTCTCTGTGCTGGTGGAGGGTGTGGGTGAGCGCTGTGACGGGACTTCAAGGAGAGTGCCTTCAGATCCCTCTCCGAGGTTTCTTCTGGGTTTGATTGGAGGCCTTGGGGACGGCTGTTTCCCAGGTATGCCTGTAAAAGCAAGGAGAGATAATTAGTGCATGGCAGAGGCCATTGGATACATCACTCACAGCATGGATGTCTGATGGATGTTGCACTGCTGGATCCTCACTTGATAGAGCAGCGACGACCTCACCGTCAGCACAGGACCGGTCCAGATCCTCGCCAGCCAGCTGGATGGCTCTATTTTCAAAGTCCATGAGGATTTCAGGCACTCCTCCACCAGTCTGTGACCTCTCCCTTTTGTTGTGCGCCAGCTTGTCCTGCATGAATAAAGATAGAGAGATTGTAAGCGGGACGCTTGCCAGGCCAGATGATAAGTATGCCTGGCCTGTGTGGGTGGTGAGTGGTCCCCTGGACAGGATGGGGACAATGACAGTTAGCGTGAGGGAGTGAATGTCCCTTGAACTGGCAGTGAGTGAGGGCCCTGTGGATGTGTGATGGGCTTGTGAGTGTGTGAGTTGAGAGTGATGAGAAGAGTAACTTAACCTGGCACAGCGCAGGAGATCATTCATCCTTTTTCGGCACTGGGTGGCTGTCCTCTTTTGCAGGGCGTTGGCACTGACCACCACTGCCACCACCTCCCAAACTGGGTTGGTGATGTTGCTGCCCCTCCTGAGGCCACAGTGGGGGTGGACGACATCACGGCGAGCATCCACTGCATACTCAAGGGGGAGCGTCATTAAACCGGGTTGCGGGAGGTGGGGTGGCTGCAGTCTTCTTGCCTTTTGGGACCTTGTCTTCTTGGCAGCAGCCCTTGACTGGAAGCACTGAGAGGTGTTCGCATGGCTGCACTTTAACTCTGGTGCCTGGCGTAATGAAGTCGCGAGGTGATGGCGTGGTGGGTGAATGAGAGCCCACCTGCCATTGTGTTTCCCAGGATTACGTTCTTAATACGGCACGATTAGGATGATATGGCGTGAAAAGTCGCCATTACAGCCAGCAGGTAAAAAGTCCTCTTTCCTGCCCATTACTACACGGTGCCAATCTGGGACAATTTTGCCCGAGGTGACTGCTGGTATCTAACTTTGGTCAGTGTCTCTGCTTGTATTTTGTGAAAAATTGGGTCTTCTTTAAACAGTTAAATATGTCTGTGGTTAGCTGGTGAGGTTGGAGGGAGCTCTCACTCTGTCTCAGTTCTCCTGCCATCATGACAATAGTCATTGGCATTTTAAGTGAGAATCTCTCTGGGATCTTGCAATCTCAGGAAGATTTAAACTTAAGCAAAGCTGTACAACTGGCGACACAGGCCGAAGAGTGGAGGCAGAATAAGGCTTTTGTCAGAGGTGTGAGGGAAATTTCCCAAGAACAGCCCAGTGAAGTTGTTCAATTTGTGGGTTGTAAAACCAAAAGGATAGCAAGGCAGCAACCAGAGAAACACCCTCAAAAGACGTCAGCCATCATTTCCCAATGTCTCTGCCGTGGCAGGAGAAAGGTCTGCCTGTAAATAGAATGCCCCACCTGATTTGCATAGCAGCATGGCCAGTTAGCTTAATATCTGTCATAGGGAAAATGTTAGAAGCTATTATTAAAGATGTCATAACAGGGCACTTAGATAATATTCAAGATAATCAGGCAGAGTCAGCATGGCTTTGTGAAAGGGAAATCATGTTCAACCAATTTATTGGAGTTCTTTGAGAAGTAACAGGTGCCATGGATAAAGGGAAACCAGTATATGTACTGTACCTAGATTTTCAGAAGGCATTTGATAAGGTGCCTCATCAAAGGTTATTGTGGAAAATAAAAGCTCATGATGTAGGGGGTAACATTTTGGCATGGATAGAAGATTGGCTAGCTAACAGGAAACAAAGAGTAGGCATAAAGGATCATTTTCTGGTTGGCAGGGTGTGACAAGTGGTGTGCCACAGGGATCAGTGCTGGGACCTCAACTCTTTACAATTTATATAAATGATTTGGATGAAGGAGCAAATGGTATGGTAGCTAAATTTGCTGATAACACAAATATAGGTAGGAAAGTAAGTTGTGAAGAGGACATAAGGAGGCAACAAAAGGATATAAATAGGTTAAGTGAGTGGGCAAAGATCTGGCAAATGGAGTATAATTTGGGAAAATGTGAGGTTGTCCATTTTGGCAGGATGAATAAAAAAAGAGACATTTTATATAAATGGTGAGAGATTGCAGAGTCCTGAGATGCCAAGTGATCTGGGTGTCCTAGTACATGAATCACTAAAGGTTAGTACGCAGGTACAACAAGTGATTAGCAAAGCTAATAGAGTGTTATCATTTATTGTGAGGGGAAATGAATGCAAGAATAAGGAGGTTATGCTTCAGTTATACAGGACATTGGTGAGACCACATCTAGAATACTGTGTACAGTATTGGTCTCCCTTTTTAAGGAAAAATGTAAATGCATTAGAAGCAGTTCAGAGCAGGTTTACTAGATTAATACTTGGAAAGGGCGGATTTTCTTATGAGGAAAGACTGGACCAGCTAGGCTTGTATCCGCTGGAGCTTAGAAGAGTAAGAGGTGGCTTGATTGAAACATATAAGATACTGAGAGGACTTGACAGGGTGGATGTGGAAAGGATGTTTCCTCTTGTGGGAGAATCTAGAACTCAGGGTCACCATTTCAAAATAAGGGGTCGTCCATTTAGGACAGAGATCAGGAAAAAAATCCTCTCAGAGGGTTGTGAGACTTCAAAAGTTGGTTGAGGGAGAGTCCTTGAATATCTTTAAGGCAGAAGTAAATAGATTCTTGATAAGCAAGGGGGTGAAAGGTTATCGAGGGTAGGCAGGGATGTGAAGTGGAGGTTACAATCAGATCAGCCATGATCTTATTGAATGGGGGGAGCAGGCTCAAGGGGACGAGTGGCTCACTGAGCTGCTCCTAATTCATATATTCGTATGTAATTAAGACCCATCACCTGTTTCTTAGCCGTAACAATGTAATTAACATTAACAAACCTTAACAATGTCATTCATAAGACAGTGACAGGGAATGTAGGGTACTTCAGGATTGCCTTCCGCATCTATAAGTATCCATATTATTATATCCATGTGTCATTGTAGATTAGTGAATGGGTCCACCTTTGTAAATAGAAGATAAACTATATTGTGAATTAGATGTGGCAGATAAATAACTAGCTGACAGTCCAAGATCACTGGCTTTCTCAATTGCTTCATTTTTACATCTGAAAGCTGAAAACCAGGTCAAGAAGACTTTTGCTTCTTATTAACATAATGGTACCGAGTTTTTGATTTGATCTTTTCCAATTTGAATTTCTCCTTCTGGCACACAAACACTACACAGTGATTTTATACTTCAGCTGCTTGTTATCCTTGTATATTTCTGTAATTTGCATATAAATCAAGGCACATTTCAAATCAGTGGAATAAGCCATTGAAATTAATGGAAGATATCAAGGAGCTAATAGTCAGACTGTCAGTTATTTTAGGAGATTGCATGCTAGACAGTAAGGGTACTTTTAGCAACTTTAACCCAATGGCGCACATTCTGAATTAGGTATTGCACAGTGGAAATGACTATAACATAGGAACAGGAGTAGGCCATTGAGTCCTTCGAGCCTGTTCCACCATCAAATAAGATTAACTCAAATGTGACTGAACTCCATATACTCACCATTGCCCCATATCTCTTAATACCTTTGGTTAACAAAAACCTATCAATCCCTGATTTAAAATGAATAATTGACCTAGCAATTGCCATTTAAAACTTCTACTATCCTTTGTATGTGAACATGCTTCCTAACTTCACTGCTGATAGGTCTGGCTCTAATATTTAGCCAGTACCCTCTAATTCTAGACTTCACATCTAGCAGAAATGGTTTCTCTCTATTTCTCCTCTTTGTCTCCCTTAATACCTTGGAAGCTTCAACCTAATCACCCCTTATCCTGCTAAATTCCAGGGAATACAGCACTAGTTTGTGCAATCGCTCCTCATAATTTAACCCTTGGAGTTCAGGTATCATTTTTTTCAAATCTACACGTGAACTCCATCCAAGGCCAACATATTCTTTATAAGGTATGATGCCCAGAATCGAATATAATGTTCCAGGCGTGGTATAAACAAGGCTTTGCATAGCTTTTGTATGCAAATGGAATGATTTCTTATGTAAATTTGGTTTGGAATGTTTATGATATGGTGCACATTCATATGTTTTTATTTTTGCATTGTGGCTATGCGGATGCTGCGATGGTCAGTGACAAATGGAAGAAGTTAAGGTGTAGGTCAGTTGTTGAATGGGTAATTAGGATTGTGGTTACTGTTTTCACACTTGGATGAATTCTTCATGGACAGAATGGGACTGTCTAGGTCTCCTCCTCTTGCTATTTAGCTGGTGGCAAGGGCTGCCCCCTGATGGTGGCGAGGTTGACCAGCATGCAGCAGGCTACCGTCAATCTTGATGCCTGCTCCGCCGAGTGCCCCACGGTTCTTTCAAAGCCATCAGGCAGTGGAAGGATTGCTTCAGCACACCAGTGGTCTGCTCTGTCACATTTTTGTGTGCAGCATGTCGTTCAAAGTACACATACTGTGCACATGTAAACAGGTTGTGCACCAGAATCATCAACCACACTATTAGCGGTTAGCCTTTGTTATCCAGTAGCCATCTTTTGGTTTGCCATGGTGTCTCAAATGCAGCTGGCACAGTGGACTGCCATAGGATGAAGGTGTCATGCCTGCTGCCAGGATTCTGGGCATTGACCTGTAGTGACCTCCCTTAAGTAACAGTAGATGACATTCTGTGACCTGTTGCAAATATTTCCAGATCCAGCCTGGAAGGGTCCAGATACATAAAAGTTCATTGCCATGATCACCTTCATAGCCACTGGCAATGCAGTCCTTGCCCTGAATTAAGGTTGCAGTTGTGACAGATTTCAGTGAGGATGTCCTTAGTGAAGATGTTCCTCGCTGAGTTTCAGCTAGGAGGATTTCTCTCTGGGCAAATATGGCCTCCTGCTGAGAGCCCTTCTCCCTCTTCCAGCAGCTTATTCTACTCTGCGTCCCTATGTTCATTCTCCAAGTCATGCAGTATTCCAAGAGAATGCCTACACTACACCCATGTTTGGGAGTAACTGGTTTGTGCAGAAACCTTGACATCAGCAAAACATCTTTTGGCACTTGCCACACCGCCATCTGTAGACTATTGCAACTTGTAATAATTATAGAAAGCACAAAGAACTTGTACAATTATAGTAACCAACAGAAGAAATGAACCAACACCAACCTGTAAGCATTTGTTGATCCCTTTAAATAGTGCTGTTGGGGGTCCTTCCTGCTGCTGAGCACATGTTCAGCTGTGTGAGGTTAAGAGAAAACATTGGCTGGTGCATTTAGCTCCTAAATGGCAGCGCTACCATTAAATAAACACTGTATGCTGATTGATGTCATGACTGGTCTGCTCTCCATACTTCTGGTAAAAGTTCACTGAGCGTGAGCCATTGCTTGCACCAATGTGGTGTCTGTTTAGCGCAGTTTGCCCCACAAGTGTGTGAAAATGCCAAGGATGTCATTTTGGTGTTCTCTCAGCACTTGTAATGCCAAAATATGAAGGCCAACCAGCCTAATTTCTCACCCGCTATTTCCATATAAAACTAATGGGAAGCTAATTTATCAATTTTAATTTTGAAGAAATTTGTGTCTCCAGATTTCCTATTAAAATCAACAACTTCTTTTATACTGGGTTTAATTTTATATTACTGTTTCTTTCCAGCAGGTTAAACAAACCAGGAAAGTTTCCTTTGGTGTTGCCATCGGCTGTGCAAAGCCCACACATCAGGAGCCAGGGGCAGCAGCATTCCAATAAACCCAGTACCAAAGCAGCTTACGGCCAGCTTGCCATCAGTTTAATGTACAGGCCACTTGGCAGGAATTAGTTTGGACATCATGCCATTGTGGGTTTTCTTTAGGCATTTCGCTCTGTAACAATACCTCTGTTGTATTTAGAATGACAGCCTGGGTAGGATCAGCAAAAAGAGATGTTATTTCCTATGCCTAAATATTAATTTCAAAAACCCAAAGGAAAAGGATCACCAGGGCAGGGGAGGGTTTTCCGATCGAGTATACCTCATTGGAACATTGGGAAGAGTTGCCTGATGCCAGCATCTGTGCCCACTGCATTTGCTGCAAGTCATCTGCGTGTGATTCCATGCAATTGAGGTAAACTATTTCATCCCCTACTTCATTTTTCATCTTCTCCGATTTGCAGTTTTCTCTCCTTCATCGTATGAAACAACTGTCTGTGTGGAAAGCAATAAGAAATTTCAAGAGACCTACATCATTATTGGTAACATCAGTTTGAAGTTATTTTTAAACTTGTTTGCCAATGACAACGACTTTGACATCAAACTTTGTGCCAGTTGCTGTTAGCTTGGCACTCCCCAGTCACCACCACCTTTTCAGACAGAACGCAAATGAGTTTCTCCTTGGAATTCCAATTTGCTCCGCTTACTAGAAGATGAGGAGCAATAAAAGGGATGCCAAGCAGCCTTGAAGGGGCATGGCGCTCGTCCACTGATGCATCCACACCAGAACGTACAACATATAAACATATGCATTTGTCAGGGGACCAGTAATCGTGAAAGAGCAAGAATTAAAGGCTGGTTCTTAGAGTAAGCTGGAGTTGGTAGCAGTGCCCTACAGGATTCAGATGTGTTCACTGTTGGATACAGGGCTGGAAGGAGGTATCCAAATTTGAATAATTGAAGGCTGTAGAATAAGAGCACATGGATAATAGATTAAATTTAAGAGAATGGAAAGCAAGACAGTTTTTTTGGACAGGGGGTTTTTGAAACTGTGGAATACACAATCAAAATTAGCAATCGAAGCAGTGTTCATGCCAACATTTGAGAATAGGTTAAAGGTGGTTGAAGGAATAGGGAATAAAGAGATATGGAAACATAGTGTGGGATCTTCCCAGAGAGGGGGAGTTCCAATGTTGGGAGTTTTTCGGATGGTCAGAATGCTCTGGTGGGAGGCTAGACTTCCATCAGGATATTGCCAGGGTGAGGCAATTAAGACCAGGCTGGCGGGGGAGGGTTGACCAATTAAAGAAGGTGGATGAGCCTTTTACACTGCCAGTCCAAACAGAAGGCCAGCAGCCCTGCAGCCTCAGCAGCACCACTGAGAGTGGTAGCTGCTGCTGAGGCAAGGGAAATGCAAGGGTCTCTCCATCTTGAGGCAACTCGCAGAAGTGGCAGAAAGTTTTTTTTAGCTGGAGCCAAACAGGCAGGCCCTGGCAATTGGATGGGAAACCCCTCCAATGGCAGCATCTGGGCCCTCCTTTGGCCCTGGAGCCTCTGGCTCTGATGGCATTATCCCCACCAGTTGCCCCCTGCCACACCAGAAAGCCACAGGGAGGCCGCCTCCTTGCAGCTGGCTGTCTCCCCACATGGTGGGGGAGCTGCCTCATTGCCAGGAGAATGGCAGCGACCCGGGAAAATGGATTTTAATTATTCAAATCGGTGGGCAGCTCAATCGATCAGCAGCGTGAGTGTGTCAGGGAGCTGTATCTATGTGACTCCCTGGCATTTTACCATCCGCCTCCCAGTCAGTAGCCCAAGGGCCAGTAAAATCACAGCCATGGAATAAAGGTGACTGCTCATTTGGAGGATAAATGTTGACCAGCTGAGCCGAATAGCTTGTTTTGTATTGTAATTTCTACATCTTTATTTACCTGGGGAACCTTGATGGCAAAGTGGCCAGGACAGCAAAAAAAATCTCCCAGCGAAGGAAAAGAGATGATTAAAAATGTTTCATATGCAGTTGCAAATTGAGCAAATAATGAAATATTTAAAGGTTGACTTTTTCATCCATTAAGTCTGTGGCCTGCTCTAAAATGAAAAAATAGAGCAACCACAAGTCTCAAAGAGCTAGGCTTGTCATCAGGGATCCTTTTTAAAAAGCAAATTGACAAAGAACCATCAGTTTTTCAGGTGAACTTATTGAGGGAGTTGTTGGGTTTTTACAGTGGAAAACAGAGGTAAGGTTTGACATGAAACAATAGATTGATTTCTCAAATCAGATGTCTGTTTAAGTCCCTGCCCTGATATTACGAACATTGACTTCGATCAAGCATAAAATCCAGCGAGGTGAAAATGAGGTCAGCATCAAAAAGTCAACATCAGAATCATCCTCATGGGGTGACTTAGGCTTAATTCACAGCTCCAAGCAATGTAAAGATACACACAGGGCCACAGTGAGCATAAAGGCAAATTAGACAATTTAGCACAGAGATCAGTAAACCCGATTTATAGTCATGCATCAAATCTCCAGGTATTACAATGAGTAACAATGAAATGGGAGGTGCTGTTAATCAGATGTGTGACTCCTGAATTGGCTCCTCAGGGATAGGTTGCCTGCTGGTGATGAATTGGACACTTGCACACATTTACTAATATGAATTAGCAGATTAGTCCATGATTCATTCTTTTTACTCTCGGCCACCTTCCCCTGCCTCATCCCTTGCTCTTTCCCTACCACTGACCATGTGGAATAAAGGAGTCAGTATAAACAGACAGCTCTACTGGAAGAGCCCAAGGAGATATAAAAGTTGAACCAGTTCATGTTACATAAGGATGGAGATATAACAAGAGACAGCTGAACTAATCTGCAGAGGTGAAAAGACAAGATAGTTGAAGCACCCTCATTATAGCTTAAATTTAAGAAATTAGTGTTCCTGGTGCAGACCCTAACTCTACCAGAGAGTATACTAGACAACAGGGTACTAAGGTCAACACACCCAATTCCCATTTCGTTGGTACTTATTGTAATGCCTGGAGATTGGGTGCATGATTGTCTAATTTGCCTTTATTCTCAATGTGACCCTGCACCAGGAAAACTAACTGTAGTAATTATGGTTTTGTTAAACGTTGGACAATACCTTTAAGAATAGTCCTGTGATATAAGATCACATGATCTATGTAAACCAATGTGTTAGCAGCACGGGCTACCTCTACAGTCAGTGTAGAGATAGAGATGGAGTTGAAAGCACACGTGTAGTTGCTGCTGGCTGTATTGTAAATAAACCTAAAGTTTCCACTTAGAAAGTTGTCTGCCGATCAACTCTATTACAAAAAGATGACTCAGCCACACTACAACAAACTGGCAATGAGGATAAATCAAGACAAATCGGAATCAGTGCTGTACCTCGCCCAATGATTGCGAGTATCAATGTCCGTTTAAAATAACAGAAGATATACTCACCCAAAATTTCAACAATTTGGTAGAATCGATCCCTTTGAGCCAGCCACAGATGATTGATCTCAGTATATTGAATGCCTCGTGTTCTTCTTTCAAGCAAACAAGATCACGGGGAAGAGAAGAGGCGAGTGATTCTCTTGAGTACTTGTGGGAGAAAAACCTACAGTTTAAGTTGAAGTTTAATGACGCCATATTCCAAATTGGGAGGGAACAGTCAGCCGAAAGTTGCGCGAAAAAGCGAGACTCCGCCACAAAGCAGGAAACAGCCTCTGCTATCCGAAAAATAAGAAGAAATAATTTAGCAGCTAAATCAAAGAACAACTTTAATCAATGTGGAAACAATCAGTCTTTTAGCGATTGGCAGTTTAAAAAAGTAGAATGTTACTTTTGTCATAGAAGGTGGACATATAATGAAACAGTGCAAAGAGAGATTTAAACAGGCTTGCAAACAACAGAAGAAGCCCAATGAAATCTACAGTGTAGAAGAGCCTGAAACAACAAATTCTGACATCTATTTGCTGTTTAAAATGAAAGCTGGGAAGACAGAGCCAATATTTGTTCCAGTATAAGTGAATGGGAAACCAGTAAAAATGGAAGTAGACACTGAAGCCTCCACTACTGTAATTGGAGAACACACTTTCAGATATTTAAACAATTGTGAACATCAATTAAATTTGGAACAAACATCTACCAAGTTGAAAACATACATAGGTGATGAAATCCAAGTAAAAGGTACCAGCAATTAGAGTTGTATGACGCCTGGGAATTCGTCACAATTAATACCCACGTAGGGTTGTACCAGTATACTTGCCTGCCTTTCGGTGTTTCCTCAGCCTGTGTCATCTGTCAGAGAACAACGGAAAGCTTACTGCAGGGGCTAACCCAGGTCATAGTCTACTTAGACCATAAGACCATAAGACCATAAGACATAGGAGCAAAAATTAGGCCATTCGGCCCATCGAGTCTGCTCCGCCATTTAATCATGGCTGATAAGTTTCTCAACCCCATTCTCCCGCCTTCTCCCCGTAACCTTTGATCCCCTTACCAATCAAGAACCTATCTATCTCGGTCTTAAATACACTCAATGACCTGGCCTCCACAGCCTTCTGTGGCAATGAATTCCATAGATTCACCACTCTCTGGCTAAAGAAGTTTCTCCTCATCTCTGTTCTAAAAGGTCTTCCTTTTACTCTGAGGCTGTGCCCTCGGGTCCTAGTCTCTCCTACTAATGGAAACATCTTCCCCACGTCCACTCTATCCAGGCCTTTCAGTATTCTGTAAGTTTCAATCAGATCCCCCCTTATCCTTCTAAACTCCATCGAGTATAGACCCAGAGTCCTCAAACGTTCCTCATATGTTAAGCCTTTCATTCCTGGGATCGTTCTCATGAACCTCCTCTGGACCCTCTCCAGGGCCAGAACATCCTTCCTGAGATACGGGGCCCAAATTTGCTCACAATATTCTAAATGTGGTCTGACCAGAGCCTTATAAAGCCTCAGCAGCACATCGCTGCTTTTATATTCTAGTCTTCTCGAAATAAATGCCAACATTGCATTTGCCTTCCTAACTACCGACTCAACCTGCAAGTTAACCTTAAGAGAATCCTGGACTAGGACTCCCAAGTCCCTTTGCACTCCAGATTTCTGAATTCTCTCCCCATTTAGAAAATAGTCTATGCCTCCATTCTTCCTACCAAAGTGCATGACCTCACACTTCTCCACGTTGTATTCCATCTGCCACTTCTTTGCCCATTCTCCTAACCTGTCCAAATCCTTCTGCAGCCTCCCCGCCTCCTCAATACTACCTGTCCCTCCACCTATCTTTGTATCATCTGCAAACTTAGCCAGGATGCCCTCAGTTCCTTCATCTAGATCATTAATGTACAAAGTGAAAAGTTGTGGTCCCAACACTGACCCCTGCGGAACTCCACTAGTCACCGGCCACCATCCTGAGAAGGACCTCCTTATCCCCACTCTCTGCCTCCTGCCAGACAGCCAATCTTCTATCCATGCTAGTACCTTGCCTCTAACACCATGGGCTCTTATCTTACTGAGCAGCCTCCTGTGCGGCACCTTGTCAAAGGCCTTTTGGAAGTCCAAGTAGATAACATCCATTGGCTCTCCTTTGTCTAACCTACTCATTACCTCCTCAAAGAATTCTAACAGATTTGTCAGGCATGACCTCCCCTTGATGAAACCATGCTGACTTTGCCCGATTTTACCATGCACTTCCAAGTATTCTGAAATCTCATCCTTAATAATGGACTCTAAAATCTTACCAACGACCGAGGTCAGGCTAATCGGCCTGTAATTTCCCGTCTTTTGCCTCACTCCCTTCTTAAACAGGGGGGTTACATTAGCGATTTTCCAGTCCTCTGGGACCCTCCCTGACTCCAGTGATTCCTAAAAGATCACCACTAACACCTCCACTATCTCTTCAGCTATCTCCTTCAGAACTCTGGGGTGTAATCCATCTGGTCCAGGTGATTTATCCACAATGTGCTGATAAACGGATTCACTGAAAAGGAACATTTGGCTAACCTCGAGGAAGTCCTAAAATGCTTTTTACAAGGAGTGCGACTGAAAAAGGAAAAATTCACTTTTCAAGCAAAGGAAGTAATCTATCTGGGCCACTGGGTAGAATCTCAGGGGTAACGCCTGGTTCAAGAGAAGGTTAAAGCAATAAGGGAGGCACCTGCACCCAAGAACCACTCTGAACTTCAATCATTTTCAGGAATGATACATTATAATGGGCGATTTTTATCTAATTTATCAACAGTTCTGGCCCCTCTGCATTCACTGCTAAGAAAGAACCAACGTTGGTCTTGGGAGGCAGCCCAAAAAGAGGCTTTCATGAAAGTGAAGCAGCTGTTACACTCATCCAATCTGTTAGTGCTTAATGACCAGAAGAAAGACTTGGTGCTAACATGTGATGCATCTCCCTGTGGAGTGGGAGCAGTACTATCTCATAGAATGGACGACGGCACAGGGGGGCAATAGGCTATGTATACAGGACACTTACCACAGCTGAAAAAGGATGTTCCCAGATTGAAAAGGAAGGTCTGTCCATCATCTTTGGTGTAAAAAAATTGCACCAATACGTGCACAGCCGGCATTTCACGATTGCATCAGACCACAGGCCACTATTGGGATTGTTTAGTGAGGAAAAGACTATACCACCCATAGACTCAGCAAGAATACAACAATGGGCCCTAATTTTGGTGGCTTATGAATACACATTTGTAGGCCTGGCATTCACATTGCAAATGCCGATGCCCTGAGTCGCCTGCCCTTACAAGAGAATGACAAACACGTCCCAGTTCCATAAGAACTCGTTTTACTGTAAAATTTTCTAGATTCCTCGTCAGTGTGTGTCAGACAGACCCGAGACTGGACATGTCGGGGCCCAGTCCTATCTCGGTTGCGAGGCCAAGTATTACATGGTCGGTCCCAAGAGCCAGTCTTCGATGAAATTGAACCGTCCTTCAACCGAAGACACGAGATGTGCAGTCAAGATGGCATTCTATTGTGGGATGCATGGGTAATAGTTCCTCCAAAGAGAAGGGAACCACTTTTAGTCGAGCTACACAGTGCCCATCCAGGGATCTCCCGAATTAAGACCGTAGCAGGCAACTACCTATGATGGTCAGGGATGGATGGTGATATTAGAAATGTGGTGAAGCGATGTGTGCAATGTCAGCAGCTGCAAAAGTTGCCGGTGGAAGCTCCATTGCACCCATGGGAGCGGCCTGGTAGAGCCTGGGTGAGGTTACACATCAAGTACGTCAGACCCTTCCTTGGAACCATGTTTCTGCTGATTATAGATGCCCGTTGCAAGTGGTTAGATGTTTATGAATTGAAGTCACCAACGTCAGCTGCTACGATAGAGAAACTACGCCATCCATGGACTACCAGAAGTGGTCGTATCCAATAACGTCACTGCATTCACGAGTGCTGTGCTCCAACAATTTATCAACCTCAACAATATCATCCATGTGAAGACTGCACCATACCATCCATCATCAAACGGACTGGCGGAAAGGGCAGTTCAAACTTCCAAGGCAGGCATGAAGAAGAAGGTGATTTGTTAGAGACCAAGCTGGCACGCTTTCTTTCTCTCTACAGAACAACCCCTCACATGATGACAGGAGCAACACTTGCAGAATTGTTGATGAGACGCCGTCTTAGGACAAGACTGAGCCTAATATTTCCAAATTTGGAGGGGAAGGTGGAGGAGAGTCAAGGAAACCAAAAAGCTGCGCATGATTTGCATAGTTGCGAGACAATTTACTGTTGGAGAAGCAGTATATGTGAAGAATTTCGGTGGAGGACTGAAGTGGCTACTGGGTAAAGTAAATTCAGTGACCAGACCATTATCATGCCATGTGGAAGTGGAAGGCTGAATCACCCATAAGCATGTGGACCATTTAAGAAAAAGAGAGATACCACCAGATATGGTTCCACCAGTAACCATTACTAAACCAGTGTTTCCTGTTGAAGATGCTCAACTAAGGACTGACATGTCTGATGTCTCTATCAGGGTGGGAGACACTGAACTGCAAGTGCCCACCGAGGTACCTGATGTTCATGTAGTTCCAGAGAAGGTGGTTCCTGAAAAAGAACCTGAAGCCATGGAGCTGTGACGTTCCAAACGAATCAGGAAACCATCTGAAAGACTGAGCTTGTAAGTTTCGTGACCTGTGTAAATATTATAATGTCATGAGATAAATATACTTGTAAATACAATATGTGCAGCAAAGTTAAAGAAGAAGAATGTAGTAATTATGGTTTTGTTAAATGTTGGACTGTACCTTTAAGAATAGTCCGGTGATGTAAGATCACATGATCTGTGTAAACCAATGTATTAGAAGCAAGGGCTACCTTCACAGTCAGTATAGAGACAGAGATGGAGTTGAAAGCACACGTATAGTTGCGACTGGCTGAATTGTAAATAAACCTAATGTTTCCACTTAGAAAGTTGTCTGCAGATCAACTCCATTACAAATAGGTGACTCAGCTGCACTGCAACACTAACTATGCATCTCTATCACTACTAATATTCTATTTGATCCTGAGATAAACTTCTGACCCCATATCGCTCCATTATAAAGACTGCCTACTTCCAACTCTGTAGCACTGTTCATCTCCACCTCATCTGAGGAAATACTCATCTATAATTATGTTAGTTCCATACTCAAACATTAAAATGCTCTCCTGGCTGGATTCCCATCTTTTACCCTCCAGAAACTAAAGCTCATCTAAGATTCTCGCTCACCCATCACACCAGTTCATGCTAACCTACATTGGCTCCCTATCCACCAACAGCTTGATTTTAAAATTCTCATCTTCATGTTCAAATCAGTTCCTCAACTTCATCGGGCTCAGCATGGTTCACCAACAATACCAGCAGAATTGATGAAAATGTCGGGTCACTAGACTGTTGCTAATTTATGTTGGCAAATGTCTGGAAGTTTCAAGGAGTGGACTGGCCTGATGAAAAATCAGAAATTCAAAGGCACCTGAGAAATGAAATGATTGCCAAAGGATTAATTGCACAATTACCTGCAAACTATATTTAACTTAGTGACAGGCTCATTAGAAACACTGTAGAGACACTGCAGAGATTTTCTTTTCATTTGGTACTGTATAGTACACTTAGAACTGGCATCAATGCATGTTTTGCAAAATATAATGGCCCAGATTTCACTATATCAATAATATTATGACGTTGTCAGTGCTCACCGTTATTACTGGCTTATTACACGCCTTGCTTCCGCACATGCGCAGTTAAACATGGAAATCCGAAAGTTGCTGTTAGCAATATTTCTCCACAGGGTGAACTGTTGTAGTCTTTGTTGCGAGAATATTTAGAGATCACTGTGATGACATGAATTTAGGCTAATTACTCACTATCCTCACTGTCAAAAGACAGATGAAAAAGTTAGGCCCAGCACAATCAGTAATAGTGGAGCTTCAAAATGTAGTGAGTAATAATGACTTCTGGCAAACCTCTCTGGCCCGAAAAATAATTGAAGTGTGGGATCTCATTCCTTCTAAAAAATCGACACCGTTAATGTTCTTCTTAGAGTTAATTATTTAAAATAGTTTTCCATTTTTCACTTTCATGTCTTTCACTTAATCCCATGTCCATCTCCCAATTATTATTTTGCTTCCTGTATAATTATTTAAATATAATTTATGTTTCATGTTTTCATTTTTTACAACTCTGCAGGCTGCATGTCCCAGTCAAGATTCTTCACTTTGATTGCTTGAAGAACCTCTCTGCCATTTGTCCTGCTCTTAGGCATTACAGATACCATATAGAAGACATCGAACTCAAACAGATGCTGGATGGCTGGAAGTCTCTACTGATAGACTCACTAAAAGTTTGTGGGCAACTGTATACATGGTGAATTGTGAAAATAATTCCTTCACCACCAACAGCAAAATCCAGCCCAATAGAGGAGGTATGTGGAATTGGTATAAGAAATATGGACAGTTTGCTATTTTGTTTTGCTGCATGCCATCTTAGCATGACAAGATAAACCAGCTCTTATATTATGAAGTCTTATAGTTAACAACACTTGTTTTCTGGGGCTAAATCTCAGATGTAAATGAGGGGCAGTAGACAAGGTGTAAATGAACTGCCAACTCTCCCTGGGACTGAATTTTTCACTTGTCGGGCGCACGCCATTGGCAGGCCTGGGAGCGGACAGGAAATGGGGTCCCGACAACGATCGGTCCCTGACCGCGATTTCACACTGGTTGGCCAATTAACGGCCAGCCAGCGTGAAACACGCGCTGAGAAAGGTTCAGCGCTGCCGGTGGGGGTGGGAAGAGGGCGGACACTGATGTCACCTCAGGTGCTGGTGAGCGCTTCCAGTGAGCTTCCTGAAGGCAGACAGCTGCCTCAGGGAGCTGCAGGCCTCCACACAATAAACGAGCAAACAAAGATGCTGCAAAATATGCCCATGCAGCACAATTAAGCGTCTGAAAGCATACCTCATAAAAAAAACCAGTCCCCAGATGTCTTTTTATTTTATTTCCCCACGGAGATCTCACGCCACCCTGGATCGAGGTTGGAGCAAAAATATAATGGCCGCCTGGCCGATTGGCCCGTCTGCCAACCGTAAAAGTGGACGGGCCACAAAAAATCCCTTTCAATTGCCTCCTTGGCTTAATTGCCCGCTTAATTGTCAGCGAGTGTGCTTCCAACTGCCTTGCACAGCTGCCAAGCAAGATATCGTGTGAGTGGGCAATGACATCAGGCTGCTTGCCCAACGTCATCTCATGCTATTTCATGGCCAGATGGGTCAGGCACACGCCCGCCTGTGGGACATAAAATTCTGGCCTTGGTTTGTTCAGTTCATTTGCTCTTATCTTCTGCAATCGAAAAGGTAAGTGAGCTCCATGTAGCTAGACTGTTCAATTAAATACCCTCCAGTCAAAGGGTTTGAAACAAACAAGGCCCTAACATCTAATCTTTCAGAAAAATCCAGGTCTCTAATCCTGGATTTGATACCTAGATTTATGGCTTACTGTCTAACTGCTAATGTGGGGCTTAAACAGAAAATCATACTCCATGTTGGCAAGGGTATCATTATTAGCCACAAAGATTAATGCGTAGTACTCAAGGCAATTTTGCAGGTAGAGTTTACAATATTTATGCAGGAATTTTCCATCCCACGGGATTGCTGCATGGAAGGACAGAGCAGAAATGAACAAGAGCCCTGGTGTAGCAACATCAAGAATGTGTTTCCAATTTTATTCTGCAAAGAAACCAAAATATGTTTCCCCCTCATTTACTGCACAACTATTGTAAATGGTATTTGCAAAATTGCCTTTGATACTACACATTAATCTTTGTATCTTATAATTGCCTGGCACTCATGACAACATGGAGTGTGATTTTCTGCTTAAGTTCCAATATCTCTTCCTTAGCAGTTAGACAGTAAGCCATAAATCTAGACACCACATACAGCGGCAGATTAAAGACTTAGATTTTTCTAAAAGATTAGATGTTAGGGCCCTGTTTGTCTCCAATCCTTTGAGTAGATAATATTTTAATGAGTAATCTAGCTACATAGTGTTAACTTACTCTTCATCAGAATTTGCATCAACATGCTGGATAGTTTTCTAGAACTTCGCCTGTCTTTCTTTCTTTCAGGAGGATGCTTGCATTATAGCTGAATTCTTGTCGAAGATTCTTATCACTGAATTGACTGCAGCTCCCTCAAAACAGCAATGACAGTTGACCTTTTGTTGAGGTGCCAACGTGAGTAAATTCATATTTGAATTCATGAAGCGTATAGTTTTAAAATAAAATCTTCTTACTCCTGGACGGTAGCATGAGATTTTAGTTACAAAGACCTCCAATTACTCCAGTCTGCTCTCTTTGTCTTGCTACAGTCACCCTTGCGTTGCCAACATCTCTCTTGATTCCATGGTACAACACAGCCCATAGCGTTCCTTGTCATTCCTGTCCTTTAATGTTAACATTAGAGATTTTTCACCATTCTTACCAAATCATGGAGGATGAAAGCATCAAACATTTTTTTCTATTCAGGCAATGCATACTGAAAAAAGGGTCAGCTTGATTGAAACTTGTGCATTTGCTAGAAGTTTTTTTTTGGTGAAGGAGATAAATGGATACAATTTGAAGTGATGAAGACTATCTTTGTATTTATTCTGTTGTGAGCGAAATTTTACAAGTTTGTCTTTAACTTAAACTAATCTACCTTTTACATCCACATCTTTATTTTGGGTCAATTTTCACAAATACATTTTGGAACGGGAGGAAGACTGAGTGGAAAATGTCACGGGGGAAAAAAAATTTCATTAACTTCCGGTTAAGATTACTTATTCACTCAGAGTGAGAGTGGAATAAAGCACAGAGATAAAAACAAAAAACTACTGCGGATGCTGGAAATCCAAAACAAAAGCAGAATTACCTGGAAAAACTCAGCAGGTCTGGCAGCATCGGCAGAGAAGAAAAGAGTCGACGTTGAAGGGTCATGAGGACTCGAAACATCGACTCTTTTCTTCTCCGCCGATGCTGCCAGACCTGCTGAGTTTTTCCAGGTAATTCTGTTTTTGTGTGGAATAAAACAGTTCGACTAAAGTGATTGTGGGGGCCTGGGGAAGCAGGGGAAGGTGCTCCATGAACATTGAGTAGGAATAGGGTTGTAAACTCTGCAGGGGAGATGGTGGTAATATTGCTGGACTAGTATTCCAGAAGCCCAGGCTAATGATCCGGGGGACATGGATTCAAATCCCACCACAGAAGCTGGTGGAATTTAAATTCAATTAATCGATCTGGAGTACAAAGCTAGTCTCAGCCATGGTGACCATGAAGCTATTACCAATTGTCATAAAAACCCATCTGGTTCGCTAATACCCTTTAAGGAAGGAAATCTACCACCCTTACCTGGTCTGGTCCACATGTGACTTCAGACCCACAGTAATATGATTGACTCTTAACTACCCTCTGAAATGGTCCAACAAACCACACTCAGTTCAAGGGTAATTAGGGATGAGCAACAAATGCCAGCTTTGCTGCCCACATCCCATGAAAGGATAAAAACAAAGTGTCTCCTGCCAATGCGAGATGGCCACTGATACCTGTCTGTGCATGGGCAAGTGTCTGCAAAAAAAAAACTTCCTCCAAGAATACTGCTGCTAGCAACTAAGGAGAATAATGATTTGAATCATGTTCAAAAAAACTTGATTTGAAACTCAGGTGCTGAACAGCAAGTACTCAAAGGAGCAACAGAGGGATGGGAGTCATAAATAACATCAGAAGCACTGAACAGGAGATGCATCAAGGGCAGAGATATGGAAGTAGATGATAAAAGGAAAAAAAAATCTTGGTACCATATTTTATTATTGCCCTAATGAATGGAATTGTTCTCTTCACACACCAGTTGCTTTGGGCTACAAATCTCCAGAGCCCCTTGATTACAATGAAACAGGGACATGCATTTAAATCCTGGGGCTGAATAATAATTTGGAAAATTTTAAAACAGGCACTGGTACCTGCTTATTAGTAATTAGGTCTGGAAACATGGCCCTATTATCCGACTATAATTCAATTTTAAAAAGTTACCTGGTCCCAGTTTATTAGATTGTTAAGCAAAGTTTAAGTTGTACTTTACAGAATTGTATTATAATTTTATCCAAAATTGCTATTGTTTATTTTGATGAACATTTTTAAGATAAATATTACGTGCAGTTGTGTTGGTGAAATGTAAACACTATTTTTTATTTTATTTTAAAAAAGAATTGTTATAGAAACTAACTCTGGAGAGATTGGGGTTTTAAATTGAACTTACAGTTTTGAGTGTGTGAAGGGGGTTGATTATCATTTCAAAAGGGAAGAGCTGATAAGAATATGTGCCAGGGACACAGTTATATTTTTGTGATGCAATAATTTTGTTTATCAAATTGTACCTTTGTACCAGGTAGGAAAACTATTTTGGGGACATTTGACCATTGATGATGTCCCTTAAAATAAATTCTGCTCTTGTATTTATGTGTTTATGGAAAGGGTGGCTGCCATTTCTAGTTGGAAAGATTGAGCCTAAAAGTGGTGACAGATGGTGTAAAATATTGTGGCTTTTGGGTTATTAGTTTACGATATGAATGCTACATATGGGCTCTGATATTAACAGGGAGGCAGGGGAACATGGGGGAGCACAGCAGTGGGCAAAGAACTTGGCAAGATCAGGGAAATGGAACAATTTTGAGAAGACTCCCCCCTGACAGGTAACCAGATTTGCTGCCCAGCCAGCTAATGGGAAATATAAGTTGTGGTCAAAGGCCACAACCAGGGACTTGTGAGAAAGATTCCATTAATGAAAGGCTAGGCTGTCAGAGGGACTTAGTGGAAGGGGAAAATGCCTCATTGTGAGGGCTGAGGGAAGCATTCCTGCTCCTGTTGGCCCACAAGGAGGGCTAAACGGGCTGGTTTTCAGCACTTCCGTTCAGGACTCAATGCTTCCCATGTTAGATCTGCTGCTGGGCTACTAAAAGCACAAACCTCATCCTTACCTACAGTTTAAAACCAAGGCTGCTGTGACTGTGACAGTCGCATATTGAGACCAATTATAAATTGCTCCTGAAGCATTATAGAGTCCCTGCATGAAACAAAATCAAGCTTATATACTTATATAATTCCTTAATTAAGGATATGTCTAGTATGCATTGTTACCTGCAATGTATCACTGATACTATCCACTTCTATAAAGGAACTCATACACAAAGCCATACTGTAAATGTGCAGGGTGATCTTTAGCAAATTTACTTACTTCCGAAAGTATACTGACAAATAAATATTGTAATGTCTTTGACAAGAATGTGGAGCATTTCCTTTTTGAATTGATACAAGCTCCTATTCTCCTATAGACATAGTAATGTAATGTGCTCAAGGCTGAAGATTTGACCACTGAAACAAATTTCCACCTTGCTGCAGTGGCACCTTCTCTGGAACACATTAAACCTTTGCCCTGTGTCTTATGTCTTTGATATGGGTTATGCCATAACAAAACTCAGAGCAACCTTTATCAATCAGCGCACAATTCTAAGAGTAATGCCAGTTTATTCTCGCTCTATATCAAAGAGCGGGATCTTTAATTTTCCTTTATGGATCTTCAAGGTGACTGAGATCATTTTCTTTGTTTCACCATTTATTGATTCCTGTTATATTAGTTTGTAATGTTGTCACTCTATCTCTATGGGCAGAGTATTCCCCCCGTCGGGAGGGTTGTACGGGGGCGAGTGTGAACACAATCAGCGGCCCCAATCAGGTCCACACCGCCATTTTACCTGGGCGGGCCAATTAAGGACTTCCCAGCCTGACACACACCCGGAAGCGCTGTGCGCTCCCTGTGCAGGCGGGGGTGGGGGATTCCCTGGGTTGGGGCCTGCGCTTTTTCGCGCATGCGTGCAAAAGGGCGCAGAAATCTCCCTGAGGCACAAAGGTGCCTCAGGGAGATTAGTTAAAGTTTTGAAAAGCTAAATACAGAAAATAAAATATTATAAGACATGTCCCCTCATGTGACAGTGTCACATGAGCTGGGACATGTCAAGGAACATTAACGGAAAACTTTATTTAATTTATAAAAACTTCATGAAACCTCATTCCGCCCATGGATGAGGTTTCATGAAAAATGCGAAGGCTGCCTGGGCTTTTTGTCTGCCCGTCAACGTTAAGGTTGGACGGGCAGCACATTTAACTTTTAATTAGTATTTAACAGGCCTTAATAGGCTTTTGACAGTTCAGCAGGCATGCAGCTGACTCAGCTGCATGCCCGCCGAACTGAAAATCTAAATGACACGTGGTGAGATCGGGACGCACGCCCAATGTCACCACACGTCATTTTACGTGTCGGCAAGCGGGCCCCGCCCCTGCTCACCGACCGGAAAATTCTTCCCTATATATCAATGATATATTTTCTATTAAGATGCTGAGTCAACACATGAATCAATTGGGATTCATCTGAAAAGGCGTCTGAGATTAATAATGCAATTGCGGAGTGCAACTAATACTTGCAGCTAGTTGTGGAAGGCTGGGGCTACAATAAGTGTAGAGCAAGATAAATAGCTGTAGCTTCTGAGATTATAAAGGATGTTACAACAAAGATAGCTTTTCTGTGTGATAGTTTGTAAAATTGCTGATTGATGCATATAGAGCATTGTTATGAATGAACAATATTTTTAATATGCTAAGAGGTAGAACGCGAAGCAATAGATGAGACCTGGAGGTTGGAGAGGTTGTAGGATATCCATAAACATTCTTTTTTGATATTTATATTACATCTCTATGAAGGTTGTCACAATCTTCATAGAGACCAATAACCAATAAGATATCTGAATTTCCACAGAGTGACTGAAAGGCTTGCACAAGATTTCAAGTTTTAAGACTTTTACTGTAACTAACAAACCGAATACAACACTACTTTTCAAACAACTTAGACACTAAACTACAGAAAAGAAACTCCTCATTTAACTTCTAGCACAGCTGAAAACCTCCCACTATGGTTGTATGTTACACTGTCCCTTAAGTGGACACTTCATTCCCCAGGAACCAGTCAAAATCTATTCTCAGGTCCTGATGGATGGTTTCCATTTTCTTTTCTAAGCAACTTCTAATCCCAGAACTGACTTTCACTGTGAGAGTTCCACAGGAGGTTCTATAGCCAATGCCAGGCATATCTTTCAGCCTCCTTTAAATCCCCATGAACTCAGTCTCTTCAATCTGAGCAAGAGTTCCTACTGACATTCTGCATGGTGACCATTGGGGTCAGGATTTTCTCTGTGTCACATGCAATACTGGCTGCCTCTCTCACACAATCTGTCTCTCAGATGGCTGCATACTGACTTATATCCATGATTTTCAGGGGGAACTTAAAAATCCTCCCTATACTAAAATGGCTTGCTATATACTTTACCCTTCCCAAAGCCCATCTCCATGGCAACATGAATCGCATGGGCCTTGTATCCATGTAGAAATGCTAATTAGCTATCCTCTACTCCCCCAATTTGGAATTACACAGACGGCTAAAAGTAAAATCATTTATATACATATGAACTAATGAACATATTAATTAAGAGATGTAGGCCACTAGAGCCTGCTCCACCATTCAACAAGATGATGGTTGATCTGATTGTGGCCTCAACTCTACATTCCACCTACCCCCGATAACCTTTGACTCCCTTGTTAGTCAAGAATCTATCCACCCCTACCTTAAAAATATTCAATGATCCTGTTTCCACTGCACTCCAGGGAAGCAAGTCCCAAAGGGTCATGACTCTCTGAGTGAAAGATTTCTTCTCATCTCTGTCTTAAATGGGAGACCCCTTATTTTTAAACTGTATCCCCTAGTTCTAGTATCTCCCACAAGGGGAAACATCCTTTTAACATCCACCCTGTCACGTCCCATCAGGATCCCATATGTTTCAGTAAGATCACCTCTCATTCTCCTAAACTCCAATGAATACAGGCCCAGCCTGTCCAACCTTTCTCACAAGATAAACCCTAATCCCAGGTATCAGTCAAGTGAACCTTCTCTGAACTGCTTCTAATGTATTTATATTGTTTCTAAAATAAGGAGACCAAAACCATACACAGTGCTGATGATGTGTTCTCACAAACATCCTATACAACTTTAGGAAAACCTCTCTAATTTTATATTCCATTCCCTTTGCAATAAACAACAACATTCCATTTACCTTCCTAATCACTTGCTGTACCTGCATACTAACATTTTGTGATTCATGTACCAGGACACCCAGATCCGTCTATAACTCAGCGTTCTGCATACTCTCTCCATTTAAATAGTACGCTGCTTTTCTATTCTTCCTGACAAAATGGACAAGTCAATTTTCCCACATTATACTCCATCTGCCAAATCTTTGCCCACTCAATTATTTCAGACTCCTTATGTCCTCTTTACAACTTACTTTCCTACCAATATTTGTGTTATCCACAAATTTAGCAACTATACATTCAGTCTGTTCATTCAAGTCATTTTGGACAAAGTATGGGTTGAAACTTCATGTGGAATCAATAGTTCCTTGTGTTGACTTGGTATATGCTCTTGACATGCCTCACACTTCTTGATGACAACTCCAACGTCATTGTTCATAACCAGCCAATAGACTATCTCTATTGCGAGTCTTCTCATCCGACCTATGCAAATGTGTGAGTGATGTAGTTGATGAACAATATCAGAGTATCAGAGTACAAAGATTCCGGTATGCTGACCTGCCTGCCTTAAAAACTGACTCCCCAGGAGATGCCTAGCTTGTCCTGATTAGTCAAGATAGTCTCACATGTTCGTGGACACGTTGAATTGAATCTGGCCAACAGTCGATGATGATTTTCCACAATTTCCTTAGAGTGGAGTCTTTTGCCGTTTCTTCCCGTAGCTGCTGGCATTGGCATTGCACAAAATGTACCAGATCAATTTGGATAACATCTTCAAGTTTGATGTCAATGAAGTCAACTTGTGGATCCAAGGATACATCTTCTGTTTTTGCTGGGTTAGGCAATCTGCTTAGTGTATCTGATGTGACCAACAAGTTACCTGGCTTTTACTTAATCTCACAGCCGTAACCTTGAACCATTATCAAGAGGCGTTGCAATCTTGGTGGTGCACTGGTCAATGGTTTTCACCAAATCATCTTCAGTGGTTTGTGATCCGTCTCTACCATAAATCTTTTGCCAAAAAGATAGGTATAAAAACACATGATTCCAAATACTAGAGCTAATGTCTCCTACTCAATGTTGGAGTAGTTGGATTGCATTACTGAGAGAGATTTTGATACAAATGCAAGTGGTTTACCTTTTTTGTAGTATGTGTGCTCCCAGACTTTTCTGTGAGGCATCTATCTCCAGGGCAGTTGTCTCCCTAGGATCACAAAATTGCAATGTCGATGCTTCTGATAATGACTGTTTCAGTGCTTTAAAGAGGTATTATTGGTCTTTGTACAACAGGAAAGGCATATCCTTTTTCAACAATCCCCTTAGCAATGAAGATTTTTGAGTGAAATTGAGAATGTATGGAGACAAGAAATTAAAGAAGCCTCGGCATCTTCAAAGATAGTTCTTAACTTGAGGAGTTGGCATGGTTTAATATCGTCTATTTTACTTGAATCAGGACCCGTGCCAGCCCTGGAATAAATAGAACCAAAGAAATTGATCTGCTGCACATTGATGGCACACTTTAGACTGTTGAACACCAATCCTTACCTGCTGCTTGTATCAATAAATGCAGATTATGGTCATGTTCTTGCTTAGTTCTGTCCACAACAGCAATGTCATCATCAATACAGATGCATCCTGGCACAGTGCATGTAATGCAGTTCATGTAAACTGTAAAGAGATCCTGGCTAAAAGATAGTCTGAAAGAAAGTTGTTGAAAACAGTACCACCCAAATGAGATACAAAATGTAGTGAGCTTCTCCATGAGATGTACTGACCAGTAGCCATATTTGGCATCAAGCTTCAGGAAGAATTTTGCACCTGAAAATCTTGGATTTAGCTCTTCTAATGTGAGTATTTTGCAAGGGCAACAGTTCAAAGCTGTGTTTAAATATCGAGACATACTCTCAATGATCCATAGTTCTTTATAACACACATAATTGAGCTGCACCAATCTGTGTGTTCTTGTAGTCTTCCAATGATTCTGTCTTTCACCATTTCATCTAGCTCAACTTTCAAATTCTCTTATAAGTGGATGCTGCACTTACATGGTGGATCAATGAATAGACTTGCATTCTCCTACAAGTCTAATGTTGCAACTTCCTTGAAACAACCAATTTTGTGGAAATATTCTGGATATTTCGATGTTGGGTTTTGAAATGAGGTGATAGGAGTAGATTCTGAGGGTGAACTGGCTTGTAAGGTCTGACTAATTCCATGGATTATTACTAGTATGAGGTCATAGCATTCTGGTAGACCTGCAATCAGTAGGCCTTTATTCTCCATCATGTAGAGCATCTGTGGCACCCAGGAGGATTGATTGTACTTTCATTCCAGGACTATTGAACCTACACATGGAATTAGTTAACCATTGTATGCTGAGAGTTTTACAGCAACAAGTTTTACCATGGCCCTCCATGTCTGTGGATACGTGTCCTTTAGAATTCCATGTGTAGCATGTTGGCACTTGCCCATGTCAATCTTGGTCAATAAGGAGTAGTTACCAACTTTCTTAGGGCAGATAATTCAAATCTTGGCAAACACTTCAGATGATGTGATGGCTTCTATGTTTTCAACGAGCTTGATGGTGTGAAATCTGTTCACCACGCTTTGTCTCATTGTGCACATCATCGTCATTTTCTGGTTTGTCAATCACCTCATGTATATGTGTCTGATGGGATCCTGGGTGGTCATTCTTATTGCTTGAAGGTACCCATTATATACGGTCTGTTTGGATCAGTGCATGGCTATTTGTAGCAACATCAGCCTTTGCTCTAGTGCACTGTCACTACCAATGGCTTTTTCTGCCACATGCTTTGCAGATCTGGTAGAAAGCTGAGCATTCCCTTGGTGCATGCAGAAGGCCACACTTTCCACATGTCTTGATAGGTTTAGGTGTTCTGGTAAGTGTGACAACAATTATGGTTGCGCTTGGGTCTTGTAAGCTTTGTCAACCTGCGAGGATTGCTTTGTACTTATGTCTATCCTTGAGTAGCTCTTCGATGCTATACATTTTTGGCTTGTCCAGCAGATCATTCTGGAAGGCTTCCATGGGAGTGGATGCGATCACCAACTCAACAATTCTGTCTGGTGGCTTTGCATTTGTAAAGTCACAGTACATATCATTTTTCTCTGCATCTGCTGATGAAGCGGTCTGTGGATTCTGCAGGCTACTGTTGAAATGACATGAACCCTAGTTGATGAATACGGAAGTTTAACCTGATTCTGAACTAGCCTCCCAATGTATTCCATATCTTTCAGGGATCTTTTAGCTCTTCTTCTGTTAATCCTGATGTGTTCAATCTTCATTCCTAACTGCCAGGTGAATTTTTACAGCTTGGTTGTCTGGTTCAGACACCTGAATCAAGAAACCATAGCTCAGTACGTTGTTTAAATATCTTGAATTTTGATGTTAGGTCAGATGCATCCCAATTCAAACTGATGAATTTTGTGGACATTATGACAAAATACCTTTGACCTTCCCTCTCCTACAGTTCCTGGGGTGAGTGTCGCTGTAACCACTTTTACACGCTTTTCCAAAGCTCCACCCATGATAATCATGACTCTCTTTGGTCCGATTTTTATGACTTTTTTGATTTGTGTATTGACTTGTTAGACTCTCCCTTGCTCGCTATCAATCCGGGCAACACCCTGGTCACTCGCCTTCCCCAGCTGAGCTAACGTAGTGCTGGTCCTCTCAAGGTGCTGTCCTACTCACCACAAGGGATCTGTCTGCTTACCAGTTTTTTGTTTGAGCACTATCCTCTAACTGAGTCTTCAAGGCTTTTCTGTACAGTCACCATGCTGTGATTTCAACATGATGCTACATTTATACAGAGGCACAAAGCTTGAAGACACCGGCAGCAGAGTTGTGTACTGTATGCTCTGCTTAAAAGCGAAACTAAACTGGATCGCATGAAACACACTTCCTTTCCAGTGATGTCATGCTCCCATCCCTTAAAGGCATATTACAATATTCCCACACCATGCACTCTTATTCTGTGTGGTAACATTTGATGTGACACCTTGTCAAATGCCTTCTGGAAATCTAAGTATACCACAACCACAGGTTCCCCTTTATCCATGTTGCTTGTTACCTCCTCAAAGAACTCCTAGAAATTAGTCAAACATGATTTCCCTTTCACAAAACCATGTTGGCTCTGCCTGATTGTATTGAGATTTTCTAAGTGCCCTGCTATAACCTCTTTAATAATAGATTCCAGCAACTTCCCTGATGTCAAGCTAACAAACCTGTAGTTTCCTACTTTCTGTCACCCTCCTTTCTTGAATATTAGAGCAAATTCATTGTTTTCCAATCTGATGGGTCCTTTTTACAATCTACGGAATTTTGGAAAATTAATGCATCTATTATTTCAACGGTCACTAATTTTAAGACTCTAGGATGAAGTCCATCAAGACCTGAGGACTTGTCAGCTTTTAATCCTAATAATTTTCTTAGTACACTTTCCCTGGTGATTGTAATTGTTTTAAGTTCCTCCCTCCCTTTCACCTTGTGATTCACAATTCTCCCTCAGAGAAGTCATGAACCATAGTTTCGATGTGGGAACCTTTAGAAAGGTAAGTTCAAAAGGTCCTACCCATACCCTCTATGCCACTTCCATATCCTTCATGACTCCTATTCCACCTCCATGGCTTCCTTACCCCTCCATACCCATTCACCAATTATACACTCTGTATAGAAACAATGAGCCATATAATAAAAAATGGCAAGCGTTGAAATGTTGAGAAAAAAACGATTCATTCAAAAATATTCTTTGAGAAAAAACTGTTGTTCCTACAATCCTATAAAAGTGTCAATCAGTAGGACAAGTATAGCATCAATAACATAAGTGTTTATCCATTTCACACCTCTTCATTTTGTACAAATAAACATTCAGGCATTGACAAAAGAGATCACAAAAAATGACTTATTATATCCACATAAAGATGTTGATCAAGCATAGTAAACACTCCACTCCATTGTCAAAACAGACCCCCTCCTGAGCTAATATATTTGTGAGTGTGGAGCTCAGTTCCAGTTGCTCCTTCAGCTCTTCTGACTGACCTTTATATTCTCCACTTCCCTCTGCCCCACCTCCTGGAATATAGCTTTCAGTTGTCTCTGTCTCACTATTCGAATGCTGTCCCTAAAGCCCAGTGCCTTGCTACTTAGAAGGTATTCTTATCTCATCAAAATGGAGGATGGATCATTCAAGAGTTAATGGCTGAGACACTAAAAAAACTAATCACCTAGACCATGACAATAACAAAAGTCCGTCCAGACATAAGCTAATCAATTACATTTTGAAATCACTATGGGGAGAGAGGTCATGTAACCAGAATAACCATTTCGAAATGTATTTTAGTGGAACACACAAGCTGCTCAAAACAAGAGTCTGGAAGAAGTCTGTCAATGAAGCAATAACACCATCCATCTCCTCTCTCTCTCTCACTCTCTCAAGTTCAAGACGTTCTCTGATGCATTTTTGGAAGCGTCCACAGAGGTAGAGAAATTCCATCGAAAAGAACATCAGGTACAATCGCATTGACTTTTGGAAAAGACGGATTATGGTTTTAAAAGAGACCATCACCAGAAGTTGCAGTTTGCATTAGCCTCAGCTCCACTGGAAAATTCAAGACCACCATGGAAAAATTCTGCCTCAGTCAATGATACCAGCAAAGGACTCATAAACAGTAAACTCGCTATTCTTTTGCCTTTTATCAGTGAATTTTAATTTGGCCGAAGAGTAGCTTCCTGCTGTTGAACTTTTAATTTTGCATGTGTGCGCGTGTGCATGCGTGCGTGTGTGTGCACGTGTGTATGTGTGTGCGTGCGTGTGTGCATGCGCTTGTGTGTGTGCATGCGTGCATGTGTGTGTGCGCGCTTGTGTGTACGTGCGTGTGTGTGTGCGCTTGTGTGTGCATGTGTGTGTGTGTTTGTGTTTGCGTGTGTGTGGGCTGCAAAGGTTGGGATGTGGCTTTACATTTTTAAATATCTTCTTATCTTTATCTGGGTGAGTTTTTTGCTCAACAAAAACTAACCCCTTTTGTTTAACCTCAAGAAAGCCTGTCAGACTGGTTTCTTTGCAATTGGCACGTAAATGGTGAAGCGCAGAGACTGAATTAATACCTTAAAAAAAAACCATGTTATGATCAATTGAGGAGTGGGGAAGACAGGTAAGTCCTTACGTGTGTCGTCCCCCAGTCGTACCAATTGATAATTGATAAAAAGAGGCATCATTGACTTTGAGCTTACAACAAGATTCCTGAGCTATATCAGCAAGAGGCAGTGACAGAGGACAAGGTTTCACGGTGCAGTACTGAGAAATGATATACGAAAGTGAACAGCTTGGTTGATTTAATTCTCTGAACAGTTACTAAACGTATTTCAAGTGAAACACCAGTTTGATCATAAAATCAATATGGCTTCATTTTTATGATGTATGTGCTGCAACACAGCAGAATTGTATTTGTACTGCAAAGTATCGTATTAATACGAAGAACAGTAGTACATCACAGTGTCATAGAAGAAACTTTAAAACCACGTTATTACTGGTAGCTCATTGATAATAAAGTTTGACAAAAGATGTAACTAAAGTAATAAATGGTATGGTCAATGGCACTGGGCAACAATAACATCAAGAACAACCACTTGTATGTATATAGCGCCTTTAAGATTGTAAACTGTCCAAAGATGTTTCACAAGAGCGTTATCAAATAAAATTTGATATTGAACCACAAAAAGAGATCCACTGGGTCCTTCACACTGGGCCTGTTTGCAGTCCCGGCAGCACTTGCAGCTGGGACTTCCTCCCAGTGAGGGGCGGAAGTCCCACTCATTCCTCATTGTTGCCTCTTGCCACCTGCAGTGTATTATTGCTGCTTGATAGACTTTTTTCAATCAGTTGCTTTCCAACTGACTGTTTAGTCAGGGGTGGTTTCCAGTCCATTATGACTCTTCTTTGGAACTGAAGAGAGGTAGAAATGTGATGGGTTTTATGGTGTTGTAAAAGTGGGGAGGATCAGGTGCAATAAAAAGGGTCAGGGATAAGTTTGCGTAGGGGCCCGGGGAAGATTAAATACTAACAATGTCAAAGAACAAAAGACAAAGGGAGTGGTAATGATTGTAATAAAGAAACAAAGCATAGGTCCAGAGTAAATGTTAATAGCAGAATATAAAGGTCAGCTCAGTCTGAAAGCAAAAACAAGATACAGACTGGCACTTGGCAAAAAACGTTCAAAATGGAGGGCAGAGTTCATGGTCTGAAGTTGTTGAACTCAATGTTGAGTCCAGAAGGTTGTAAAGTGCCTAATGGGAAATGAGGTGCTGTTCCTCCAATTTGCATTGGGCTTCACAGGAACATTGTAGTGGGCTGAAGACAGAAATATGAACATCAGAGCATGATGATGAATTGAAATGGCAAGCAACCAGAAGGTCGGAGTTATGCTTGCAGACTGAGTAGAGGTGTTCCGCAAAGCAGTCACCCAGTCTGCATTTGGTCTTCTCAATATAGAAGGGACTGCATTGTGAACAGTGAATACAGCAGATGAAATTGAAAGAAGCACAAGTAAATTGCTTCTTCACCGGAGGGCTGCATAGTTTGAAAAAGGTGTAATGAATTGAACTTGAATGTGTCATGGTACTTTTGAGGTATGGTTACTGTTGCGTTGGTTAAAATAATGGATTATCTAGCAACAAAAACACTTACTAAAGAATTTCTGGCATAACTAAAATGGAATTTGTCTGCTTTGTAACCACGCATTCCAGTTCCCCAGCTTTCCAAATAGAAAATGGTGGCTAAATTTATCCAGTGAAATGTTAGGGGATATCCTTTAGGAAGGTCCCAGGAAACACATATCAGGAAATGGCAGGCTGTACCAGGGAAGTCCAGGATCACAGAATCATCACGAGAAGTTCAAGAAGAGTCAGGGCTTTTAAAGTTGGCTGATGAATGATTAACAGACATGTGGCTTTTGATTCAAAGGGTTGTGTTCATTGCTCTCCTGCCCACATATCTGTCCTTGGCCTGCTGCAATGTTCCAGTGAAGCCCGACCCAAACTGGAGGAACAGCACCTCAATCTTCCAATTAGGCACTTTACAGCCTTCTGGACTTAACATTGAGTTCAACAACTTCAGACCACGAGCGCTCTCCTCCATCCTCACCCGCTTTTTTAATCCAACTTTTTTCCCCAACCCTCCTCCCCCAACCGCACCCCCCGCTCCCCGCAACCACAGGGCCATCAGTCACTTGTTCTTATGTTTTGCTTTCACAGAGTGCTGACTCTTGTTGTGCTATTAACATGTTTTGCTATTTTAACTTGATGCCACTATCAGCACCTTCTTTAGTCTTTAACACCACCATTAACATTCCCTCTGTCTTGTGTCCATGACATCTTTGTCAAACATCTCCTGGGCTTCTACCTATCCCTGACCTCCTATTTTTCTCCACCTGCTCCTCTCCCCTCTTAAATAACATAAAATCCATCACATTTAAAAATGTTAACTGTTTCTCTCACCACAGATGCTGCCAGACCTGCTGAGCTTTTCCAGCATTTTCTGCATTTATTTGTGTCCATTGGGCCTGATTATGAGTGTAAAATTAACACACTGATGGGTTCTTATGCTAAAATGGTTTTGCTGCTGGAAATAAAATAAGCCATCCAAACAAATGGAAACAGGGCAAGTAAACAAGATAAAGCTTTTTTTTTCAGTGAATCCATTGTCTGTACCAGGGAGAAAACAGAGGGAAAAGACCAACAACATGCAAACCTTGTTTCGGGCAGCTTGTTTGGAGGATGATCGCTGGGAATCTCTTTGGAGGGTTTTGGAAATCATTAGAAAACTGTTAACTGAAAATGGATTCAAATTTAATTTTCTCACCCCTCCGAGTTAATGGGTATTGACCCAGTCACACCAGTCTGCGTTCATATTCTATATTCAGCACTATTCCCAAGGTGTCTAAATACTCAGTCATGGGGCTGCACTTTACGTGCCTCCACTGGGTGTGTTTCCGCTCGGAGGCTCATTAATTATGCATCAGCAAGCAGCTCTCCGAATCACATGATGGAGCGGGCACTGATTCGTCCATCCCACCATCACGTAATGGGGTCAAAGGTCCGGGCGCCATGTTTAAGCACCATCTGAACACACACATTCACTCTCTCCAGGCCAGTTGTGTGCAGGAATCTTCTTCACATGACTCCACCCAAGAGAAAAAGCTGCTCCTGGGTTCAGCACTGACTCCCTGGAGGCCCTCATCCACGGAGTCTGCCAGCACTGGGATGTCCTCTACCCGAGGGATGGCTCCAGGAGGCCCACCAGCCTCATCTCGCTGGTGCGGGAGGCGGTTGCAAGAGAGGTCAGCCCGTCGGGCACCCACCTGAGAAACGCCAATCAGTGCAGGAAGAGGAAGAATGATCTCATCCGCTCCGTCAGGGTAAGTCAACCCACAACTCACTCCAATCTCACACTCTCATAATGGCATCATGCACTCAAAGGGTTACACTGCTCAGGGATCTCATACGATATTAGCAGGGGAGACATCACTGTTTGTCTCGCAGACACTTTAACATCACCAGTATCTCATCTATCATCCACCAGGGGAGGAGGACAGAGGCCGCTCCTGTGATGAAGGTGAGTTCGGCCTCTCCCAGCAAACCAGTATGGATGAGCCCTCCATGAGTTAATAACATCCTGACAGTCAGTGAGTGACATGGAATGTTGTATTCTGCCTGCTTATGAACTAAATCTATTTTCTCTCTCTTACAGGTGCCAAACAGGCCCAAACGGTGGGTCATAAATCTAGATGAGGCTCGGGGTCACATTCTGGGGAACGCCTCACAGACACGTTTCCACAGCGGTCGGAGGCAGTGATAGCACAGACCGATGGCACTCAGAGAACTCCTGAAGATCAGGCAACCGCTGAGCCTGAGTCACATGATGAGCCTCTGGAAACAGCCATCTCTAACATCCTGGGGCTGCAATGGCAGGCGGTGGAAAATCAGACAGAATTGCAAGAGGCAGACAACAGACTAGAATGAAGGATGGAGGCATCTGCCCCGCATTCTCACTGATGTCGTGGCTCCGATATGTGAGCGCCTCGAGGTCTCCATGGAAAGGTGGTGGCTGCCTTGGAGACCTTGGTCCAGCAGATCCTGCTGGATTTGTGCTCGGACCTGCACTCCATTGCTCTAGGCATTGGTGGGATCCATAAGTGGCTAGGGGAGTGGGGAGCAGGGCACCTCTACCTCCCTCCAGGAGCCCTTTCTCAGGGAGTCAACAAGGGGCCCTCGGGCACTCATAGGGAGGAGGACCAGCAGCTGGAGACCCAGGAGCCATCCACCCAGGTGACTCTGAGGGTGTCCAGCTGATCCTAATCCCCTCTGCCTACGACCACATCACCTCCAGATGAGCAGGCCGGGAAGGGTTCACCTGCCCCTCAACAGGAGACCCAAACCAGGCCGGGCCCTCCAGGCCTTGGCCACCTAGAAGACACCCAGCAAAGTCATCGAAGACAACAGGGCATAGCAGTGAGCAGGCCGCCCCCACCTCTACTGTGGATGTCGGGCATGCACCAATATATAGTGGTAGGGTTAGAAAAATTAAGAAACTTGGACCTCACTTCTGGGTCACGGGTGTTCAATCCTGTATATATCATGCACCTTTGTAAATACATTTGCTGTTCATGAGAATAGTCTCATCATTTGAAAGTGTTGTGCACATGCATCTATGTACCTTCTTATTGCAAGGGTGAGCCATGCTCCCACTCAGTGATCGCCTCCCTTTGTGAGCCTCACATTCATGTGATGTGTAGCTGAGTCATGATGGTTACTTGACCTTTGTGTTATGGCAGGGAGATGTGTCAAACTCAAAGTGTTTGCTAAATGTGTTAGTAACCTCTAGTCCTTACAGGACAGCATGGAGTTAGACGTGCTCAATAGCCTTAGAGGGTTAGCTGGAATTGTTTTTCAAAATGAGTTGGCTCTCTTCATTGGTGGTGCCAAAGCACATGACCTGTAGCCATGATGGTCTTGCCAACCATGCGCACGTCTCGGTGTCCTCAAGGTTTCTCAGTGCATCAAGTCCTTTGATGCAGCATTTGCACTGCTGTGCTGACTTTCACTTCCCAGAGTGCACGGATACAGGGTTCACCGCTGACCTTTCCATAGATTAGGGCCTGGTGAATCATGAGAGTTGTAGGTGTAAGTCCAAATGCTGAACTTATTCTCAATGGCATTGGTTATAAAGGCCTTTCAGTGCACTTGCATGGCACTAAGAGATAGAAGGAATGTGGCTATGTCCCATTGCCTGCACCTTACTCCTCCTGGAATCTTGTTGCTCAGTGTGGTACAGGCATGTCTACCACATCGTGCTTCTTAGAAGGCATCCTCACTTGGAAGCTGATCCTCATCTCCCTCTGCAGGTTCCTGCCCTTCCTGCTCTTCATTGTCGAGGAGCTCTCTGCCTCCTCCATGTCTCCCTCTGGCAAGGGATCCCCCCTTTGAAGCGCAGATTGTGAAGGGCACAACAGAGCACAATTATGTGGGACACCCTCTGTGGAGAGTACTGCAGAGTCCCACCTGAGCGGTCCAAGCATCGGAAGTGTATCTTCAGGATGCTGATGGTCTGCTCGATGATGAATCGTGTCGAACTATGCGCCATGTTGTACCTTTCCTCTGAGGCACTGGGAGGACGACACATGGGTGTCATGAGCCATCATTTGAGAGGGGACCCCTTATTTCCAAGCAGCCAGGCCTGTAATCACTGAGGCCTTTTGAATATGAGCAGCACCTAGGAGTGACTCGGGGTGTATGAGCCATGGGAACTTCCAGGGTACCTGCACAAATGTGTATGACGTGCTTCTGATAACCACACATCAGTTGAACGCTCAGGGAGTTGAACCCTTTCCTGTTAATGTACAGTAGGGGCTGCTGCCATGGAACTCTCAAAGACACATGTGTGCAAATCGATTGCACCCTGCACTCTAAGGAAGCCTGAGAGAGCTGCAAACCCCAGGAATCTAGCAACCTGGCTAGCTTCATCGAGTGTGAACTTCACATAATGATAGCCTTACTGAAGGGGGCATCCATCACCTCCTTGATATATTTCCGTGCTGAGGACTGCGAGATGCTGCATAGGTCCCCTGTGGATCGCTGGAACATTCTGCAGGCAAAAAATAATGAACGCAGCGGTGGCCTTCAGGGGCATTGGCAGGGGATGTCCCCCCAGTCCACGGGGCGTGAGACCCTCCCATGGAATGTGGCAGATATGATCCATCACATCTCTGGGCAAGTGTGGACGTGCACAGTATTGTCTTTCACTCATCTCCAGATAGGAATTTCCTCTTCGGGAGACACCTTGGTCGTGCAAGTCACCTCCATGGGAATGGGTCTAACCTCCTCATCCTCGGGTCTTGCTGGGGCTTCCCTGGACTATGGACCTCAGGCTGGGCTTCCTCTCGATGCTACACTAGGCGGCACTAGGCACTTCTTCTCTTCCTCAGTCTTATCACTGCCATCAAAAAGGTAGCATTGAACACAGGCATCATTATTCAATCCTCCTTCACCCTGTGGACTCATAGATGCAACAGATTAATGAATACTGAGCAAATATTGTAGACATCCCACTCACAAGCAGAAAGCCACTGTCATGCCTTAGAGCTGCTAACTTTTCACTGATACAGCTTTGTAGCTGAGGCGCAAACTCACAAATCTAGGTGACCAAGGTGCCAATCCTGATACTTGACATTTCAATCCCACAGAGGTTGGAAGAGGTTTGGATGCATTCATGAAATGTGCCACTTTACCAAAGGGACTCCTGCAATCTCTGATCTGGTATACTGATTAAGCTCAACTTGCACTCCAGCAATGACTGGAAGCCCATTGGCCCGTTATCCATGCCAATTGGAGAAAGCATATTAGAGGCTTTCATTGATGATCCAGCAGGTATGCAGCAGCTGTGCCTCCTTAACAGTTGCCTGTATTTTCCATTCTCACATACCTGTCGGTTAATGCTCAAACGGAGCAACTGTATTGTGAAGCCAATGACTCCTGCAGTCTCTCATTAAAGTGCATCAAAAGGCAATGGCTCCAATTGCACCTTATCAAGGAAGTCTTCCTCTTTTCTCTCAGCTCTGACCTGATTTCAATACTGTGACTCTAAGCAGTTTGAGAGTGCCCCTAAAAGGGCCCCTTATTCCAGTCATTGGCTCCTCCCACACTGCCTCAAACCCCTTCTGTGCAGATTTTTTACGAAATTATTTCGTAATATCTTGGGTATATATATTTACTAGCTTTCCCAAATGGTTATATGCCCTGAGTCCCTCACAGCAACACTCAAACTTTGGCAGTATCCTGATGAATGGTACGTTATTGAGGAGGAAGCATAAGCAAAACTACTTGGGAAGGCTATAAACGAATGAGTGCTCCACACTAATCCTTCTGACATTAATTATCTTCTTCTTCCCTCCAAACTCCAAATCTTGCTATAACCCTTAATTCTCCCCCTAACTCTATACATGTATGCACTTCTGAGAGGTGGGAAGGATCACACCCATTCACATTTTCTCATTTCAGACTTTGCAAAATTTCTGCTTTTATAAAATAATCGATCGTATCAAGTTAGCAATGTCACACATCCCACTGGATAAGTAAAAGGAAAACAGTTCCTTTAGAGGACTTATTCCCCGATTGGGCTCCCCAAGGAGTACTGTTGGAAAATCACTGGCCCACAGTGAGTCATAATGGACAATGCACCTTGAGGAACTGTTATTTCTAATTGTCACTACCTGTGAGTACAGGTTGGGGAATCAACTGTCAGGTGTTGTCCATTATGCAGTCATTTAAGATGTGATAAATGCAATGCTGTTTTCCACCATGAGTCTATGGCAGGACTGATGGTGAGAACATGACTCTATAATCCAAGTAGCAGATAGGGGAATTAATTTAAGCAGTATAAACACAAGAGCCAATGGATGGAAGCTACCTTCCATAACGATCCAGTCTAAACAAACACAAATATAAAAGCTCCTAAAGACTGCCTGATATCCCGACCACACATTGGCCATAAAAACCCCCTCAGAGACCACCCCTGACAAGGCCTCTGCGCCCTATCTCCCAGTAACAATTATTGCTGGAATCCGGATCGTTGCATCTTCAGTGCAGACCTGAGGAGTAAAAGTCATTCATCATCTAACTGCTTCACAATACTGACCACAGTGTACTGAAAGACACCATACACACAAAAAAATTACTGCACAATTAAACCAAAAAACTCAAAGCAGAGACCTTTAAAAGGACTGGCCGTTTGATGCACTGTTTATAAAAATATTCAGACGGAGGTGTGGAATCCAATATGATTAGTAATGTTTGATCACCCCTTTAAAACAATTCTAAGTTTGGTAGGTTTGTACGGTTCAGTGCAAGGATCTCAGGGCAATGTCAGAAACTGCATCAAATAATGATCCCCATCCACATAATCCTTCAAATGGACTAATTTGTATATTGCCTACTCAAGCCCTTAAAAAAACCACATTGTATTCCGGAATCAAGTGAGAAATTTAGCTATAAAATGAGTCTATTTCATCCATTAATTTTTTATGTTGAACTGAATTAACCTGTAATCTCTCAGGGGAAGCTTTTAACTATTCAATGTTATTATATTAAAGACGATTGTAGCTCAGCTCAGCTTTTCTCACCCTCCTTCTCCATCACACCTGACGCTATACCACTCAGGTCAGAATTTTTGCCCCCGAGTCAATGGAAATTCCTGACTCTGCAAACCTGACTCGGGAGAAAGTGACCGATGGTCTGATTTTCATGTCTGAGGGGTGGGTCAGCGGGTGGGTCAGCGGGTGGGGTGGGGATGGTTGATAGGGTGGAGGTGTTAACAGAAGTCGGGCCACAGGGGCTACCAATCTCGGTGCTCCAGGGCTTGTAAGGAAAAGAATAAAACAAAAATCAGCCCTCTGGCCCTCACCCACCTTCCTCACTCCTCAGCACACTCCCCATGCCTCACCCATGCCAATTCATGCCCCTACCCACTCCCCAGGCCCCTCATGCCCTCCATGCCAACCTCTGCCCATATACCCATCCCCCATGGCTCTTTATAGCCCCTATGCCAACTTAGTGCCAACTCAAGCCAGCCCACACTCCCCAACCCTCCATGCCAAGTCACCCAGAATCCACCATGCTCAGATCTCAGGCCCATGCTGGGATGAAATAAAAAGTAGTTTTAAGTGACTTCACTATTTAAATAAAACAATTTTTAAAACTCATTTACAGGTTGTAGGTGTTGCTGGCTAGGCCAGCATTTATTGCCCATCCCTAATTGCCCTTGAGAAGGCATTGGTGAGCTGCCTTCTTGAACCGCTGCAGTCCATGTGGTGTATGTACACCCACAGTGCTGTTAGTGAGGGAGTCCCAGGATTTTGACCCAGCAACAGTGAAGGAACGGTGATATATTTCCAAGTCAGGATGGTGAGTGTCTTGGAGGGGAACTTCCAGGCGTAGGTGTTCCCATGTATCTGCTGCCCTTGTCCTTCTAGATGGTATGGTCATGGGTTTGGAAGGTGCGGTCTAAGGAGCCTTGGTGAGTTTCTGCAGCGCATCTTGTAGATGGTACACACTGCTGCCATTGTGCATCGGTGGTGGAGGGAGTGAATGTTTGTGGAAGGGGTGCCAATCAAGCGGGCTGCTTTGTCCTGGATGGTGTTAAGTTTCTTGAGCATTGTTGAAGCTGCACTCATCCAGACAAGTAGAGAGTATTCCAGCACAGTCCTGACTTTGTGCCTTGTAGATGGCGGACAAGCAAATGGGGAGTCAGGAGGTGAGTTACTTGCTGCAGGATTCCTCACCTGTGACCTGCTCTTGTTAGCCACAGTATTTATATGGCTAGTCCAGTTCAGTTTCTGGTCAATGGCAACTCCCAGGATGTTGATAATGGGTGACTCAGCGATGGTAATGCCATTGAATGTCAAGGGGCGATTGTTAGGTTCTCTCTTGTTGGAGATGGTCATTGCTTAGCATCTGTGTGGTGCAAATATTTCTTGCCATCTTTCAGCCAAGCCTGGATATTTTCCAGGCCTTGATACACTTCAATTCATTCAACTTAATCCCCTATAAAAACAAGCATTTGTATTCATAGCCCCACGTCAAAGACTTTATAACTACTTTGAGCTGTCAATCAAAGTGAGCTGATAGGGATCCCACTGTGATAATGTTAGGTTGTAGAATCAGTCATGCAGCACAAATCCTAAAATGAAAGCCCTCAGGCATATGTCAACAGACAAAATGAAATACCAGGCACTGATATTTTAAAACTGCAGACTGCTTTTTTAAAATTTAAAGGCCATGAGATTTAAATGCCTTGACAGTTCTAATGAGCTTATCCACTTATTACACATACTCATGCATTTTTAACAATCTGAAAGGGCACATGACCTCTCCAAAAGGGTACCCTACCACTCCAATGAATTCCAGTAAGTTCAGACCTTCTCTTGAAAAACGTAAATCCCGCAAGTTGCATTTTGGATAAAAGTTAGATCGGTTTGAAGCCAGCTGCACTTATACATGTGCAGCTGCTTCCATGAACCACGTGTATGCAATTTGCAACCCGCCCCTGTTACTGCCCGTCCACCGCTCCCATCCCCTCGGCAAAAATAGTGGATGCAAGGTTCGGGACATCTGGAATCAGGACTCTTGCACCATTTTGGCTATCCTGGAGACCCCCTCCATAGTTGCAAAAATTCAGGCCTCATTGTCTGAGAAACAAGGTCAGGCTGTAGATTACCCAGATTAGACTGGGTAGCGATATCAAAGTTAAATTAACAGGCAGTGAAAGAATTCTAATAGAATCATTAGCAATGCCAAGGCAGACACATTACTACCTTAAAACCCACATTCAGTATGCAGTTAGCAATCTCAGATCAGGAGCTAGGAACACTTCTGGTTTATTCTGCTGGCCTGTGAGTTAAGCTGTCAGATCGAGGACGTATCTCAATGTATGCATGCTGACACAGGTGCATGAAGCTGCAACCTCAACCAGTAAATTTTATGTGTTGAGATGGGCGATCACACACAGTCCAAACATTTAAACAAACTTTGCTGAAGGTTACAAAATGTACACAAGTTTCAGTGTAACCCACACAGTTTCAAGCCTTACACTTGCTTTGCAGCACCACAAATGTAGCAGTAAAAGATGCAGCCTTAATCGCATCATACTTTTAACAACAACAGCAACAGCTTGGCATCGCATAGCACCTTTAAAGCTTTCACAGGAGCATTATCTTTTTTTTTACTCATTCAGGGGCTTTGCTGGCTGGGCTAGCATTTATTGCCCATCCCTAGTTGCCCATGAGAAGGTGGTTGAGAAGGAGCTGTCTTCTTGAGCTGCTGCAGTCCATGTGGTGTAGGTACACCCACAGTGCTGTTCGGAAAGGAGTTTCAGGATTTTGACCCAGCTACAGTGAAGGAACGGTGATATGTTTCCAAGTCAGGATGGTGAGTAACTTGGAGGGGAACTTGCAGGTGGTGGTGTTCCGATCTATCTGCTGCCTTTGTCCTTCTCGATGGTAACAGTCATGGGTTTGTAAGGTGCTGTCTAAGGAGCCTTGGTGAATTCCTGCAGTGCATCTTGTAGATGGTATGCACTGCTGCTACTGTGCATCGGTGATGGTGGGAGTGAATGTTTGTGGATGTGGCCAATCAAGTGGGCTGCTTTTGTCCTGCATGGTGTCAAGCTTCTTGAGTGTGGGAGCTGCACACATCCAGGCAAGCGGGGGGTATTCCATCACACTCCTGACCTATGACTTGGAGATGGTGGACAGGCTTCCTAGCCTCTGACCTGCTCTTGTAGCCAGAGTATTTATATGGCTAGTCCAATTTAGTTTCTGGTCAATGGTAACCCCCAGGATGTTGATAGTGGGGGTTCACCGATGGTAATGCCATTCAACATCAAGGGGTGATGGTTAGATTCTCTCTTGTTGGAGATGGCCATTGTCTGGCACTTGTGTGGCACTAATGTTACTTGCTGAATTCTGGGAGTTTCTGACCACTGAGCTGATATTCCTGGAGGCGGCCATGGGGATGCCATCTAGAGACATTTGAATGTTTAAGAATAAACTGTGGCCACAGCTGCCAGGCCATCATGTGGAGGAAGAGTCACTTCAGAGGATGGCCTGGGCTGCAGCTGTGGACCTCTGGCACCTACGGTTCAGGGAGGGGGAAGGCGGAATTAAAGGAGGCCTTGCTAGTCCTCAGCATGCTGCCTCCAGTCACCTGCCAAGCTTTGACCTCAGCAGGGGGCCTGTCCATCATCAGGAAGATCCCATTGGCTTCAGCAATCTGCACCCAAGTGATCACTTAATTGCCACTAGTTGCCTACCTGCCGCTGCCAGGTGTGCAGCCAGTGTCAGTACGATCCCACCTCCAACAAGGCCGCTCAGAGTAGCGGTCGGGAGGGTTGAGAACCCTAGCCACCAATGTTGGAGCAATGAAAATAGGGGATGTTCCAGAATTAAGGCCAGAATTGGAGGAGTGCGAATAATATGATATGAATACAGTTTTATAAAATATTAGGATTAACCACCACTTGTATTTTCAGACTTGATCATGAGCTGAAAGCTCTGTGGAAAAAAAATTGTATCAAATAGTAAGGAGGTTTTAATTAGCTGCCAATTTATATCAGGCATATAACTGTGGTAATGTATAACACCTGTATGAAGTCAGTAAATAAGGTAAATATAGGACAGTCACAGTTTTCAGGATAATGTTCCATTCTGAAAACTCTAGGGCCAGGATTTTACAGCCTCTCCTGCCCGGCAGGATATTACGGTCCTGCCGAACTGAACAGAGATTTAAATGACTCGCTACATCTGCGGGGAGTGGAGACAAGCCGCAGAGGGGCCTTAAAATCCTGGCCCTAGATGATTTAGCTTTGTGTCTTGTGTTTACGGCGCTAGTAACATTCTCACAGAATTTATTAACCAGACTACTGATTTCCTGACAAAACACATACTGATAACAATTCTACTGGTGTTATTAAGTCCTTAATATAAAACATTTTCTTATGCTGCGTCAAAAGTTCTCCCATGGATCATCTATATTATATCAGGCAAGCTTCATATTTTTCTTTAGGTTGTTCTCAATATATGGGCAATGCTGGCAAAGCCGCATTTATTGCCATCCTTCATTTTCTTTATAAGTTGGTGTTGAACCTTCACCTTGAACCACTGTAGTCCTATTTCTATGAGGTCTAATATCACCTCATGATGGAATCACTGCATTGAGAACAGCCAAAGAACAGCTCCTTTATTCCCCCTTTCATAATACATTCCCTGTTATTAATTTGTAAGTTTTTTAATCCAAGGAAGGGCAAATGGAGGTGACGACAGCTTGCATTTCTGTAATGCTCTTCAGAACACTTCACACAAGAGGAAGAGATTCTTTCCTAATTGTTACAAGGATGCGCTTTTTTATTAAAGATACAATTTCTAATTTTTTCTTTTTCTGGCTTGCATTCCACCAAGTGGAATGAGGAAAGAAATGACACTCAATGCTCTGTGGAGCGTGAAAAATCTCATCTCCTGTTGGCTTTACACTGTCCTGAAACTGAGCAAATGTTTCTGTGATGAGACATCAAAGTGCAATTACCGGTTCTAAGACAATTAGTGCAACAGATATGGACTAATAGAATTTCTACAGAATATACAGCCAGCTGGGTACTTTAAGAGACTATTACCAAGCAGGAGAGAGTTCAGATATCAGAATGCTGTACTGAAATAGGCTACTGAAACTGTCTGTTCTCTCTCTCTCAGAAGCATCGTGCCCAGATTTGCAAACTAACCATTCTAAGAAGAGAAATCTACTGCAAACCGCGATCTTATGGGAATAAAACATGGTAATCTTCTCCGTACAACTACACCCAAGAAGACTAATGAACAAAACGGCCGCAATGTGGAATCATTGCATCGAGACCAGCCAAAGAACAGCTAACCATATACTCCTTTATTTTATCTTTTTCATGAACTGTAAAAATTCCTTTAGCCTATCCTTTTATTCTGCTATCGGTACTGGTGTGTGTGGGCCCAAATGAATGTGTGTAACGTAAGAATGGTGGTTGCGATTTACTTAGTTTTTTTCAAATTCGGGAAATAGTTTCAATAAGCTTATCTTGTTCTTTGTTTAACCTAAGTAAACCTGTCTGACTAATTCTTTACATTATGAAAGCGTAACTAGTGAGTCTCTTGCAGCATTGGCAAAGCACATTCTCTCTAAATTCACAAAAAAAACCCTGTTACAGTCAGACATGGAGTGGTAGAATAGGGGAGTCATTTCACCCCTCATCACGTGATCATAACATCGTCAACCACACTTATTAGTGTAAACAAGCCCTGCTTCCAAAAACTTCTAGCATTGTTGAGCCCTGAAAATATTGCTGTTGCTCTTTGAGCCATTTTGGAGCTAGATGCCAGTGCAAACCAGAGTTCCAATCAAGATAGCAGAATCATAGGGCGGAATTTAATCCAAGTTATGGCTGTGGCACAGGAATGTCCTTCTGACTTGGAAGTTGCTTGTATAATTGCTAACTGCATGGTAACGGTGCACAGGACATATGGATCCGAGGCATTTCACAACTGTTATTGACACGGATATAATAACCAACAATGTGCCAGAATTGGAAACATTCATTCAGGATCCGCCAGAATGTTTTAGAAGATGATACAAATGGAATCATGCATGGCTGAAGCTAGAAAAATCATCTCCCTAGAGATCCATTGGCCTTTATGCTATATTTGGTTACCTACTTACTCTGTACTTGACTAATTTGAGACTGATTTTGCACCATTTTTCCTCTGACTGTAACCCTTTCTATGTTGCTATATCAGCTGTGATATCAGTTAACATGACAAGTGCCACCACTGCATGGACCTGCCAAGCAGGTATTTGAAATGTTCCCCACGCAGCAATGCTATAAGTATTAGCTAATCTACTAAACAATTACAGAAGTTCAGGGAGAGTTTAGGACAACTGTGAGATTTTGCAGCATCTCTAAATAACCAAAAGATTTGCTGCACTAAGCAGCATTGGCAGAATTAAGGCACTGAAAATACATGATGGTTTCCAGTTTGAGACAGGTAAAGAAAAAGTCTGCCATATTTTTTACCAAGATGGAACAGTTTTGTTTCAGGGAAACCAATGAACCATATGATTACTATAATTTAAACTGCCTTTGTAAAAGAATACAGTTATATGTAGTGAAATATCACACCTTGGCTAAAATATGTAATTATCGGGCTCTACAAGAAAGCCTAATTAGAGACAGAATTGCTATCGACACACAGAATAATGTGACTAGGAATGCTTTGACAAGAATCAAAAGTGTAAAGCTGACGAAGTGACAGCAAAGCAGTCAAAAGTACTCAGAAAAAATGCAATAATGGATCATGGAAAAATTAAGTTCAAGATATTTTGGAAGCTCTTTCAGTGGAATGTGTTCAGGCAATCCTATCCGCTTATAGGCTCATACGTGTAGAGAACTGAATTGTTTCCCTGGTATTTGTCCAAAATCTTGAAATTGGAGCAAAGGCAATTGGCAGCAACATATTGCAGGAGAAGCTGCTGGTGACACAGATGAAGGTCACATTCAGTTGCTGCATCTGTGGAAGATCAGTATGGTAACGAATTTTATGCCAGTATGCGCATAAGCAACAGCTAGGACAGATTTCAGTGCAATTGTCTGGCTAATTTCAATGTTCCTTTGGGGACAAATATTATAGGCTGCTTGCAGGTGCAAGCGACAAAGAGCTTCAAAGATTCATTACTGTTATTGAAGAGAATAAACTCTTAACCTTATGGGAAAACAAATATTAGTGCAAAAGAATATTAGCAGAGAATCTGCCTTTGGAACCAGTCAAACTGAGAAATTTTCAGTGACATGGGCTCGAGCTCCAAGATGGATACTGGAAGCACAGGAGGAGTAGGTATGTTTACTAATCCTCTGTGCCTACTCCCAAAGAAAACTCTCTAAGTCACTAGCAACTGCACTTTCACATTCCCAACTGCTCAGCTTTGACCTTCCATATGCCACTACATTTCAGTGATTGTCAATCTGCTCAACCATTTCCTTACCTCCACTTCTGATGTCCTTTTATCCAGTAAAACCTTTATCCTATTCCATCCTGGCTGCTGCCCCTGGTATGACCGCCTCAACCCTAATCTGATACTTCGTACATAGAGTGGTAGTACACATCAGAATCAGGATAAGGAAAGATGACAAATAGAAAACAGGGACATTCAATCAGGAGAAAATTATACGAAACATGGAACATAACAATTTTCCTGTGAAGTAAGATTTGGTAAACTTAATTTAAAAAGTCAGAAATAACGTGCAGTGTTTGGTTAAAAGTAATGCTACACGTGAATCTTTGCAATGTTAGTCCTTAAGACAGGTATTAAATTTGGGCAGCCATAAAATTACTCGTTGTTTGTTGTAAACAGGGCGTGTATATTTTCTATTTAAAACCTCCCGTGGACACTGAGCAGTCTCGCCAGTATAAAAAGACTTTTTGTTCAATCTATTCAGGTCCTAGACTATTAACGCCTTGTGGTATCAAAACCACTTCTGTAATTCACTTTCAACAGTTAAATGTCCGGTTCAATTTAATCTGCTCTATTAGATCTGAGCATAGATCCAAGAAACAATATTCAGGGTCAATATAACAATGAGCCTGAGAATGTTCTTTACCTTCCATTTTCTACTCCTGTCTGAATTATAACTTGTTCTGGTACAGAAGCATGGGGTCCAGTTGTGGTTATTCCAGTTGAGGTTACTGGATACTGATCAGGAGTAGGAAGCCAAGACAATTTTCCCTTTCATAGCTCAGAGCTGCCTACTAATGCCCAGGCAGTGTTCAGTCACGTGTAAGAGCCCAACTATCTAATGCTTTAGTCTCTTCAAACATCCAGGCTGTGAAATTCCTTCATGAGATAACACCACTTCTAGCAGGCCATTATCTGCGCTGCACCTATCATTAATATGGGCACTGAGTCCCCTTCATGTGCCCCAACATTAGAAACCATACGCCACACAGAAAAACCCGCAGGTGTGACACCAGGGTACCAAAGTTGGACAACGCAGTTCCTGGCAATGCCCATGTCCACTCTTTAAAAAATAGATTGAAACTGCAATACTGACCTTGCAGTAATGTTCTGGGCCAGGGACCCTGATTGCAAGTAAGTAAAATCTATGGAACGTCTTCTATTGGACAGTGTCAGGAAGTAGTCTGCAGTGTTTTTGGAGATATTTTGGTGCATTTTGGCACATCCTCATAGGAATTTCAGTGCAGTCAGTGACCTGTCCAAACAAAGGCTGCAACAGGTGTAGGGACAGCAGTCAGAGTGCCATGGGTCTGCGAAATATAGAAGGGAGATGGAGCAGAGGCTGTGGAGAAAGATAAGCAGTGCACCATGCCGTCGGTCAAGTTGGAACCAGACTCATCCATGCTTATTGACAATGACAGGAGGCTGCCTGACTGGCCAGTCAATGTACCCAGCATCTTGGTGTGCGTGTTCAGCAACTTGTGTGCCACCTCGTCGAGGACCTCATCTCTGGGTCTGCTGCAGGAAAACTCATCTGCCACCTGCCCCTCCAGTGAGCTGGCACACGAATCACCCTTTACCGCTGGCTTCCTTGCAGTCCCCTCATGCCAGTGATTCACTGTGTGCTGATCCCAACACTATACTTACGTCCAGGATAAGTGCAACAACAATGCCTCATTTGGTGGCTGTGAGTGTCAGATCAGGTTTTTATCTTTGTTATCATTCTTTCACAGGATGTGGGCATCGCTGGCTAGGCCAGTATTTGTTGCCCATCCCTAATTGCCTTTGAGAAAGTGGTGGTGAACCACCTTCCTAAACTGCTGCAGTCCATGTAGTGCAGGTACACCCTCAGTGATATTTGGAAGGGAATTCCAGGATTTTGACCCAGTGACAGTGGAGAAACAGTGATATAGTCAAGTCAGGACAGCATTTTGGAGGGGCACTTGCAGGTGATGCTGTTCTTATGTATCTGTACCCCTGTCCTTCTAGCTGGTATAGGTCAGGGGTTTGTAAGGTGCTGTCAAAGGACAGTGGTATAACCTCTTCATTAGTACTGTTCTGGCTGTGCTCTCTCTTCCTCCTTGGGCTCCTGCAGCCATGCATCTTGGATGCCTGAAAGCAGGAAGGCTGGGATGAGGGAAGGGGTTGGATTGGGAAGCAAGGGGCCAATAATCACTTCATCAGCAGCTTTTTCATCATGCTAGAAAGCTGGATGAGTAGGATGTGTTGGGAGTTGAGAAGGGAAATAAAACAGGAAAATCATCTTCCATGTCCTCAGCAATGCCAGATGCTGTGGGCCTCGGCATAGAGAACCATGATGCACAGAACAACCTCCTCATAGGCCTGAGGAGATGCAGGCACTCTTGGCCCCCGCAAGCTCTGGTGTGCTCTGCTCCCTCCTATTGTGTGCCACCTTATCCTATAAGAGAGAGGGGGAAGGATGTGAGTGGTTGTGTAGCACTGGGTTTGCATGATATGCCTGCCATAGCTGAATAACTGGAGGCACCTGAAGGCAGGTATAAGGCTGGCAGCAGTGATAGGCTTGTGAGGGTGAGGTAGAGTATCTGAATGTTAGGCCTGTGTCCTGGGTGCCTGGAAGTGGTGGTGGGTGAGAAAGGGGGATGTGGTGCATTGAGCAACATGAGAAGTTGGTGGTGCAATGGGTAGGAGATATTATATGAAAATGTATTCACTGGCATTGACCACGTGTGACGTCATTCGACCTCTTGCAGCACTGATGCCAGGATCATAGGTACAGACTTCATGAAGTTCACTTTCTTGGCTATCTGCTCTCACTTCTTTCTGAGGGTGATCTTCAAGGATCTCTTATCTTCTCTGGGGGACAATGGTGTCTTCCCTCCTGCCCGCCTGCGACACTAGTGTCTCCAGCAATGCATCCATCAGTGTGGATTCCTTCACGTGCCCTGGTATTCACATTGCAAGAGCCTCCATTGCAGCAATTTTTTTTCTACTTTCTCTTAAAGAGGAAGCCTGCCTTTAACATAAAGCAGGCTGCCTGTTCCATGTGATTGACAAACAATGCTGACAGCGCCTCCTGTTGTATGTAGAGCATGCTGGCAGCACTGAGAAGACGAGACCTGCACTGGAGGCAAAGGAAATGGCACTGAAATCATACAAGTGAGGCGGGTAGACCAATTCTGTGTCGTATCCATCTTGATCGGAATAGGTACGGGCATGTCACAAAGCACAGCCCCATGACTATAAATCAAGGCGAATGAATTCTGCTACATTTGGTATTTTTTGGTATTGTATAAACTTGGATTTCTTATTGAGGTGAGAATTTTGTCACATTATGTGAATTCAAACCAGGTACCATCAGACCAACTGCTGAATTCAATTCTATCCTATGAGGAAAGGTTAGCAACTTTCAGAAAAATGTCCCTTCGGAGAGACGTATCCTGTATTCCTCCTGTTTCTCCTAAATCTGCTTCGACACTTGATGAACTCTCTGTTTAAAATGCTTACGCTGTATTTTCAAAGCAACATATGGTGAAAACAAAATCTCTGGAGTAAGATCATTAGAAAACATTGTGATTAATTGTGCATCATAATGAATAATTAATCAGCAACATAGCTGAAGCACAGAAACTAATTATCATATAAGTGGAAACTGATTATTAACTGCAAAGTAATGAAAAGGTAATTGCTCCCCACTGTACTTTTTCCAATGTTCAGTCGTTTGCATTAAAGTGACAGTATTAGGAATTACTCAGTTATAAGAGGACTTAGATTTAAATGGCATTTACCAAAATTAGCAATGAAATATTGTAAAATCTATGAATTTCAGTAAAACCAGGTAATGTGCTGTGGAGGCAGTGTTTAAATATTTGATATCACATTTGTCCAATCAATGGAAGTTCACATAACGAGGAGGTGAATGTTCATCTTCGGTGCTGAGAGATGGAAAATGATAGGAGACATGTCACAAATGAATTCACAGTGCTTGAAAATCTGTACAGGTTGGGTGTCCAAAATCCAGCTCCCTCCGGAGATAGACTGAGCCAGATTTCAGATGTTCTTGGATTTTGGACATCGGAATGTGTTGAGCAATTGTCAATTAACGACAATATCTTACGCCTGTCATCAAGTCTAACTGATTTACAATAAGCACCAGCCTCGGGAACAAAGTGCTCCTCAAACCAGCCCAAACAAATTTTGCCTGGTTACCCACGCTCTCTTGTTAATGTGATAATGAACTGGAAATATTGGCCCAAAACTTTTTCAAGGGGAGGCAATCACTGGATTGTTACTCCGCTCCCACGTTTTGTCCTAGGACTGAGACCGGCATTTCTGGTCCGGACTTCCAATCCTTTTATTTTTTGAAAAATATACTTTATTCATAAAGTATCTGAAAGAACATTACAAAACATTTCAAAATGGCTATCACAAAGAGTGCAATCATATTCAACTTTTCCATGTAGATCGTGAGGTGCTTCAATACAATCAATGAACATTACAGACATTTCAACATGGTCATTACAGACAGTCAGACAGTGTGATGGTGTTCAAGTTATCGACATAGATCATGTTGTGCTCTGAGGTGCTTCAGTACAATTATGATACGTTTAGTATTCTGCATACACTTCTTGTGAGTCATACAGCCCGAGGGGTCTATATAATTCCCAGCCCCTCAGTGCACTATGGCAGAAAGGCCTTAGACAGCGACCTTTCCTTATTGTGCCTTTGTGGCAGCTGCCCCAAGCTTTAGTGTGTCCCTCAGCACGTAGTCCTGGACTTTGGAATGTGCCAGTCTGCAACACTCGGTCAGGGACAATTCTTTGCACTGGAAGACCAACAAGTTTCGGGCAGACCAAAGAGCGTCTTTCACCGAGTTGATGATCCTCCAGCTGCAGTTGATGTTTGTCTCGGTGTGTATCCCTGGGAACAGCCCGTAGAGCCCAGGGTCCTATGTCACAGAACTGGCTCAGGATGAACCTCGACAAAAACCACTGTATCTCTCTCCAGACCTTCTTTGCAAAGGCACATTCCACCAGGAGGTGAACAATGGTCTCTTCCCCACCACAGCCACCTCAAGGGTAGTGTGCGGAGCGAGTAAGACTCCTGGCGTGTAGGAAGGATCTGACAGTGAGGGCCTTCCTCACCACCAGCCAAGCTACATATTGGTGCTTGTTGGAAAGTTCTGGCAATGAGGTGTTCTGCCAAATGACTTTGACAGTCTGCTCGAGGAACCATCCGACTGGATCCCGCAGGGCCTCTAGGATGTTACGTGCCAACCACAGCCTGATGGACTTGTGGTCAAAGATGTTTCTCTGCATAAATATTTCCACGAGGTACAGGTGGTATGGCACGGTCCAATGGCCAGACCCATCCTTCACACACCGGGGACAGGTAGAACTCCGCACGTAGTGACACTTGGTGTTTGCGCAGTGAGGGTCTACACAATCCCGGCTTCTTCAGAAATGCGGAGCGCATGTGAAATCCAATCGTTTCCTCGTAGGGCAGGATCATCAGGGGAAGACAAGCCAATTCCCCTTCTTATGGCACTAGCTGTAGGTAAGTAAGAGTTTAAATGTCCCAAAGCTTGTGTTAATTGTGCTATTTCCAGCTGTTTCTCAAAGTAGAAAATATGATTTTCAGAAATAGAATTTACAATTATTAATTGTCCTGTGGCTAGCATTTCTAAATCAAATTGCTTGCAATTCTTAGTTTAGTAATCTTTGAATGAACATGCCAAGACTGAGGGAAAACGTATGGGTTTAAGTTTGACTCCAAAACGCCAGAGCTTCACCCCGCTAACAGTGCTAGCACCCCCTCACCCCCCCAACAGTGTTCTCTGCCCTCTCTCGCCATCCAACAGTGTTCTCTGTCCTCTCTCACCACCCCCCGACAGGACTCACCTCCCTCTCTCGCCCCTGAAAGTATTCAGCCTCGCGCACCCCCGACAGTGTTCAGCTCCCCTCGTACCACGAAAATGCTCATCTCCCTCCCCTTCCCTTTCCCTCTCGTTTTCTCTTTGGCGTTCAGCTTTCTGCATTTCACTTTCTTTCTCTGTTCCCACTCTTTCTCTTTGGAATTCAAGGGCAGAATATTACGCTTGGCGTGTGGGCGTGTGCCTGACACGCTGAGCGTAAAATGACGCGTGATGACGTTGGGCATGCGTCCTGACGTCATCGCGCACTCGCGTGATATTGCATTCGGCGAGGGCGCACCAAAGTCAGCTGTGCGCCCGCCGAAACTTAAAAGGCCTATTAAGGCCATTAACAGTCTAACTAAATTCAAATTTACGCTGCCCGTCCAACCTAATGGTTGGAGCTAAAAGGCCAAGCGGCCTTCAGAATTTTTAGGAAGCATCATCCACGAGCGGGATGAGGTTCCCCAAAGCAAATAAACGTTAAATAAAAACATTATTTTGGGATTAAAAACATGTCCGAGCTCACGAGGGGACATCCTTTATTAAATTTTTATTCTCTTCATTATTTTTTTTACACGGTGCTTCAATCTCCCTGAGCTACGGAGCTGCCTCAGGGAGGTTGAAGCGCTCTTCCTCGTGCGTGCGCAAACTGCGCGTTCGGCCCGTTCGCCCTCCCTCCCCTGCCCGCACAGGAAGCGCTCAGCGTTGCCACTCGCCATCCGCCTTAATTGGTCTGCCCACATGAAATCGCTCTCCGGTCCTGATCGCGGGCAGCAGGCGACTTCTCTACTACCCCCCCCGCCGAGCACCCCCGCCAAGGGCAAAATCCTGCCCTAAGTTTCCTTTCATTTCACTTTCCTGAATTTAAATTTTTGCCTTTCTCTCTCTCTTACCAACACAAGTTGCTTCATTCGTAGGTGAATTCCAGCTAACACAACCTGCATGCTATTGGGATTACGCTTTTCTTCTTCAAGGTTCAGGTGTTGAGCCAATACTGCAACAATCTCTGACTTTTTAGCAGAAAATGCTGGGAAAACTCAGCAGGTCTGACAGCATCTGTGGAGAAAGAAACAGAGTTAACGGTTCGAGTCTGTATGACTCTTCTTCAGAGCTCTGAAGGAGAGTCAAGTGGACTCGAAACGTTAACTCTGTTTCTGTCCTTACAGATGCTGTCAGACCTGCTGAGCTTTTCCAGTACTTTCTGTTTTTATTTCAGATTTCCAGCATCTGCAGTATTTTGCTTTTATCTGATGATTTTTTAGCCCATAGTTTTGAGTCTACTCCTAACTGCTCTGCCACCACCTTCAAACTAACCTTTGTTGACTATTGCAAGTCATTCACTAATAGGTCCTCTCTTTCCTGAAAAGCTTGAGCAATAGAAGGAGCCAAGCCGATTTTTGAATGAATGCAGCAAAAGTAACTGTGAAATCTCCAGCAAATTCCAATGGACTCATTCCCAGCTTCTGGATTTGTATCCTGCAAGAGCTTCCCAATTTGTTGATGATTGCACAATGTTCAGCACATTTCGTGATTCCTCAGATACCTAAACATTTCCATCTCCAAATGCAGCAAGACCCGGAAAATATCCAGGCTTGGGCTGACAAGTGGAAAGTAACATTCATGCCACATAAGTGCCAGACAATGACCATCTCAAATAAAAGAGAAACTAACCATCGCCCCTTGACATTCATTGGCATTACCATCACTGAATCCCCCGCTATCAACATCCTGGGGGTTACCATTGACCAGAAACTGAACTGGACTAGCCATATAAATACTATGGCTACAAGTGCAGGTCAGAGGCTAGGAATCCTGCAGTGAGTAACTCACCTCCTGACTCCCCAAAGCCTGCCCACCATCTACAAGGCCCAAGTCAGGAAAGTATGGGCTGCTCTCCACTTGTCTGGATGAGTGCAGTTCCCACAACACTCAAGAAACTTGACACCATCCAGGAGAAAGCAGCCCACTAATTGGCACACCTTCCACAAACATTCACTCCCCCCACCACTAATGAACAGTAGCAGCAGTGTGTACCATCTACAAGATGCACTGCAGAAACTCACCAAGGCTTCTTAGGCAGCACCTTCAAAACCCCCAACCGCTACCATCTAGAAGGACAAGGGCAGCAGATACATGGGAACACCACCACCTGGAAGTTCCCCTCCAAGCCACTCACCATCCTGACCTAGAAATATATCGCCGTCCCTTCACTGTCGCTGGGTCAAAATCCTGGAACTCCCCGTCTAACAGCACTGTGGGTGTACCAACACTGCATGGATTGGTAGCGGATCAAGGAGCAGCTCACCACCACCTTCTCAAGGACAATTTGAGGTGGGCAATAAATGCTGGCCGAGACAGTGAAACCCACATCCCTTGAATGAATTAAAAAAAGCTAATGCTTTAAACTACGGAACAGTATACGAGAGTCTATAAGCCTACAAAAAGCCAAGCCAACTGCTTCCCTTTTGTGTTGAGGTTTTAAATCAGGCACTTGGGCCAGGATTTTTACCCTGTCGGTGGGCGGGCCAGGGAGCGGTCGTGAAGCCATCGCCGCCCTCGATTGGGCCCCAACATCGATCTTACGCTGGCTGGCCAATTAACGGCCAGCCAGTATGAAACGGGTGCTGCAGTGCTGAGCGCTGCCAGGGTAGGAGCGGGAGGAGGGTGAGCGCAGAAGTTTGTGCGTGTGCGTGTGGGTGCATGCATTGAAAGTTCCCTGAGGCACAAAGCTGCCTCAGGGAGCTGAGGATTTATAAGCTCAAAAGTAAAAAAATTAGCAATGTTAGAAACATGTAACTGTGTCACATGAGCAGGGACATGTTATGAATGAATTTTAAACATTTTTATTTAATTTTTAATTGCTGTTGGAAACCTTATCCCGCCGATGGATGAGGATTCCTATAAAACCCAAAGGCCGCTTGGCCATTTTGCCTGCCCCGCCAACCATAAGGTTGGATTGGCGGTGAAAAATTTAATTCAATTAGAGCTTTAATGGCCATAGTAGGCCTGTTAATTGTCGGCTGGCACGCTGCCAACTCCCGGCTGCATCCGCCAACCAAAATATCATGCGAGTGCGCGATGATGTTGGGGTGCTAGCCCAACTTCATCGCACGTCAATTTACACTCGAGCAGATTAGGCATGCGCCCGCCCGCTCAGTACAAATTTCTGCCCTTGGTTTTCAATAGGACGTGACCTGGGCCCCTCGGTCCTGTATCGAGCAGGCTTCATCAGCTTAACGCTGGACAGAACTAGGAGGAGGTCACATGCTCCATTTTATTAAAAGAGACAGTTTAAAACAATGCCTAGTGATCAGAACAATGATCATACCATCTGCAGTTTGCACTTTATGCGAGATAGCAGGAAGAGGCATATTGGGATTTGAGAAAGGACTTAAAGCAGGAATATACTGTCATCCTGAATGTTTTTGGTGACATCGGACACAGCGGCCTCAATAACAGCCGGCCCCATGATGTGGAACACAACATCCTCCAGAGGGCTCAGGTTATGCAGGAATACCTGTTCCCTGTTGGTTCTCTGCTGCTTCCTGTGGTTATGGGCCACCTCATCCTGCAAGAGAGGGTGAAGAATGTTTGTGGATGTGTTTCAATGGGCAGAATTCTTTGTTCAGCGTGCGGGTGTGTGCCCGACCTGCTCAAGCGTGAAATAGCGCGTGATGACGTCGGACGAGCGTCCTGACTTCATCGCCCCCTCATGCAATATTTCGGTCAACAATTATGAGGCCTGTTAAGGCCATTAACATTATAATCAACGGTGATTTTTCATTGCCTGCCCAATGATACGGCTGGCGGGCTGGTGAATCGACCATTCAGCCTTTGCCTTTTTGAGGAAACCTCATCCAAATGTGGGATGAAGTTTCCAATATTAATTTTAAAAAATATAAAAATGTTTGGACAGAATTTAGCCATATGTTCAGGTGACTGATCCTGATGCGTGGACATTTGAAAATCTTTATTTATGGCTTTTGAATTCTTCAGCTCCCTGAGGCAGCTCTCTGCCTTCAGGGCACTTTCAGTGAGTGCTCCCCCGCACCCGCGCTGACTTCAGCGCTCGCCCTCCTCCCGCCCCCAACCCCACCCCCACCCTGTCAGTGCAGAGCCTTTCAGCGCGCCGTTAATTGGCCAGCCAGCGTGAAATCGGAGCCGAGGGCTGACTGGAGGTGGTGGCCAGATTCCCGGCCCCTCCCGGGCCTGCCGACCGCGCCTGGACCCCAAACTCAAAATCCTGCCCAATGCGCTTGGGTGTCGTGCCTGCCATTACCAAATAGCCAAAGGTATGTGGAAGCAGCGATGGGGTGAGGCTGGCAGCATTGGTGTGTGTATGTGTGTGTGATGAGGTGGAGTATCTGAATGTTGGGCATGAGTCCTGATTGCTGATGAGCAAGTGATAGGGGTGTGATGCATTGAGCAGTGTGTGTTGGTCGTGGTGTGGTGGGTAGGAAATATCATGTGAAGATGCATTCATTGACCTTGGTCACCCATGTGAAGTGATTGAACTTTTTTCCCACATTGGGACCAGGCTCTGGGATTTGACCTCCCTAGTCACCTGCCTCCCATTCCCTGATCAGGATGCGCCTTAAGGGCCTTCTGGCCCACTGCGGGAACATGGCATCTTTCCTCCTTTCCACCTCTTTGAGTTTCCCTCAGCCCTGCATCAAAAAACCTGTGAGCCCCTCATCCTCTATTTGCTGTGCTTTTCTTTCCAGCTTCATTCCAGAGACGGTCACAACAGCTCCTGCAGCGTGAGAGCAGCTCCACTTTAAGAGGTCCAGGCTAGCTGTGTGCCATGCTAGCCAATGCATGCTGTAAGGCCCCTTGTAAGGTGTGCAGCCAGTCAGCAGCACGTTCCACACTGGGTTGTATGCTAAAATCAGTCTGATGATTAGGTAGCATGAAGCTTGCATTCTGCCTGCTTCAATGGAACCACCCACTGGGATAATCACACATCCAGATGTCTGCACCTGGAAATGGGCCTTAATCAAATTCATCAATCAGAAGATGATTTTGGGGATTTTCTATATTCAAGAATAATAATGTACAAACTACTTTTCTATTATTTAATGCTTTCCACTCCCCACCTATTGCAATGCTGTACTTCTGATGTATTGTACACATTATTCTTCAGTACCAAAAGGCTCCTAACCAATTCAACCTGATGATGAAAAGTTCTTACATATAATTGTAATGGCATATACAGGATTAGTGTGGGAAGGGAGTACAGTACTGCGCACACAGTGATGCAAGAAGGCACATGACCTAGACCTAGGGTCAGTGTGGTGTTGGCCAGAAAAGTGGTAAGACCTAGAGATGAACCTAGCTCCATGCCTGTACCCTGTACTGTATAGATGTATATAGTTACAAGTATTAAATAAAGACTTGCTGTCAACATACAGAAGACTCCAAAGACTCCCTGAACAGACACACTCTGTAACCAAAACCATCACTACAGTCATTACACAAAATAAAGGATCATCAGAATAAATCACAAACACACACAGTTCTAAACTGCAATACTTATATAGAATTTGCACTGGCATAGCACTGCTCACAAGTGCTTCACAGTCAATGAAGTGCAGCCACTGTTAATAATGGCAATCAATTTGTGCAGAATAAAGATCCACAAACAGCAATGAGATATATGAACTAATAAATCTGTTTTAGTGATTATGGCTGAGGGATAAATTTTGGCCAGAGCTACTGGGAGAATGCCTCTGCTCTTCTTTGAATAATGCCATAGGATCGTTCACAATCATCTGCGAGGACAGATGTGACCTCGATTTAAAGTCTCTTCTGAATAGCAACACCTCAGACAGTGCAGCACTCCCTTAGTACTGCACAGGAATGTCAACCTAGATTAAATCTACAAACAAATTGAAGTGTTTCATAGTGGTTCCGTTTCTTCTGTTTGTGTCTCTTACTCAATCTCATGATTGCACAGCACTTGATTCTGTCATTCCAGTGCAAAAAAGATTTATTTTGAAAGATGCATTGATTCAGGAGGAACCACCTGGTGAAACATTGAGTGCAAATAAGGAAGGCCAAGTGGAGGTGTCAGCGAATCAGCAATGAGAGGACAAAGGACGTAAAAACCTGCAGAAGCAAGTGGCACGGATCACCACTCATTTCAATATTTTTGTGGATCAAATGATGCCTGCTTGAAAAGTAGTCAAAATTCCTCCTGTGGAATCGGGAGTTAAGCTCTTGGGCCTGTTGGCTAGGGTCTACAGGCTTCACTAACAGGAAGGCCATGCTTGAGCATGACACCACAGAATCAGTCCATATATATATATATTACATTTGTTTTTGAGTGCTTAACCTTAATCCCAAACTATCAAGCTAAGAGTAATAAAGCAATTCCATTGAGTAGAATTATCACAGCAACATTAGCACTGTTTTTAATAGCAGTGACTGAGTCGTAACATTCAGAAGTGGTTAGCCCAGGAAGATGGAAATTTAATTGAATCCACTGATAGTCAAAGGGTTAAAAGTCAGGAAAGAAAATATATTCAGCTGTCAAATTTTAATTTGGGAGCCAATAGCATATTTTAAGGATCTGATGGAAAACTTGTGCAAACATTCTTTGGAAGAAAATAGGCTGATCAATCATTTTACAATATGCACAATATAAGAGATACTATATTTTAAATTCTGATTTTTACAGTTCTTTTTCTACGTTGAAAGCCGCATTTGATACTTCTCATGATGATACAGTTTTACTTATTAAAAATGACTGTCTACTGTATGTTATATGCAAATCCACACTTCTTTAGATCCCTGCACTGCACAGTTCTATCACAAGATTTATGAGTGAAAAAAGCCTGATAAATTCCTTATGTCATTAGAGACTTGACAAGACAAACAAGGACCTTCTCGAAAGGAAGCACTTTGCATTTCACTGCAATCACTTGTGGATTAACAAGCTAAACTTCAATAACCTCGGCATTTTATCAGCACATAACATTAATTACACAGTGAGAAGTCAATTAAGAGGGCAAACTTATTTTGTGCGGCCAATTTCAACATTGAATGTTAGCCTTTTAGAAACCCAGTTTTTGCACAGCCAAGAAATGTCTGATCTCTGAAGGACTTATTCAGTAATATGACTACAATCATAACTTCTTTGTTTTGAAATTGAATTACTTTTGGGTCCGTATCATAGCAACAAGTTTTCAACTGGGTGATACCACTCAAAAATTAATTTTGCTAGCATCAAAATATCAATAGTTTAAAGCATACAATGGTAAAGCCAATGTCGAAATAATAAGCAAAAGGCTAAATATATCAACAGTCGCGTTGGTAGTACAGAACTTGACTAGCGCTGAAAAGGGAGACATGTTGCTGAAGCTTTGTGTGCTACACTCATCAGGAAAAATGCAACAATGCCAAATTTCAAACCATCACAACAAGTTATACCACAGGAGAAAAGGGTGCTGATAGGTTGGCAAGTCAACTCTGGTTGGATGAAACGTTGCCATGGAGAAAGCAATGGGGACCTAAAGGCTCCCCAAGCTCCCAGGCAATTCAAAAAAGGAGCAATGATTAAATATATTCCTTTTGTTTGCAGAGAATAGGTCCGTGTGTATGTATGTATGGCACTTCTAGTAAGCTTAAATGAGACCCCCTTTTCTCCTGTAGTATAAATTGTCATGATTATTTGAAGTTTGCCATTCTTGCATTTGCCCTGATGGCTGAAAGACGAAAAGCTTTGGCAACATGCCTCTCTTTTCAGTAATATTTAAAAATGTTGGATGATAATGTTGTCTGACTGCCCAGAAGTAACTATGGCCTGAATTTCACGCTCACCGGGTGCTTGCAATTGGCAGGCCAGGAAGCGAAATGTGCTTCTGCCTGTGATCGGCCCCCAACCGCGATCTTATGCTGGCTGGCCAATTAACGGCCAGCTAACGCGAAACACGCCCGGAGAAAGGCTCCATTGGGGGCGGGAAGAGGGCGGGTGCCGACATCACCACGGGTGCCAGTGAGCTCCCTGAAGGCAGACCTCCAGATAATAAAACAAAGCCAAAAAAACTGGTTCACATACGCTTAACTCTTCTGTTCCATTGTGGAACTGTGATGCCAATTGAAAAAGGATTGTCTGAGCAACATTTCAAATTGCTAACTTCTATTTTTCACTTAAAACCATTGTAATTCAATGTATTCCATGTGTACGAATTCTAGGATCACTTAGTAACTATGGGAAGCAGTCCAAATAAGAGCAGCAGATAAGAGGTACTTTATTATATAGGTCATCATAAAATTGACTTTACCCAGACAAATACTTTTTTTTATTCATTCATGGGATGCAGGTGTCACTGGCTGGGCCAGCATTTATTGCCCATCCCTAGTTGCCCTTGAGAAGGTGGTGGTGAGCTGCCTTCTTGAACTGCTGCAGTTCATGTGGTGTAGGTACACCCAGAGTGCTGTTAGGGAGGGAGTTCCAGGATTTTGACCCAGCTACATTGAAGGAATGACGATGTATTTCCAACTTAGGATAGTGAGTGGCTTGGAGGGGAACTTGCAGGTGGTGATGTTCCCATTTATCTGCTGCTCTTGTCTTTCTAGATGGTAGTAGTCACGGGTATGGAAGGTGCTGTCTAAGGAGCCTTGGTGAGTCTTTGCAGTGCATTCTGTAGATGGTACACACTGCTGCTATTGTGTGTTGGTGGTGGAGGGAGTGAATGTTTGTGAATGGGGTGCTAATCAAGTAGACTGCTTTGGTGGACAGGCTTTCAGGAGTCAGGAGGTGAGTTATTCAGGATTCCTAGCCTCTTTCCTGCTCTTGCAGCCACAGTATTTATATGGCTAGCCCAGTTCAATTTCTGGTCAATAGTAACCCCTACGATTTTGATAGTGGGAGATTCAGTGCTGGCTATGCCATTGAATGTCAAGAGGCAATGATTAAATTTTCTCTTGTTGGAATGGTCATTGCTTGACACTTGAGTGACGTGAATGTTACTTGCCACTAGTCAGCCCAAGCCTGGATATTGTCCAGGTCTTGCTGCATTTGGACATGGACTGCTTCAGTATCTGAGGGGTCATGAATGGTGCAATTATCAGTGAACATCCCTACTTCTGACCTAATGATGGAAGGAAGGTCATTGATGAAACAGCTGAAGATGGTTGGGCCGAGGATACTACCCTGAGGAACTCCTGCAATGATGTCCTGGAGCTGCGATGATTGACCTCCAACAACCACAACCATCTTCTTTTGTGCAAGGTATGACTCCAACCAGTGGAGAGTTTTCTGAGTCCCATTGACTCCAGTTTTGTTAAGCCTCTATGATGCTACAATCAGTCAAATGCAGCCTTGATGTCAAGGACAATCATTCACCTCACCTTGGGAGTTCAGCTCTTTTGTCCATGTTTAAACCTAGGCTGTAATGAGTTCAGAAGCTGAGTGGCCCTGGCAGAATCCAAACTGAGCATCAGTGAGCAGGTTATTGCTAAGCGAGCGCCACTTGGTAGCACTGTTGATGACCCCTTCCATCACTTCACTGATGATCGAGAGTAGACTAATAGGGTAGTAATTGGCTGGGTTGGATTTTTCCTCCTTTTTGTGCACAGGACATACCTGGACAATTTTCCACATAGCCGGGTAGATGCCAGTGTTGTAGCTGTACTGGAACAGCTTGGCTAGGGGAGCGGCAAGTTCTGCAGCACAAGTTTTCAGTACTATTGTCAGAATATTGTCAGGGCCCATAATCTTTGCAGTATCCAGTGCCTTCAGCTGTTTCTGGATATCACCTGGAGTGAATTGAATTGGCTGAAGACTGGCATCTGTGATGCTGGGGACCTCAGTGGGATGCCAAGTTGGATCATCCACTCGGCACTTCTGGCTGAAGATTGTTGCAAATGTGTCATCTTTTGCACTGATGAGCTGGGCTCCCCCCCAGCCCTCCTCCTCCATTGAGTTGTTTAATTGTCCACCACCATTCACGACTGGATGTGGCAGGACTGCAGAGTTAGATCTGATCCGTTGGTTGTGAAATCGCTTAGCTCTGTCTATCGCTCGCTGTTTGGCATGCAAGCAGTCTTGTGTTGCGGCTTCACCAGGTTGACACATCGTTTTGAGGTATGCCTGGTGCTGCTACTGGCATGCCCTCCTGGCTAGGGCAGCATTTATTACTCATCCCTAATTGCCCTTGCGCAGTTGGTGGTGACCTGCCTTCTTGAACCGCTACAGTCCCTGTGGTGTAGGTACACCCACAGTGCTGTTAGGAAGGGAGTTCCAGGATTATGAGCCAGCGACAGTGAAGGAATGGCGATATATTTCCAAGTCAGGATGGTGAGTGGCTTGGAGGGGAACTTCCAGATGGTGGTGTCCCCATGTGTCTGCTGTGAGTGGATGCCCTTTGGCTTGTAAGGAATGTCAAATCTGGTGAAGAGGTGGCAGGCCTTCATTGATGGAATGCATGTATGATTCGGCTACGTCTCCTTCACTATTGCCGCATTCCCAAATTCTACATTCCTATGTGTTACTCTTGAGATACAACATCTGTGATGTGAAGCCCCTTAGCAGTGCTAATGAAGTTATTGGCTCTCAGTGGCTTTCATCACAAGGAGGTCTTCCTCCTTTCTTTCTAAGCAGACACCTGCTCACTCCTGTAGCAACAAGAAGCTCGAGGGCGACCTCAGAAAGGACCCTCATCTTTGCTCTACCCCTCACTGCTAATCCACAGCCTTCCCTGCCCATTGCCTCCCTTGCGTTCACCCTTCCCCCTCACTGCTATTCTATAGCCTTCTCTCCCCCTTGCCCACCTCGCGTTTGCCCTTCCTCCTCACTGCTAATCCGCAGCCTCCTCTCCCCATTGCCCCCCTCCTGTCCGCCCTTCCCCCTCAGTGCTGTTAACAGACTTCCCTCCCAGTTTCCCCCCTCGTCTTCGCCCTACCCCTCACTCATTCCACAGCCTTCCTTCCCCATTGCCCACCTTGTGATCATCAAACCCACCCTCGCCTCACAGCCCACCCCCGGTTGAAGTGCTAGTTTTTGAAGGTGGAGGCCTGCATGAGCACCACAGCACAGTAGTATTCTTCGGGATAATGTAGGCAAAGAGCAGGAGCAGGCCAATTCTACGGCCCCAGCAATGTGGTGTTCATCGCAACTAGGCTGGCGCAGCGCTATGGCCGTTAGTATGTATGCTCCACTCACCTCAAAGCTACCAGCGAACTGAGGTCTGACTTGTGCACGCCACCCCTTTTCAAACAGGGTTGAGGCTGACGTAATTTCCCACTGGCCTGATGCAAGATTGGAAGGCCAGACAAGATTCCGACGAGCAGCTGTTTTAACGAGCGTTCATGAGATGTTAATGAATGCAAATGGAATTCGCGTCGCTAATCGGCGGGATAACTGACCCACCATAAACCCACCATCGGGATGATTGCAAGCTGTTTTGACACTGGCAGATTGGCGACTCTTTGCCTGCCGCTGGATTCTCCGCTCCCGCCCACCATGAAAACCACCGTGGGCAGGATGGGAAAATTCTGCCCAAGAAGTGGCTAATCATATATAACCATCCTCGCTGGTTTCCTGATGTCCGAACCACTGCAACCTGGATCCACCTCCCCAGACCAACCAATCACAAGCACCACTCCCACTCCGCACACACATGCACCAAACTTGGTGGACAGGCTCAAGGTATTTGTTTCAGGATATATCACCAGGAATGATTCTCTGCCCTTGTTTATTTACAATTTATTCAGTTTCCAAATATCAGAATGTAATGATAGATAACTGCATTTCAAAATGTTCTTTGAAAGTCCTGACTGTCACTATTTGGAATTTTTTTTTCCAAATTTTGTTCCAATATTTACTATGGAAATTATGCATTTCACAGCTAGCATAATTAACCTTTCGATAATTATACCAGCTAAGTAGTTCACTGGCTGCTTGAGAAGTGTTAAATGGTTCTTAATACAGGTGCATCATGATCACCATCTATTTCCACCGAGTTATTCATTAATTAACATCTCCAGGCTCTCATCTTTCAAGATCATACATTCCTGCAATTTTGTTAGCAGATCATAAATGGTGTAGAAAGATGGGAGTTTTCTTAATGTTTTTGAAATAAGGCAACCTCTTTATCATTAAAAATGAGAGAACTTAGGCAGGGGGGGGTCAAATCCCACTGTATAACAGCTGGAGCAACTGCATACCTCAAGAGACCAAAGTGTCAACAACGCTTGAGCCAGGCTTTGCAGTCAAAATAATAATGAGGCTAATGGCATTCGCTGTTATTTATAAGCAACTGCTACAGCAACTTCAGGCGAGGGACAGATTCACAGTAAAACATGGATATCCCAAAGCGACAGTACCACTCTTCCATGAGTAAAAATGGCATCACACTGTCTCTCCATTGAAATGCATTGAATGGTGTGAAGTTGCTGTGTTTTCATTGTAGTTTCGTACCAAACTCACCATATAAAATTGGTGCTTGTGTGATGTGATGCACTAAGCCTGCCTTGGCACCATTTAAAGTCCACTCATATTTAATTAAGCCTCGATTCAGAGAACTCCCTCCCTAACAGCGCTGAGGTGAACCTATACCACATGGACTGCAGCGGTTTAAGAAGGCAGCTCACCACTACCTTCTCAAGGGCAATTAGGGATGGGCAATAAATGCTGGCCTAGCCATCGAGGCCCACATCCCATGAACAAATAAAAAAAAAGACACTTGGCTATCAGGGATTCTTTGTAGAAATGTCTATGAGATTCAAGTGTCATATTTTCTTTTAGAGAGATCTTGATGTCACATATATGTAAGTGCTTAAAAGGTCTATGAGACAAAAATAAAGGACACTAGGCATCCCACTGTTTATGCTTTACAGTGCAGCCTGGAGCTGGAGACTCACCAAGAAGATTAACCATCTACATGTGGATCTGTCTTTCCTGATGATTCAGAAGGACTGTGTGTGATGAGATTATATGCTTCAGTGAAGTGGACATTCAGCCACATCCTAACTCGTACAGGGCCTTGTCAGTGACCACGATGGCCTGAATCTTCTGATTGGCATCCGGGGGCGGACCCCACTCGCCGATGCGTAAAATGAAACATGGTGACGTCGGGCGTGCATCCCGACATCACCGTGTGTCATTCAGACCTTCAGTTCGGCAGGCGCACACTGGAGTCGGCTGCGCGCCCGCCGAACTGTCAAAGGCACATTAAGGCCATTAATAATCTAATTAAGCTGGTTGTCTGGGCTGCCCGTCCAACCTTAAGGCTGGCAGGGGGTTGGCGAAGAGCCCAGGCGGCCTTCGCATTTATCATGAAACCTCATCCACAGGCGGGATGAAGTTTCATAAGTGTTTATAAATTGAATAACATTTTTTATTAAAATTCATTGACATCTCCCAGCTCATGTGACACTGTCACATGAAGGGACATGTCTAAATATTTTTTTTTTCATTATTTTAAATCTTCAGAATCAAACTAACCTCCCTGAAGCAGCTCTGTGCCTCAGGGAGATTTCTGCGCTCTATCGCGTGCATGCGTGAAAAAGCGCAGGCCCTGACTCTCCCTCCTACCCCCACCTGCTCAGTGCTTCCAGGCACGCATCACGCTAGGCGGGCCTTAATTGGCCCACCCACGTAAAATGGCGGCACGCAGTCGACCGCGGGCAGCAATCGGCTGCACGCCCACCTGCGTCTGCTCTCACTCAGCCCGCCTGACGGGGAGAAAATTCTCCCCACAGTCTTCAAACTTTCTGCCTGCGGATCACTTCAGTCAGGCAACACCATGACATTGAATACATGTCAATGGTAAGGGCAGACAGCAAAATCTTCTTGTTGCAAAGCTAACAGTGGAGCAGTGCAACTCAGCCAACAACTTTTGGACATTGACATCTTGCTGTATTTCTGTCCATGACCTCAGGTTGTTGTATCATGTACACATCAAGCGCCATTCGCCTCACCTCTATATGGACAGTAATGTATCACCTTGTAAGTTTGATGGACCAATGCTGAACATGTGAAGAACAGGTAGGGCAAGGTCAAAGACAATGGGGTGATCCTTCGGCTCAGCAAGTGGGGGCGGTGGTGGGGCCCGCTCACAGAGGCGTAAAATGACACGGGATGATGTTGGGCGTGCGTCCCGATGTCACCGCACATCATTTAGATTTTCAGTTCGGTGGACGCACAACTGTGTTTGGCATCCCCCAAACTTTCAAAGGCCTATTAAAGCCATTTAATTAACAATTAAAATAATTAATGGAGCTGCCCGTCCAACCTTAAGGTTGTCGGGCAGGCGAAGAGCCCAGGCGGCCTGCACATTTTTCATGGAACCTCATGATGAGGTTCCATAAATGATTTTAAATTTTCTCAATAATTTTTATTGAAATTAATGCACATATCATGTGACAGTTTCACATGAGGGGACATGTCATAAAAAAGGTTTCAACACTTTATTGAACTGCTAAAACTTAAAACTAATATCCTTGAGGCACCTTTGTGCCTCAGGCAGATTTCTGCGCTCTTTCATGTGCATGTGCAAAAGAGTGCACTCCTAACTCGGGGAACCACCCACCCCCTCACCCCCTGCCCGCACATGGAGCGCACAGTGCTTCTGGGTGCACGTCACGCTGGGCTGGCCACAATTGGCCCGCCCACGTAAAATGGCAATGTGGACCCGATGGGCGGCACGGATCAGGTCCGCGCCTGCCCGCGCTCGCACCCGCACAACCCCACTGATAGCAGGAAAATTCCACCCAATAAGTAGGATTTGGCGCTTTGTTGACTACAGGGTGCAACATTTTTCCCATGGTTGTCAGCTCAGTAGCCACAATGCCAGCTATGATTATGTCCTGTAATATTGAAAGTTCTCAACTATTTAATGTTGAATGTTCTCAACTATTTAATGTTTCCTCCCTAATAATGGACTATAATTTTCCACAGTAGAATATCAAATGCCATTTATAATTAGCTTGACTTGCCCTTGCCTGTTTAGACTTTTCATTTCTTGTGTGGCAAGTTGCAGAAAGTGTCAGCTGTCAGAATTTATACAGTTTTCATTTGCATGTCATAGCAGCTGCACTATGGAGATCAGAAAGCCAACAGAGTGAACAGATGTTTACATCTATACTCTAGCTATTTGCACAATGCCACACAAGAATGAGAAAAAAACACATCCTGACCCAAGGAAATGTTATGTACACACAGATTAGATATTTTAATGGCCTTCAGGAAGAGTTACAGAGTTAACTTTCTGGTGCTGTCAACCAAGGCTATGTCTAACAACAAACTTTAATGGCAGCCAGCACTGAGTGGTCTTTCAACAAAGTCTCTCAGGAGTAGGAGGCTTCAACTCAACATTCACGTTAACGTCCCTGTTCTTGATACCTCTTAAACATTTATTCGATTAGGCAGTGGCCACCTGCCATTCTCTGGATGAGTAACCAGCATTGCTAGCGACATGCAGGAGTTTGATGTTATTGGAGATCTTGTATTTGTGGTGGAACGGGAGCATGAAGGTAGAGATTTTGTGAGATGGAGAGGAGTCTAGATTGACTAGAGAAATAATTGACATAAGGAAAAGTGGAGAATAGTTCATCAGACAGCTGCAAAACCTAAAACTGTGTTTCTATGGAGGTGGAGGAGGAGGTAGTCATGAAGCAGAAGAGGCCTTCATAAAGATTTTGCAAGAGGTATGATAAACAATACTTTTGTGATATTCAAAGTAATTTATGCAAAAGTTTGAGCATTTACAAAGGACCCAAACATCAATGTGGCTGATTCAGGACCAGAGAGGTTGGTCATGCAAATTATTGATTTTTGTTACATACCACTGATTTTTGCATTAAAAGATGATATTGGAGGTGTATCCCTATTGAAAGATTTCAGGCCATTACAGATTTCCTGACATTGACCTTATAGTAAGCCCTAAAACAGATTCACAGAGACTAACTGGTAAAATGTATATGGAGCATGGAAAATTTGGATTACACCTGTTACGATCTGGTTAGGGACCAGTAATTTTTTTCAAAGCTGACAAAAGTTTGAAATCTCAGTTACCCACTAGGATAATAAAGCCACAAGATTCCATGGTTTTAAACAAACAAAATAAACTTTACTATACAAAGTCAGAAAATTAAAACAACTTACAATACCTGTCTTGTATTCCTAACATTCAGAACATGCGATTGTTATTATCCAGTGAGGACAAGTGCCAGGACTTGCCCTTTCTTTCCCATGCCTTGATTGATTGTAACAGGGTTTTTTGAAATTTAGAAGGATAAAGTTGTTAATTCAGTGTCTGTATTTAACTGTTTACGTGCTGATCGTAAAGAATTCAATCCAACAGGCTTTCTTGGGTTAGTTTTTTTTTGAGCTAAAAAAAAGCCCACCCAAGATATAAAAACTATTTTAAAAAGGTAAACCCACACCCTGACCTTCACAGCACACAAATAAGAATGCTAAATTATAAGTTATACAGTAGAGGAGGTTAACTTTTGGCCAAATTAAGAATTAATAATAAAAAGGTAAAAAATAGAGAGTTCACTGTTTATGAGTCCATCATTGCCGTTCGCCGTTGAGGCAGTTCTTTGTGGTCCTTGTTGTTGTTTCCCTGGAAACACTGCCCTGGAAGTTTGAAGTGTCCTCCAGAACTTCTGGCTATTGATCCCAGTATGATATAAACAGCCAGAGTTCCTTTCAATTGAATTTCTTTATGATGTATTCCAAAACATAACAGAGATAGAGCTCTGAATTGGAAATGTCAGGGAGAGAGATGGTGTTACTGATTCATTTGTTGACTTATCCTTCTGTCACAGTAACCCACAGACTAGCTTTTCACAAGGGAGTTTCGGTCCTGTGACATTGGTACACAATGGAGAGTGATCCATGTGAATGAAGTGAGCTTTGATCTCGCATTTTCAAAGCTATTACGATGCCATTGAAACAGATATGGGTTCTTTGCACCCTCCTTGCATAATAGCTTCATTAGTCCTCCATTGTTCTTGGTAGTTTCTATAGTCAGAAAGTCTAGTTGTTTCATTGTCCTTGTCAGGATCTTCCGGTCGGCGAGCGGGGATGGGGCCCACTCACCAATGTGTAAAATGACGTGGGATGACGTCAGGTGGAACTCCCAACATTACCCCGCGTCATTTCCATTTTCAGGTCGGCGGGGGCACAGCCGAGCCACAGAATTTGCATCTCCAACGGTATGAATGGGATTATAAATACACTTTCTAGGAACAATGGCAGTCCCATTGCTTCTAGTGAAGAAGATGAATTTAAATAGGAAGACATCTGAATGCAGAGCTGTTGGTGTCCCAGATGGGAAAAAAACAATAAAAACTGGGAAATAAGAATACTGGTCCAAACTGGTCTTGTATATCTTAAAATGGAACACCAGTAAAACTGGGGAAAAAGAGTACTGGTCCAAAATGTTTTTTTTTCCTGCTGGGGTAGCACTGTAAACGTTTTAGTGCAGTCCCAGATCACTGGGAGTGAATTTTGTCTCACTGACATCCCATTTTTCAAAGTAAGCAGGATGGTAATGAGATAAAAATGTGATAAGAAAAGCTTACTGGTCTCTTGTTACCTGATGCAGTTTTCTAGTGAGCTTCAACTTAGGCAGCCATTATTCCCACCTGAAACTGGCAAAAATCTCATTAAAACATTTAAATTGGCGATCCTAAGAGATAGGGTCTGCCCGCCAGGTCTGTGTGTTCCATGTGCTAACCAGTGGTCCTTAAATCTCACTTAAAAGTCTTTGAAAACTGCTCTGGAAACATTGATGGAAAGCTTTCTAAATGATCCTGTGTCCCATTCACTCCATGCACATGCCACCCAATCCCTGGATTGCCTCATTCCATTCAGCAAGATTTAGCCAGCTCAACTGTTAGAAGAGGCTTTGAATTTTCCACCTAGCCTAGTAAGATGGGTAAATGAAGACTAAGCGAGGCAAAAAGTTCCAGATCCTGGAAAAGAATGAATTAGGATAAGAGATCAGCTATGCCTAGATTTCAGTGAGCAGAGATGTAGGGAGACATTGGTTGAACAGTGCTTTTGGAGCAGGGACAGGGTAAAAGGGGCAAGTTCAGAGGAGCCCTCACTCTAGTATGATTGATAAGATGAAGAGAGGGAGCAAATTTGAGTGAAAGTGCAATCGAACATCAAAGGGTAGAATTTTCTCATTGGCATGTGTGGGCAGGCCCCGCACACCGATGTGTAAAATGACACACGTTGATGTCGGGTGTGTGTCCCGATGTCACCGCGCGCTATCACGATATTTCGGTGGGTGGGCGTGCGCTGATCTCTGATGCGTGCCCGCCATTAATTAACGGGCCAGTTAAGGCCCTTGAGCCACGAATAGATGGCAATTTTTCAGGGCCCATGCGATATTCAGATTGTTGCATGGGCGCAACGGGCAGGTGAGTAGGCCATATTTTTATAAACCTCATCCACGGGTGGGATAAAAGGAGTGAGTGGGGTCGCGAGTGGTCTTTGGTAGACATTTAATGTTTAAACTTACTGCTACTTGCCTGTGTGAGCAGGAAAACTTCAAATCTCTTCACAGCTGCTTGGACACGAATAACAGGCTTCAGCTCAGGACTCTGGAGTAAACATCATTTTTGGGGCCTTGCAGGTTTCAGGAAGCCTTCCCTTACCCTGGGAATGGGAGTTGCGCTCTCCACTGGAGGCACCGCCTCTGAGGAGGAAGGGAGGGCCAGAAGGGGGAGGAGGCCAGGAGTCCATATTCAGCTTCCAGGGGAGCAACCTTTGGGAGGAGAGGCACAGGTACAAGGGGCGCAGGGCCAACAGGAAGTGCAAGGCAAAAGGGGCCGCAGAAGATGCCACTATCCTGCTGCCAGGGTTTATAGGCCGCGAAGTAGCTACCTCAATATGTCTGAGGTGCAGTGCCGAAGGAGGCTCCGTCTCTCAAGGGAGACAGTGACCTCCATCTGTCAGATGATAGACCCTGAGATCTGCTCCAAATGTATGGGTGGGCACCCTATGCCAGTGGCTTTGAAGGTCATGGCTGCCCTCAACTTCTATGCCTCCGGCTCTTTCCAGGGGTCGGTGGGTGATCTTTGCAGAGTCTCCCAATCAGCTGTCCACCCTTGTGTCAAGCAGGTGACAGATGCTCAGTTCAGGCGTACATTGACTTTCATTCAATACCGCTGGGACGAGGCCAGCCAGACCGAGCGAGCCAGAGGCTTCACAGTGATTGCTAGGTTCCCCTGTGTCCAGGGTGCAATCGACTGCACACATGTGGCCATCAAGGCGCCAACGGGTGAACTGGGTGCCTTCGTCAACATGAAGGGCTTCCACTCCATGAACGTGTAGATAGTGTGTGATCACAGGATGCAGATTCTGCAAGTCTGTGCAAGGTACCCAGGCAGCTCCCACAATACCTACATCCTCAGACACTCCCAGATGCCGAGGCTCTTCAGTGCTCCAGCCCGGCTGGATGGTTGGCTGCTGGGTGACAAGGGTTATCCCCTCAGAAGGTGGGTCATGACGCCTCTCCGCCATCCAACAACTGAAGCTGAGCAGTGCTACAATAGGAGCCACGCCTCCACAAGAGCTGTGGTGGAGACAGCCATCGGTCTTCTCAAAATGCGCTTCTGATGCCTGGACCGTTCAGGGGGTGCACTCCAGTAACCCCCAGATCGTGTGTCGCTGGTAGTGGTTGCATGCTGCACTCTCCACAATCTGGCACTGGAAAGGGGGAACGCAGCGGAGGAAGAAGATGTAGATGCAGAGGCTGTGGTTACACATGATGAGTCCAGTAGTGATTCCGAGGATGAGAACACACAGGAGAACACAGAGGGGATAGACGCCGATCTGGGCACCCTCCAATGAGGCAGGGACACCCGGGAGGCTTTAATCCAACAAACCTTCAGCCAGCACACCACAGATGGACCTCAACACATGTCTGGGCTGCAGACTCCATACTCGATACCTGAGAGCAACATCTGCCTGGTTAGGAACACTAACTATGTGCCTTGTCAATAAAGCTCAATGACAAACAAGTCACTCATAACATCATGGGTTCCCATCCACCTGCAGAAGTAAGGAATCATCCTGAGTCATGTTCACAAATGAAGCATTTAATGAATGTAAAAAACAAAACAGAAAAGAAACTTAATTGAAAGGTGTTGAGCTGCACACCAAATTATAATCAACTAATACCAGGGCAACTTAAAACCACCAGTGAGGAGCCTGTGGTGTGCCTAAGGTGCCTTAAGTTTAAATTTTCTGGTGCTATGTCTAGGTGCTCCCCCCTCGCTGGCACTGACATTGGAGCCAGCCTGCCCACTGTGCTGTCCTGTTGGCTTTGATGACCTTGGCGGGCGCTCTCTGGCCCATGGAGCCTGTGCTGGCCCCGCCTGGGAGGGACCGGCCAGTGCCATGGCTGGCATCTCCTCAGTCGCTGCAGCCTCATCAGATTCAACGGTCACTGGCAGAGGGGTGGAGGAGCTGCTACCCTCATCCGGAGCGCCCTGAGAGGAGACCGCAGAGATGGCAGGCAGCTCGTGCGCCAACGTGAGGTCGCTTCGGACCTCCCTGCTCATCATTAATGGATGGCAACCTGGCTGGGATACTTGGCGCCAAATCCATCTCCCACACTAACACTGACCAGCTGAGGTCAATGCCGCTGTGAGGGCTTGCAGGTCCAAGCGCAATCCCAGGAGGCTCTGATTGTTCTCCTGGAGGAGCCTCTCCACTTGAGTCGCCACTCTCTCCATGGAGGAAGCATTGTGCTTGGCCATGAGGGTCAATGCATTGCTGATGCTTCGCAAGGACTCCTCCAGCACGGAGACCATACCACGCAGAGCCTCGTGTATCTCCACCAGATCCTCCCGCAGACCCTGCTGGACTTCCAGCATCTGCTGCCTCGGACGACTCCAGGGGCCCATCATCAGACACCGACTGAGCACGTTCCTGGTCCCCTGCAGCCCTCCGACTGCTGGCGCCATGGGCACTCTCTGTCTCCACCTGCACCTCAAGCGAGTGTGAAGTGCCCTCACCGCTGTGCCCCGGGACACTAACCGACGATCTAACGCCCACTAAGGTGCTAGTATCTGCGCTGGTGCCTGCCTGGCAGAGATGGTGTGATGCTGGTGCTTGGAATTCTTCTGGGCCCTCAGATGTTAGTGGCGGCCCCTCTACCTCCTTGTCCAGGTCCTGCTCCGGTGAGGGTGAAAGGAAGAACAAGGACATTTGATTAGTTAAAGTCGAGACAATGTCAATGTGCATGCCTGGCCCCTGGGTCAGTAAGCACTCCTCCATCCATAATCGATGGGAAACCCATGTTGGAAGCTTAAATCACTAAACATTCAACAGTGGAATGGTTGCAGGGACAGACATGGTGACCTCAGTGCACGACAATCTGACCTCCCCCTGGCATCTCAGCCTCACCGCCACCGGTGGACCTGGGCGCATGGCACCTCTCCAGCTCCATTGCCTCCTGTTCATATCTGGTTGTAATCACCAACTGTACCTGGCTTCTGCCAGTCCGCATCCGCTCTGCGTTATTGTGTGTGGTCTTCTCCTGAAAAGGAGAGAAGAGCATTGATGAGCCCACCCTGTACCTGGATTACCATCGCATCCCTGCCACCCCCACCTGAGTGAAACATTACAGGGCTCCAGTGGATCGTGACCCTGGAGCAGCCGCACACTCACACCAAGCAGCTAGGGCTGACCCCCCCTTGCCCACATGCTGCCTCCATCACATTTGTCAACCACATGGTTTAACCTTGCAAAACAAGGAAGCACAAGCACGTGGAATGCCAAGGGCAGCAGATGGGTGGGTGCCCCGCCACCTGGAAGTTCCCCTCCCAGCATGTCAGCAACCTGACTTTGACATGTTTTGGAGTTCCAGCACTGCGCCTAGGTTCAGATCCTCAAGGTAGCTCCCTAAAGAATACTGTGGGTATCAGTCTGCCACATGCAGCAGGTGCAGAACCCAGCTCAGCACAACCCTCTCAGGGTGATCTAGACATAGGCAATATATGCTGGCCCACCCAGCGAGGGAAACATGCCGTGAATGATTCAATGCAGTAACTACATTCAGAGTTGAGGACAAAGCCTAACTGCTGTGCTTAGTGGCCCAAGCCAACACGGTACTCACCTTTCCTGAGCACAAGAGGTTGTTGAAATGCTTGCGGCACTGAAGCCAGGTGCGTTGCACCACGTCTTGTGAACTCACTATCTTTTCCACCTCCTCCCAGGCACATTTGGTCATGTGGGGGAGGGCGTCCTCCTCCCGTCCCTAGGAACGAGGATCTCACGCCGTGCTGCCACCTCCTCGAGGTGGGCAGCTAGACATTTGTCCAAGAAGCGAGGGGCACAGTGCCCTGCTGACCAGCCCTCCTGCCTGGCCTGCTCACCAGGAACGCACTGGGGAGCCCTTCTGCTGGCCATGGTTGGCAGCCTATGCAAGACTGCATGAGCGCTCTTTAAACAGGCCGTCGGGTCGCCATTGGACTCGGTGGTCATTGCAATCCCGCCGCCGCCCGCCCACTCCCGCTGTCCTCGGGAGCCACGTTTCACGCTGGATGGGCCTTAATTGGCCGGCCCACGTAAAATGGCGGATCGGCCCCGCACCCACTCTCGACTGGCCCACCTAAGAGTTGCAGAGGCAGGGAGCTACTTTTAATACTTAACAGTAAAGACAATTGCAAAAACGTAATACTTTTGCTTTCCTATCTTTGACTTGGTGACTGTTACTTTAAATCCAGTCACAATGTGTAAAGAGTTTAAAATCAGCTGCAGTTAAAAAAAAAAGAGAAATACATATCCCGGTCAAATTGCAGAGAAGCATTTCAAGCACAATTCAAGTGGTTTTTGGAACTATAGGCTTGAGATTAGGAACCAATCTAGTCCTGCACAAAGACTGTAATTTTTCAGTTAAGTATATGACAGCCAATTATTTTCAAACTCCCCCACATTAAGCGTCAGTTACGAAAATGTAAAGAAACCATGGCAACCAGTATTATGCTATATAAATGCTGGATTTGTTTTTGATTAAGCCGGGTTAGAAGGAAAGTGCCAAAGCTTTTGGAATCTTCACAGGAAATGGTACGATTGGCTAGTTTCCATATTTAGAAGAGGTTACAAGAAATGAAAAGACTGCACATGTAAGAGAATAGATTCATATTAGATTGTAACTGCTTAATGTTTTTTCCATTCATCATGCCAGATAATAGATTTTCTGATGTAAACATTACTGTTACATTATCTCTCGCTCATTTGCTCTATGTCCTGCTCTACTACTTTTGAAGACTGGGAAGAGATTCTGTGGAAGCACAGGATAGATTCCAGTAGCTGAATACTACTGATCAGATAGAATTTGTTGCTTGTTAGCCTATGTATGTAATTGAAAGCTTACCTTGATCTCAAGCCTGGGATAGACACCATTGAAGGTACAGAGAACTGGGGCTCATTCATGAGGTACAAGAGCCATTTTACTTCTACCTTATATTCTCCATCGCTTTCCTCAATGGTAGTCTTAAGCCTTTTGGAGGTGCCAAGTTTTAGACCACTGAGAACCCATCTGCTTAGATGGGTGTAAAAGATTCCATGGCAATATTTCCAAGAAGAGGATGGGACTTTTCCATGGTGCCCTGGCTAATATAATCCCTTAGTCAACATCATTCAAACAGGTTACCTAGTCATTATTTGGGACATTTCTATGCACAATTTGGCTATTATGTTTCCTGCATTATAACAGTGACTACACTTCAAAGGTAATAATTGGTTGTACAACTTTTTGACATGTCTTGAGGTTGTGAATGGCGCTATATAAATGCAAATCTTCCTTTCTACCTGAAAATTCTCCATAAAATGGATGACTTCAAAAGGCAGAAATCAGTGGGACTATGGCTGTACCATCACCTTCCTTCTATGTACTGTAATCCTAGTTTAAATGTATTTTGAATTAGTTCAATTCAATTAATACAAATGTGTACTATTGGTTAATTGAAATGGAATCAGATACTTTGAGATTTGTAAAAGCAGATAGAAATTGAACACAAATACTCAACATTAGTTGCAATCTGAATTAGTCAGGCTCTCTCTATTGACAATCACTGAATGCCACGGTCTATTAATGCAGAGGACGGAGTATGAAGACCAGTGGCAAACAGTTTACATGCCTTGAAGGGACTGACCTGATAAATCCTGCAATGAAGCCATGAATCAGTTATGTTCAGCCTGCAAGTAGGATGTAAGTCATTTCCCACATGTTTCCAAAGTATATTGTTTCAAATCACAAAAAATGCAATTATGTAAAGACAAATGTATTTAATGTTGAACTAGATACTTTCAGCAAAAAGAGTAACTCTTTACACATTGTTACCTGCACAATTATTAAGAATGCCTATTTCCAGCTCTGTAATATCTCCGACTCCATTCCTGCCTCAGATTATCTGCTGCTGAAGCCTTAAGCCAATTCTTTGTCACCTGTAGACTTGACTTTCCAAAGCACTCCTAGCCAGTCTCTCGTTTTCTACACCCCATCCAAAACTCTCATACTCCTGTCCTAACTCACACCAAGTCCAATTCACGTATTTCCCCCGTGCTCACTGACCTACACTGACTCCTAGTTACATAACCCCACGACTTTAAAGTTTTCATCCTTAGTTACAAACCTTTCCATGGTCTCATCTCTCCCTATCTCTGTATGCTCCTTAAAAGTTTACCTCTCTGTCAAAATTGCCCAAAAATATTCTTATGTAGCTCAGTGTCAAATTGTGTTTGATAATGCTCCTGTGAAGTGCATTTTATAACATTTTACAATGTTAAAGATTCTGTATAAATGCATATTGTTGTTGCTGGTAGATACAAAAGACATCATTGTGGCATCTTTCCTGTACTTAAGTGAGCAAACTGTGCAGTTCCTAAATATAATAAACTAAATATGAAGCTTTACCTTTGTTTATCTTCAATCAGCTCGGAGTTCTACACAACTTGGGATATTTTACTACATTAAAAGGCACTATAGAATTACAAGTTGGTGTTATTGTTGATTGCTTTCAAGAACATTCCTGTGAATTAATTTTCCCCACATTGGCCCTCTATTCCTAATTTTCTTTTCAAAACGAAAAATGTAGTTAAAGAAAAGGTCCTCCAAACAGGAATCAGCCATCTGTGCAAAGTATGAGAAATTGTATGACGTGGGTGCTATCAAATTTTATATTAATGTATTCTTTCTCCTCTTCTTTCAGTTAGTGAGCTGTTCCAAGCCTTGAAATTTTCCATGATTGATCATTGGTGTTGCTCCACCATTAGTTGCTAGATGTAAAAATAAGTACGATCAGTATTTTTGATCATTCACATCATTTTATGCCTCACTTTCACTGTGTTTATATATTTAGGATTGTTTTCTCATTATCTGTGCCAAGCCACCTCAAAAAAAGGAAATCTTTTCTATCGATCTTCAGAGTCACAATCAGAATGCCCAGGTCTAGCATAGCATTAGCACATGCTCATTAAAGGTTACTTTACTATAACCTCTATAAACACAAATAAAGCTCCTCAAGCATACCATGCAGAGACTGTAGGTAGGCACAATGTCTTTCATTGTGGCTGTCAATTTAGACATCAGCTGGTGTGAAAGAGAGGGTCATGTTGACTTTCTTTCTGATATGATCTATCTGATAGCAAAGGAAGGTCTAGTCTTCACTGTGTACCTGTCACTGATAGCATAACGAAGATCTCAAATTCGCAGTGAGTTATCATGGGCTCAGGTTTGTGACACACCAAATATGGAACTGTGTGCAGCAATGTTCTGTGCCATCAACACACACAATAATCCTCCATCATGGACAAAGTGCTGAGGAAAGCGTGTCTTCAGGAGAAAGCACCTTGGGGTGCAGGAAAAAGAGCCCGGGTTGGGTTTGCCATTTCTACCTTCATCACCTCTTAATTTTCCTGTTCGTGAAAACGAATGGGGGTGGGAGAGGTGAGTAAAGACAGGGTAATCATGGTCTGCCAATCACACAAGTGGGAGATGTTTACCTATGAATTAGGTTAATGAACAGACAGGAAGGACTACGGAACCAGGAAACAGACTGTTGTTAATTGATAAAGTTAGGAACAAAATAGGTAGAGAAAAGAAGGCGAATGGAGAGAGGAAGATGGAGGGAGGTTATTTTTAAACTGGAAGTGAGGAATGGGGTAAGCATCAAACCTGTCAGGTTGAGGCTTGGGCTATTTTAACTGTTGGACCTCATTTACACCCTATTTCCTCCCAACACCACCAAGGAAAGCTTTTGCCTTACCTAAGAGGACCCCCTCTCCTTTCCTGTTAGGCTTTATTGAACAGGGAACCCCTGACAGGAAGCATGCTTAGTTGGCTGCTAAAATGCCCTCAGGGTCCTATTAAAACTAATTAGCATATATTAATGATATATCCAAGTAAGGCAGATGGGTGTCTGAGCCACTACTCAAAAGATCTAATTAATATAGCAGTGGGAACCAAACAAGAGCATGGTGATAAGTCTTTGTACAACCATTTTAACTGTGCACCCACCCCATTCCAGTCAGGTAGGGCAAGTTAAAATCCCACTACAGGAACATTTATTTTAATAAGTAATGTCAGCCATAGCTCAGTTGGTAACATTTTTGCCTCTGAATCAGAAGGTTGTGTGTTCAATTCGGATTCCAAAGCCTTGAGCGCAAAAATCTAGACAGCACATTCCAGTGCAGAACTGAGGAAATGCTGCACTGTCTTGGTTGAGACTTTAAGTTGGAACCTTATCTGCCTTCTCAGATAGATATAAAAGATCCCAAGGCATTATTCTGAAGAACACGTGTGCTATGTCCTGGTCAAAATTTATCCCTCAATCACTATCACTAAAACAGATCACCATTTGTTTGTGGGATCTCGTGCGCATGTTGGCTGCCACATTTCCTACATTCCAACAGTGACTACACTTCAATACTACTTCATTAGCTGCAAAATGTCTCGCTTGTCCTGAGACCATGAAAGGCACTCTTTCTTTTTTCTGTAACTCCAATAACCCAGAAAACAAGGGATGGAATAATTGCAGCTGTCAATTGGAAGGAATGATGTCCTCCTAAAAACTTCTCCTTCAAAAAGTAGCATTTATCTTTGTTGTATTACGCTAACAGTGAATTTGTTTTTGTTCAATTATGTAAGGACATGATAAACTGTTCAGGTCTTTAAGCTTGTTCTATCATCCATTTCTTTTAATCCTGTTCTGAATCCAGACCAAAGCCCCATATTATTTTATCATTTGTTACGATCAGAACAGCAATGACTCGAGAAATAACTTGGTACATCTTTCTGGCCTACTAATTGATGCCCTTGGAGTCTCCGACTAGAGCCTGGCAAGGAGCAGTAGCGCAGAAGGTGAGGAGAATGTTGTGCTTCACTGGGACTGAAACCATATGATTAACAGATATGATACTCAAATCATCTTCAAACTATTCACGTGGGTCATGTAGCATCTGTTAAAATTGAACCCAAAAGTATTTCTTGTCAGATCAGTCAATGAAGCAAATTTGTTTATTGCGCTTTCTAAAGAATGTTGACTTTTTCCACCAGTATAGCCATTTGCTATTTTATAACTTACATTCCAACAGGACAAATGGTCTCTATTCTGACCACTGCTTGTTGGTGAAATAAAATATTCCTCTTTAAAACAATTCATTAAATATCAATGTATGTTCATAATGTGGCCAATATAAAAAAATATACACTAACACACTATATAGCTGTAGAATACAAATCATTAATGATGTGCATGCACAACGCACTATCAGGTAAATTCAATCAGCCCTTTACTCCGAGAAGGGAGGCACACTCAAAGAGAGTGTAGGTCAAAGGCAGAGGCCAGAATTTTCCCGTTGGTGCTTTGGGGGCGGGGCCCGCTTACCGAGGGGAAAATGACGCGGGATGACGTCGAGAGGAACCCCCGACATCATCCTGGTTCATTTAAATATTGAGGAAGGCAGGTAGACAGCGAAATCAGCTGTCCGCCTGCCGACCTGTCAATGGCCAATTGAGGCCATTGACAGACTAATTAAGATCATTAAAGACCTGCCCGTCCAAGCTTAAGGCTGGCAGGCAGGCCAGGAGCCCCAGCGGGCTTCTGATAATACATGAAACCTCATCCACTGGCGGGATGAGGTTTCATGTCCATTTTTTAAAAGTGTAATAAAGTTTATGTCCTTTTTATTAACATGTCCCATCTCGTGTGACATTGTCACATGAGGGGGACATGTTAATAAATTTTATACTTTTCTATTTCTAATGTTTTTTACACTGTTAGCGCTCTCCCTGAGACAGCACTTTGACAGATGGGGAATCCTTTCACCCCCCCGCACAGGAAGCACATAGCGCTTCCTGTTGGGCAGGCCGCTGGGCGGGCCTTAATTGGCCCGCTCACGTAAAATGGCGGCGGGCCGCATTTCGGTGGCGGAGTTCGGCTGCCCACCCATCGCCGAGCCGGTGGGGCCCGCCCGCCCATCAGGGTAAGAATTCTGGCCACAGGCACAACACAATAAAATAAATTCTCTAATCCTGTACCTCAGTGAGGACTCATGTTTGAAGGAAGCAGAGCTGAAGATAAAGCTACGGTACTGTAGCACTCAGTCTCTAAACTGACCTGCCTTTGAAGCTAACTCCTACAAAGGACACTGGATCATTGAATGTTCCTTTAGTGCACTGTCGTATAAGGGTCTGGCACTTGTAGGGCTAATGTGGAACTGAGTACAGTGCTGCCCACACAGCAATACAAGAGAACACATGACCTGCACCTAGGAGTCAGTCTAGTGTTGGGCAGAGCTGTGCGCACAGGCAAGCGTGGAGACAGCTCATAACTTGAACCCTTTATTTTACTGTATATATGTACATAGTTCTTGTAGTTAATAATATATAAGAGTTAACCTATGCAAGACTTCATTAAGACCTATTGAACTATAACCACACCCTACAACATGTATCAGCTCTCTGATCTGTGCTCCTTTCAAACATGTCCCCTGACTGTGAGAGTGAGCAATGAATTTGCTTTTAAGGTGTCAATTTCCGTTAAGAAAAATACATTTGTTTCCACTGTCCAATGGAGTAAGTGTACTGCATCAGAAATTGTGTTATATCAGCACAATTTAGTGAAAGGTAATTGTCTAAGGCTGACAGGCAAGCAGTAGTATTGTCCACATCCCTTTATAGATTGTGTAATATGCTACATCTTGCACATTGTATCATATAAAGTAAATTAAATAAATGTTTAAAGGAATACTATACCTCAACTTAGCTGTGTGAAAATGCAATTTTTGGAGGAACTGCCTTGGTTATGTTTGAGGAGGTTCTACTTGCTCGTAGGTTCTGCTTGTTTCATCATAGGCCAGGGAACAGAAACCAGGGCCAGAAATTTTTGCTCAGTGTGAGGGTGGGCACCCGACACACTCGACCATAAAATGACACATGATGACGTCGGGTGAGCACCCCAACATTGTTGCACACTCGCGCGATATTTCGGTCAGCGGGCACGCACTGGAGTCGGCAGCATGCCTGCCGACAATTAAGCAGCCGATTAAGCGATTAAGGCCCTTAGCCAACTAATTGATTGGAATTTTTCACTGCCTGGCCAACCGTTCGGTTGGCAAGTGGGCAAAAAGGCTAAGCGGCCTTTGCATTTTTGGCGAAACTTTATCCATGGGTGGGATGAGATTTTGACCAGTGATTTAAAAAAATTTTAAAACTTTTTACTCTCATATTTAACATGTGCGTGCTCATGTGACAGAGGTCACATGAAGGGACATGTTTTCATTATTTAAAAAATCTTTATTTTTATTGATAAAAATCTTCAGCTCCCTGGGGCAGCTCTGTGCCCCAGGGAGCTTTTACTGCGCACACGTGCGAACTTCAGTACTCGCACTCCTCCCGCCCCCACACCGTCAGTGGGGCTAGATTGCGGGCGGCGGTCAGCTTCCCGACCGCTCCCAGGCCCACCTGCCGCGCCCACCCAATGGGGGCAAAGTTCTGCCCCAGTGTTCCAGCAAGTCTTACGAAGCCAGTCTGACAGTAAGCAATTGGATTTTCTTCAATCAACAGCTTAAGACCAGAGCAAAAAGAAATATTTGGTATTTTAGTAAATTTTATTTTAGATAGACCATAACTTTTCATAACCATGGAAAATTATTTGGGGCGTCATCCATGGGCATAGCCTTGACATCCCACGTGCAGACCTTGGAGAGGTTCAAGCCTTAGCAATGGCAATGACAGTAAATTGTTCCTGCAGCTAATTTAAATGATGAAGCCATCAAATCCTTTGTTCCCATGAAAGCCAAAGTTCAGCTCCACCAGAATAGAACTTCTGAGTACTGACAAATTAAACACTTCTTAATTAACCAGACAGGGTAAGAGCCAGGTGGCCACTTGCAGTCCTAGAAAACTTGTAACTTATTTCCAACCAACAAGCACACAGCAAAACTAATTTTTGGGCACTTATAGAATCATATCCTAACGATGCATTGGTCAAACATCAGTCAAAGTCTAGAAGTGACATTGAATTGGCTTCACTCCAAATGATGATTGAGATTTCAGTTTGTGAAACAGTGCATGCAGGCTCAACCAGTATTAGCTTAAAGGATTAATATTATGTCTTACCAACCCCTGCTTCTCTGGTGGGAACCTATAGTAGAATGTTATAGAGCTGCACTGAGTTACATCATGTGTACAGTACAGAAACAGATCATTCAGCACAACTGATGTATGCCAATGTACATGTGAAACACCAGCCTCCTCTCATCCTACTTCACTTAACTTCCGCATGTCCTTCTATACCATTCCCCTTCTTGTGCTTATCTAGTTTCTCCTAAAATATATGTCTCCTTGTGGTCTTGCATTCCATATTCTTACTACGCTTTTGGTGAAGAAGTTCCTCCTGAATTCTCTATTAGATTTATTAGTGACTATTTTATCTCTTTAACCTATAGGGCAGAATTTTCCCCCCATCGGTGGGGAAGTTCAGGAGTGGGCGCATGCAGGCACGCCTCCGATCAGCACCCCCAATTGTCCACCCAGCATGACATCTGCCAGGAAGCACTATGCGCTCAAATACGCGCGAAAGAGCGCACTCATCTCCCTGAGGCTAAGTGCTGCCTCAGAGAGATCAGCGCCAAATTCAAAAATGTTAAAAATAGAAAAATAAAATTTCCCTGACATGTCCCTTCATTTGACACTTTTAGTTAAACTTTTATTAAATTTTTAAAAATCTGCATGAAACCTCATCCCGCCCGTGGATGAGGTTTCATGCTTTCTCTGAAGCCCGCCAGGGCTCCCGGCCTGCCTGCTAACCTTAAGGTTGATCGAGCAGGTCCTTTAACTACTGAAATTACTTTTTAAATGGCCTCAATTGGCCGTTGACAGGTCGGCGGGCGCACAGCTGATTCGGCTGCGTCCCCGCCGACCTGAAAATTGAAATAACGCGGGGTGATGTCATTTTACGCGTCGGCATGTGGGTCCCGCCCCCCCCGCACGCCGACCGGGAAATCCTGCCCATAGTTTTGGATTCCCTACAAGTGGAAACAGTTATGCCTACCCTGTCATTGATTGTTCACTAATGTCCGTGAGGGAAGGGAATCTGCCATTGGTACCTGATCTGGCCTACATGTGACTCCAGACATGTGACTCTTAACTGCCCTCTGAAATGGCTTGTTCTCCCTGATGTCCCAGTAAGCTACTCAGTTCAATAACAATCAGAGATGGGTAGCAAATTCTGGCTTTGTCAGTGATGCCCATATCCCATGAAAGATTTTAAAAAATGCAAAACAATTCCTTTCATTACACTAAAGACCTCTATCAGGTCAATCCTTCTAGAGGGGATAGTACATAAAGTACAGGTCTTTACATTTTCTGGTTTTGCCTAAAGATCCAGGTGTACTGGCAATAGGTTCCACCCAATAGATCACCAAGAACTTCAACTTGGTGTACTACATTTTTGGTCACTTTTTGGGTTTCGACAGCTTGACAGTGAATCCTACTGGGATACTGGCAGGAGGATTCTCTGACCCATTCACTGTGGATTGATGCATTATGAAAGATTAGCCTGAGACAATAATTTCCTATCTCAGGCCAAACCAGTTGAAATCCTTTGAGGCAAGGCACATGTTCTTGGCCCATTGCCTGATGAGAACATTGTAAACAGCTACAATTAGCTCACACACCAAGCATCTGGACTAGGCTACCCTACTTATAAAGCTTCTTGGCTGGTAAGTAGCTTGGGAGATTTTAACTACCCACCTGCCCAGTCGATGCCTAGCAAGTAGGCTTAAAATTCTCTTGCGCTTCCATTGTTGTTCTACTGAGGAATCTTTAAGTTTTCTTACCTCCATTTCCACTATCTGAGCTTTTCCATGGATTGTGTGTTTTGTAGGTTGTTCTGCTATTCTTTATCTTGAAAGTATTTTCCTACATGGCTGAACAGGGCAAAAACAAGGGGTGGAGATTAGAATATAGCATCGTAACAGATATTCTCTGACAGGTGCAAGGCTCTTTAACAGAAGGCAATGTCTATTGAAAGTCATTGCTCACCCCCACCCATAAAACAACTCCTATTCTGGTTCCATTTAAATCTGGAACGATTGCCACCAATTTCTCTCCTTATTGCAGTAAATTGTAGGTTAAGTGCTTTGACCGAAATTTTCAGACAGGAACGACACCTTACTTTCGAAGTATTGTAATAAATTGCATAACCTATTGATTTTGTATCAGGTAAATGGAAGCAGCAAGCTTTCCATTTATTGATGAAAAAAAGATATGTTGTCAAAGCTTTTCATCTTGCACTCTTCAGGGCAGATGCAAGAATGCAATCACCAGCGTTCAATGTTTTGAGAGTGGAGCAGGCTATGGACAGCAGGGAATGGGCAGGAGGTGCTCTCTAGCCTGTGGGAAATCAGGCTGCCCTTGACACTCACTGACATTAAAGTAGAAGTAGTGAAGGAGGTTCCATGAAGCTCTCATGGGAGTGAAGTGGGTGGAATTTCACAAAGTTTAGAACAGGGAAGGATGTGACTTTGCTTGTGGAGCTTCCTGGCTTGACAAGGGAAGAAAATAGCCTTACCTTAAATTGTCTTTGCTGCACCCAGATTCACTTCTCCCTGACTTTAGCTGGTGGGAAAGCCGCTATGGTTTCCCCCTGGTTAGGCTGGCATCAAAATGGCAGTTGAGGCCTGATGCCATTATCGCATCCTTATATGCATATGTTAATGAGGACCCACCAGCTTTGAGCAACTGACTTAGGTGGTACAGAAAGGCCAAATACAATTGATTTTGTAGTATAATACTATTGATGTATATATTATACCTCGTGCACTTTGACATATTCTAACTGCACAGGAAATATATTTTAAAATACTTGAATTTATTTTCTGTTTCACTGAGTAGCTGAAATACATTTGCCTCGAAAAAAAAAGGAATTGAGCTGCTGCTGAATAAATTACTAAACTCTTCTGTTCGATATTTAAATTTACAGCTGCATGTTTATTTATCACTGGGAAAAGTGGAAGTTTGCCGGATAAATGTGCTGTTTTTCACATTTCCCGCATTGATGATTTTGGGGGAGGTCGGTGTTGGTGGGGTGGGGGTTCGGGATTACTATTTAGAACAGATTTGTCAAATATCATCTGAAGTACCACCGACATTTTTTTTCCCCTTTGTACAACATCAATGGAAATCAGGATATTTGTAAGGAGCTAGTTAACTCCAGGGTTTCTCATGAACCTAATTTAAATACATACAATTACAGGTACTTTTTAAAACACCAGCATTCGGTCAGATCCCTTAACATCAACAACAGGTTAGTGCCATTATAAAAGATTTAGTGCTTCTGATCTATTTGAGTGTTCTTTGGAAAGTTGGGACATAGCTGTCAGTTGCTCTATTGACAGCAGTGAACATTGACATTAAATTATTTGTGATTGCACAAGGAAAATGATTAATTTATTTTCAGACGCCATTGGAAAGGTTTTGGCCCAGTGATGTAAAATGACATATGCTTTATGTTGAAGGGTCTAAAAATGTTTCACACACAATGAATTACTTTGAAGTGTTGTTATATAAGTAAGTGCAGCAGTCGTTCTGTGCCTGCAACACCTCATAAACAGCAATGAGATCAATAGTTAATTTGTTTTGGTGGTGTTGTTTGAGGGAAAGATTATTGGCCAGGTTACAGGAGAAATTTGTGCTCTTCCTCAAAAATTGTAATAGTATCATTAAATTCTGCCTGAATCGCTATAAAAAGCATATGGGGCCTTAGCTTCATGTCTCATTGAAAAGATGAAATATATGTAGAAAAAATTTGGTGATAAAGTAAAATTGGATTTGCTCACTCATGTTCTTTAGGGGAGGAAATCTGCTGTCCTTACCCTATCTGGCCTACACGTGACTCTGGACCCACAGCAATATGGTTGACTCTTAAGTGCCCTCTGAAGTGGTCTAACAAGCCACTCAGTTGTATCAAATCGCTACAAAACCTAGAAGCAATGAAACCGGATGGATCATCCGGCATCAAACTAGGCAGCAGAAATGACAATGGCAAACTCAGCCCTGTCAACCCTGCAAAATCCTCCTTACTAACATCTGGAGGCTTGCGCCAAAATTGGGAGATCTGTCTCACAGACTAGTCAAGCAACAGCCTGACGTAGTCATCCTCACGGAATCATACCTTACAGACAATGTCCAAGACACCACTATCACCATCCCTGGGTATGTCCTGTTCCACCAGCAGGACAGACCAAGCAGAGGTGGCGGCACAGTGGCATACAGTCAGGAGGGAGTTACCCCAGGAGTCCTCAAAATTGACTTTGGACCACGTGAAGTCTCATGGCATCAGGTCAAATGTGGGCAAGGAAACATCCTGCTGATTACCACGTACCGCACTCCCTCAGCTGATGAATCAGTGCTTCTCCAAGTTGAACACCACTTGAAAGATGCACTGAGGGTGGCAAGGGTGCAGAATGTACTCTGGGTGGGGGACTTCAATGTCCATCGCCAAGAGTTTCTCAGTAGCACCACTACTGACTGAGCTGGCTGATTCCTAAAGGACATAGCTGCTATACTGGGTCTGTGGCAGGTGGTGAGGAAACCAACAAGAGGGAAAAATATACTTGACCTCATCCTCACCATTCTGCCTGCCACAGATCCATCTGTTCATGACAGCATCAGTAGGAGTGACCAAAGCACAGTCCATGTGGAGATGAAGTCCCATCTTCACAGTGAGGATACCCTCCATCATGCTGTGTGGCACTACCACCTTGCTAAACAGCGTAGATTTCAAACAGATCTAACGCTCAAGACTGGGCTTCCATGAGGAGCTGTGGGCCATTAGCAGCAGCAGTATTATACTCAGCTGCAATCTGTAACCTTATGGCCTGGCATATCCCCACCCTAACATTACCACCAAGTCAGTGGATCAAACCTGGTTCAAAGAAGAATGCAGGAGGGCATGCCAGGAACAGCACCAGGCATACCTAAAAATGAGGTGTCAACCTGGTGAAGCTACAACTCAGAACTATTTGCATGCCAAATAGCATAAGCAACATGCTATAGACAGAGCTCAGCGATCCCACAACGAGCACATCAGATCTAAGTTCTGCAGTCCTGCCACATCCAGTCATGAACGGTGGTGGACAATTAAACAATTCACTGGAGGAGAAGGCTCCACAAATATCCCCATCCTCAATGATGGGGGAGCACAGCACACCATTGCAAAAGATAAGGCTGAAGCATTTACAACAATCTGCAGCCAGAAATGCTGAATCGATGATCCATGTCGGCCTCCTTCGGAGATCCCCAGCATCCGCCAATTCGATTCACTTCATGAGATATCAAGAAATGGCTGAAGGCACTGGATCCTGCAAAGGCTATGGGCCCTGACAATATTCCAGCAATAGTACTGAAAGACTTGTGCTCCAGAACTTGTCGTGCCCCTAGCCAAGCTATTTCAGTGCAACTATAACAGTGGCATCTACCCAACAATGTGGAAAATTGCCTAGGTATGTCCTGTACACAAAAAGCAAGACGAATCCAATCTGACCAATTATCACCCCATTAGCCTACTCTCGATCACCAGTAAAGTGATGGAAGGTGTCATCAACAGGGCTATCAAGCTGCACTTACTTAGCAATAACCTGCTCACAGACGCTCAGTTTGGGTTCTGCCAGAATCACTCAGCTCCTGACCTCATTACAGCCTTGGTTCAAACATGGGCAAAGGAGCTGAACTCCCGAGGTGAGATGAGAGTGACTGGCTTTGACTTCTAGGCAGCATTTGACCAAGTGCGGCACCAAGCAGCCCTAGTAAAACTGAAGTCAATGGGAATCAGGGGAATCTGGTTGGAATCAGACCTAGTAGAAAGGAAGATGGTTGTGGTTGTAGGAAGTCAATCATCTCAGCTCCAGGACATTAATGAAGGAGTTCCTCAGCGTAGTGTTCTAGGCCCAGCCATCTTCGGCAGTGTGGTGGCCTAGGCAACTGCAGGGAGCCCATTTGGTGCCGGAAGGGTTAATGAGAAGTTGAATTGTATACCTAGGCCTAAGAGAAAAATACTACAACCTTGAGAAGAATACAATTTTGTCTGACCACAGTTTTAGGATGAGCCTTGAGACATTCCATTTTGTTCTTTCTCAGGCCAAATGTAATCAGGGTTGTGATAAGCAACTGTGTAACCAAACATCTGTTGTGAGGAAAATGGAAATTTACTGGAACATGGATTGGTCAGTTAACTTATGCAAATAAGCGGATAGGTTTGTTGCAAAACTTACTGATTGGCTGTAAAAATGCTTTTAACAAGTCTGCGTGTATTCTGCTACGAGACTGTACAGTAGCTCTCATTGTGCTGTCTCCCTTGTGCACAAGTAATAAATGGGGTTTCTACGTACAAAATGATGCCTCGCTGTGATTAACCTCCGAAGGCAGTTTCATCAATGACCTTCCTTCCATTATAAGGTCAGAAGAGGGGATGCTTGTTGATGATGGCATGACGTTCAGCACTATTTATGACTCCTCAGATACTGAAGCAGTCCATGTCCAAATGCAGCAAGACCTGGTCAATATCCAGACTTGGGCTGAGAAGTGGCCTGTTACATTCTGGCCACACAAGTGCCAGGCAATGACCATCTCCAACAAGAGTGAATCTAACTATCTCCCCTTGACATTCAATGGCATCACCATCACTGAATCCCCTTCTATCAACATCCTGGAGGTTACATTGACCAGAAACTTAACTGGACTAGCCATTTAAATACTGTGGCTACAAGAGCAGGTCAGAGGCTAGGAATCCTGCGGTGAGTAACTCACCTCCTGACTCCCAAAGCCTGTCCACAATCTACAAGGCACAAATCAGAAGTGTGATTGAATACTCTCCACTTATCTATGAGTGCAGTTCCAACAACACTCAAGAAGCTCGACACCATCCAGGACAAGGCAGCCCACTTGACTGGCACCATGTCCACAAACATTCACTCTCTCTGCCACCAAAGCACAGTGGCAGCAATGTGTACCATCTACAAGATAGACTGCAGGAACTCGCCAAGGCTCCTTAGGCAACACCTTCCAAACCCATGACCACTACCATCTAGAAGGACAAGGGCAGTAGATACATGGGAACACCATGGAAGTCTCCTCCAAGCCACTCAGCATCCTGACTTGGAAATATATCGCCGTTTCTTCACTGTCGCTGGGTCAAAATCCTGGAACTCCCTCTCTAACAACGCTGTGGGTGTACCTACACCACGTGGACTGTAGCGGTTCAAGAAGGCAGCTCACCACCACCTTCTCAAGGGTCATTAGGGTTGGGCAATAAATGCTGGCCTAGCCAGCGAAGCCCACATCTCATGAATGAATATTTAAAAAATTGATCATGAACGTGAGCATTTGGCAAGGAAATATGCCCTTGTGGAATAGAGTGCAAACTCTTAAAGGTTATTCTTGATTTTTAATTTTTTAGAGATGCAATATATTGGGAATATTGGCCAGGAGTTTACCTATATATTGGGAAAAGAGTTCCACTGCTACGTAGCTGGTGCTAAAAGGAACTTGAAAATTAAAAGCCTTCTGTGTCCCACATTACTATAGAAAACAACATTTCTGCTTTCACAAGAGTACGAAGGTAAGGGACCATAAACATTTCTTTCTGTTAGAGAGAGACAAGTAGTTCTACAGCTTGAGGGGCACCACCCCACATCAAGCTTGGGACAATTGGGAGGCAGTCCTCCATGAACTACCATAGCTGGTTACTGGTGTTAATGATATGTTAACTGTTTTAAGGCTAAGAATATACAGGTGGAGGGCATTGATTGATTAAGTATCTAGAGACTTCTAGGGCACTGGGTGATGTGTTAGTGAAGCAGACATTTGTGATGTTGCATACTAGAAATAAATCTAGTGTTAAGTAAAAGATTAGCATCTGGTTTCCTCCTTCCAACTGGCTTCAGAATAAATTAACAATGGGGATTGAACCCACGCCATTAGCACCATAGGAGGTTTTGTGGAGCAGTGGAAGTATCCTGACCTCTGGGCCTGAAGCTCTGGGTTCAAGTCCCACACCAGGACTTGTTGGCCACAGAAGGAGCATTCTGTGTTTCAATGGGCTGATAATCAGCCTGGGAATCCTTCCACCACCTTCCCACTATTAGTCAAAAAAGCTGTGTGAAGATACACCAAAAAATGGTGTCATTTTGCACCATAGTCTAGTCAACAGAGTTAACTGACTCCCACTATAAGAGTGCTAGCATTTCCCATTGATGCCAGTATCATGATGATAAAGTTGTGTGATACCTACCACACCTTTGTATATTCCAGCACAAAAATGGTTGTTTATGCACATTTCTGCATATAACTAACTTACACATCAATAAAACATTAAACACCTTCTGTATAGAGCACAGTTTCTGTCTCAGACTTATTCCCTATAATGTTTCCCCCATTACATTTACTCAGTGTTCTTTGTTGCTGTCCCAATAATATAAAATAATGTATCTGACATGAACATCATGGAAGATCTATATATAGTGTAAGGTATTTTGTGGTTCATTCTAATGTCCTTGGACTAAATAAACGGTTTTAACTGGATTCTTGGCTTTAAGTCACATTTTGAGTTAACTTTGATTGAGTGATGGCAACACTGGTGGTACATTTCATATGCAACCAATTACAGTGATATAATAAGAGACTCTTGCTTGCATTCGGCAATATAAAAACTTAAACTGGAGGAGGAGTAATGCAAAATGCTTTGATGTGATGTTCTGGGGAACAATCTTATTACTTTCTCTCTTTATGATTTATAATGCTCCTGCAATCCATAATATTTGCATAACATTACCCATTTCCTCTTTATAAAAATTTAATTTGAGGAATTCGTTCATGAAAATGGAAAATGTAATTTCATTTGCTGTTATCTTTGCTATATACCAGTTTTCTCATGCATTCAAATAATATTTGTATGAACTTAAATTGAATCTGCAGCTATCAATAAGGCTTGTGCTGTTGAGAGCAGATGTTGGGTTTAGGGCGTGGGTGGTCCAGTTGGAATGAGTAGGGGGATGCACCAAGGTCACCAGTCTGCAATTTTCCTCCCACGAGTGACCTCCCAAGCAAGTCATTTAGTGACCTTGAAAAATGTTAATGGAAATATTCTTTATCATACAACCTTTAGAAATAGAATAAATATTTTTGTGTATCACGCTGTTAGCTGACTGTGAAAGAAAAATGCACCCAACTATATGAGTGGCTTTAGTTCTCTGTAGGTTCAATGCAGGAGGAGCTTACAAAAAAAGAGGTAGTGACTTGCAATATGAGCTGTTTGTTTTTCTTTCTAGTTACTGCAAGTTGCAGGAAAGATGAAAAGGCATTGGAGAGGGTTTAGGAAAGATTTCCAGAGGTGAGGGACTTTAGTTGAGGATAGATTAGAGAAGCTGGGGTTGTTCGCCTCAGAAAAGTTCGAGAGGAGATTTGTTAGAGGTGTTCAAAATCATACTCGGCTCTGGACAGAGTAGATAGGGAAAACTGTTCCCATTGATGAAAGTGTTGCGATCAGAGGACATTGGTTTAAGATGAATGGCAAAGGAATCAAAAGCGACACATGGAAAAACCTTAGGATGCAGTATGTGGTTAGAATCTGGACAGCACTGTGTGTGGTGGAGGCAGATTGGTGGCTCTGAAATGGAAACTGATTATTTACCTGAAGAGAAGATAATTGGAATGGCCACAGGGAAAAGGCAGGGGAAATGGATCTAACTGAATTCCTCTTGCAGAGAGCCAGCATGGACACAATGGGCCAAATGTCTTCCTTCTGTGCTGTGACAAGTCCATGATTCTAAGACCTTCATCTCTAAAATTGAGCCGAAAAAATAATTTGATTGGTTAAATCAACATTGCTGGTGGCTGCTTGTGTTGCCATCAGTCATCATAGCTGGGGTAGCTTAGCATATTGAGGGGCTACTACTATGTCAGAGGTGCTATTTTTTGCAAAACATTAAGCCAAGACTGTATCGACTGTTCAGTTGGACTTTGAAGAAGAAATTCAAAGTCGAGCAGAGAATTCTACCAATGTCTTACCCAACATTCCTCTCTCAATCAATGGAGTCAAAAACAGATTGATTGGTCATTCTTTTTATTGTTTGAAAGGGAGGAAGGGAGACTTGCATTTATATAACAGTTTATTGCTTCTCAACTATCACAGTGTGCTTCTCATAGAATATGGGGGCCTTGCTGGGAGAACATCTGCTGCATTTGCCTACATAAAGTGCTTCACACAGTCACTGTTAAAACGTTTAGACATGAAAAGGCACAATATAAATACAAGTATTTATATATACGTTAAAAGGCATAGATGCATAGCTAATCAAATGGAGTCCTGTGAAAAATAGAAGAATGAAACCGATCTACAAAGGCTGTACTTCTGTTTACAGTGAGTCAGGGTTCTGCCACAGAGCCATTTGAAGCCTGTACATTGCAACAAGAACTAGGGCTTCTGTGAAATTCTGCACATCAAAGTCAACATGAGGAATGCTGGCAAAGAGAATAAGATAGCACTGTAAGGAAAAAGCTTTTGGTGAACTCCAACTATTACACAGAGATATGTCTGAAAGTGCTTTCAACTAGCTTTTATTGAACAAGATCAGGTTTCTGAACCGCTTTCATAGTTTGTAGTTTGCATGCACAATTGCTATCCATTCTCAACATCCAGGCAGTTGCAAGCCATTCATTATGGTTATCCTAATACTGAAACGTTTTCTTATTTTAATTAAACTAACTGGGGGTGATGCTGGGTTGCCTAGTGTCACTAACAGAAAGGCAATGATGCAAGAGCCCTTTCAAACTGAGGAGCCACTGTTAAAATCTAATGAAACTACAATTACCTCTCAATTGTCGGTGTTAATAAGACTTAGAGGAAAGGATCTGTGCCAGGGCTCTCATTCTTGATTACTGTTCAGCCCCTGCTGGACATTCGAGTATGTGGATGTAAGGCAAGGATACCATTGCGCTCAGCCAGAGTGGTACCTGCAGTCAAATAGCTTGTCAACACTAACTGTGACAACTTTCCCATCAAGAGTCAAGCTGCTGGAGGGTGATCAGCTCCCATGGGACTTTCGAGAGCGGAGAATATTTGGCACGGGAACACATTCAATTCTCAGCCCTCTGGTAGACCCAGGGAAGTTCCTCTGCAAACCACACTACTTGCTGCTGGGACAAACATTAATGTTGCAGTAATATAGCTACCGAGTAACCACCACAATCTGCAGTTTGATCCTGCATTTAACATTAAAAATGTTCCACTGTGTTCAAGTGTTCACCGAATAAATGTGTAGAAATCAGCTGGAGGCTTGAGTCAGAGGTAAAGACTATTTGTGTGGGGCAGGGTAGGGAATATCACACTGGAAGAGGTTGTGGAGGTAAGGTGAGGCAAGCATAGGAGGATTTAAATATGAGCACAAGGATTTTAAATTGAATGCACTGAGAAATGGTTGTCAATATAGGTCAGTGAGGCCATTGTTGATGGATGAGTGGGACTTAGTGTGGCAGAGCTTAATTTTAATATTAGCCCTATCATGCAAAAATCAAAAATGGCAAAAGCAATTTTAAATTAAAGTTGTTGGCATTTCAGTTTTGGGCTGGTAGTTTATCAGACCAATGGGGGGGTCTCACCCATCGAGCGGAGATCTGGCAGGGATTACCGCAGTTCCAAGCGGAAGGCAAGTGCCCTTCAGGCACTTAAATGGCCACCATCAGGCGTTCACCACAATTGAGGGCCTCAGCAGCAGATGTCCTGCCTGCTGAGAGCTGCCGACCAATCAGAGGAACCAGTAGCAGCTTGTGGCAATGCACCCACCAGAGGCGCAGGATTATCGTAGGACCAAAGATGAGTGAAGGCAGTACAGGGATCATGGGGTAGGGGTTACAGGGTTGTGGGGGTAGAAAGTGTGGCAGGGGGAGTCAGAGGGATACTTCTGCCTGATGCCGGGTTTCTTGATCGGGCACAGAGTGCCTGAAAGTGAGGGACACCTCCTGGGAGGCCACTGGCAAACCTGAGAGGCTTTGCTGGGCTGCCTTTGGCAGGTGCCGGAAAGTCACCCAGCCTCCATTTAATCCCTGAGCCACCACTAGATTGTGGTGGGCTCAGGGATGATGGGTGTCAGTTGGTACATTAATGAGCTTAGTTAGCATCCCGGAAATGTGGCTGGGAATCCGATATCAACCCAACCTGCGCGTGCTGGTTTCCATGTCACTGGTCACCAGCGCCTGCTGCGGGGAGGAATCAAACACTGTCTGCAAGGCGGCCTACTTCACGGCCCACAGAGACGAGGGAGACATTGGATTAGCAATGCTGTGGTGAGCCCGGGAGGTGAAAAAAGCATCATTTAAGGACTTGTGCTGCTAAGTTGAGGCCATTTACTGCCTCACAGACTGTTAAAAAATTACAACCTCTTCCACCCTCTGCCTTAATCAGGAGAGGTTTTGCTGCCATACGGAGACTTGGGGCCTCTCCTATGATTGAGTGGGCCTGGACGCCATATGTTTCCCACTATGACGAGCTGCATTAAATCCAGCCCCTGGTTCTTCTCCATTTTCTCATCCATTTTTATTCTTCATTATAAGTTTAGTTGACTTTGTTTTTGCTTGCTAATTTTAGCTAATCTAAGATAACTCTTTATTCGCCTGACCTGCTGCCCAATCCTAAATGTTATAAAAGGAAATTACCCCATTTTTTATTCAGCCTGAAAGCGATTACTTTCTGCAGAGTTTCTCTTATGCTTTAATGACAGTAAAAAGAACTTGCATTTCTAGAGCGCCTTTTAATACCTCAGGCTATCCCAAAACACTTCACAGCCAACGTAGTACTTTTGAAGCACAGTCACTGTTGTAAAGCAGGGAATGTGACAGCCAATTATAGAAACTGAGAGATATGGGCCTGAATGTTCTGGATGGCAGGGTTTCCCCTCCCCGCCATCAGAAGAGTCGGCAGCAAGCACATCCCCGCCGACTCTGCCTGCCCTGCACCCATTTCAGCCTCCAAAGAGCGTTAATTGGCTGCAGGCGGGACTCCAACCCTTCACTTGGGAGGAAGCCCCACCTTAGAGAGCTGCCAGACAATCTGATTGGCTGGCAGCTCTCTAGTCCCTGCAGCTGCCGTGGACAGAAGAGGAAGTGCTTCAACAGGCCAGAGCCTAAGTCCCAGGACCAGATGACAAGGCATGTTTTGTGGGGGGGTCCCAGGGTTGGGAGGATAGAGGCTTGGGGGTGGTGGGGGTGGGTGGAAAGTGGGCGACTGGGGTGTTGGGGGAAGAGTCCATGGAGGGGACGGAGGTCCAGCAGCCACCGGACCTCAAGGGCGGGCATGGGTGCCCAAAGGCAGAAAGGTGCTTCTGATGGAGGTGCCCCCCACCCCTCCCCCAATTCCTTCCCACCCAAGGCCTAAACCCATGCCAGGTAAATCCTCCCACTAGCCTAAAAATTGAGGCTGGGCAGGAAATGCAACAATTGGCCTCTTAAGGGCCTCAATTGGGGCAAGGGCAGGCCAAGTTTGAAGCCTTGCCTGGCCTAGGGTAAAATTGCTGTGAGGTTGGGGCTGGCGGGAACCCAGAGGGAATCTCATTCCTTCAATTTCACGCTCTCCCCGCCTAAAAACCAGTTGGCAGGGGAGTGTTAAATTCAGACCATGGCAACTATTTTAAATTAACACTTCCAAAATTGAATTTCACTGCGATGATTAGTTGTAATGTACAACTCGCAACATATTTTTCAGGTGTTAGCATTCCACAAACCCCAAACTTATGTCCCTTTCTTTGCAATATATTTCTGGCGTGCCAGGTTTAATTGTCACTTTGATTTGATTTAGAAATGACTTCAGTAGTGAAATCATTTCATTCTCTATCTCTGTGCTTATCTTAAAAGAGGCATTAAAAAGACAGAGGCCAGGATTTCACGGCCCCTCCTACCCGGCGCGATATTACGGTCCCACCGAACTAAATGGAGATTTAAATTGCTCGCCACATCTGCCGGGGGGTGGGGAGAGACACACCGCAGTGGGGCCATAAAATCCTAGCTAAAGCTCAATAACTGATGACCCATGATAGAAAATCTTCCACTGCCCAACACTGACATCCATGAGGAGCAAAACAAATCAATTATGAAAGAGGAAAAGTCTGAGAACTTAGATTCGGATGATAGGAAAAAATAAGAGAATATTTGTTATATATCAAACTGAGTCAGAATGCCAATAATGAGACTAATTTAATACAACGACAATAACTTGCATTTAACAATGGTCAGACATTCCCAAGTCGCTTCACAGGAGCATTACCAAACAAAATTTGGCACTGAGCCCCATGGGGAACATTAGGGCAGGTCAAAGAGATAGATTTTAAGGAGCATTTTGAAGGAGGAAAGTAGAGAGGTTTAATAAGGGAAGTCCAGAGATTAAGGCCTTAACAGGCAGAGGCGCAACCATCAATGGTGGAACAGTTAGAATCAGGATGCGCAAGAGGCCAGAATTGGAGAAGCAAGGGTTGTGGGGGTTGAGGAGGTTACAGAGATAGGGAGAGGCAGATACTGGACTGTTATGTGAATTTAATCATTTGTTTATGTGTTTACTTTTTTTTAAGTATCCACTTGTATTAGTTTAAGGCTATAATTGTACCTGTGTCTCAAAAAGCTAGATTGCAACTGCAAGACTATTTCTACAGTTCATGGATTAAGAGAGGTCATTAAGTTTCACTCTGTTAAATGCAATTTGTAATAATGTACACAGATTCAGTGGGCTGAGGGACAGTTGGTTCTGAAACATTCTGGTGAAATGCCTACAGATGAGTGTCTGTTTCAATGTTTTATTGAAACATGTTTTGTCACTTCTGCATTAAACTCGAAAGCCGAAAGAACAGTACAAAGGAATTATTAAAATGACAGTGACATAGTCACAGTACGTTTGCAGTTGGTCACCAACAAACAGACAATTTGGTTTACACCAGGATTTCTAGTGGCAAATTTATCTGTCAGCTAAGTCAGAACAAATGTTGTCAGACATAATGAAGTCACAGCGAATGCTAAACAAAATGACAAAATCTGCAGTGTATAGTTTTCATAGAAAGGAACTGGCTGTTTTGCCAACCAGGACATCCATTTCAAACGGGCATTCTTCATGTTTGGCATCCACACATCTTCCAGTCTTCATCATTTCTCAGACAATCCAGATTTTGCTTTCCACCTAAAATGTGTGAGCAGTTGACTGGCAACATTCAAATGAGACCCGATAGTTAAACTCCAACAGGCTTCTGACTCAGAGTCCCAGGTGGGTATGCTGTCTGCTCCTGTCGGCTTCACACCAGGAGTTAGCCAGGCACGAAAGCTTGAGTTTGTCTTTTTCTCATAGTCCATCCTCTGCAATGTATCTCGAAGCCAGATCTGTGCTGCCAGTCTTTGAATAATTTATAACAGCGGAACATACAACATATAACAACAACCCTAAGGGTTGTTACCAGCTTGGAATTCCAGGATTGTAGGGGTGACAAGAATGCACCATTATGTACTGACAAACAGGTTTTAAGTAGGAGGGTGTATTCATCTTTCTCACACTCCCAGGGAAAGCTTCCACAGGTAGGGCTACTATTTTGTAGGACTATATCTGCGACCCATTCTCCTCTCATGGTACTTTGCTAGGAGAATGTGATCTGTGAATATTCCCTATAATATATTAATATGGTTGCCAATAATCTCACCCCAACAGCAACTAATAGAAGTGTATTATTAATTGTGGTCTGAAGGTGTTCCCGTGTGTTGTAGCAGGCTCTGCTCTGTACAAATTGACTCTTAAAGAATAAAGTGATTGGAACATGCAAAAGAGCAAATGGAGATGATCATCAATATCACAAGCACTGATCTTCAGGAATGTCCTCTGCAGATGAAAGGATCACAAATCCTATTATCTGAGACACCCCCATGCTTTATGATCAAAGTTATTAAGAGTTTAAATTAAGAGGGCAGGAGGAAAGGATTGGACATCATTTTGAAACTGATCTCATCAATTGAAATGTGGTCTGCATTCTCTCGTACCACTTTCTCCACTTTTTCTTCATTCCCTTTAACACCGTCTCTTCTCTCTCCCACAACATCCAAGCAGCAGTAGATGTTCATAAAGTTGGCTATTGTTTAATTGAGTCAAAATGGAAGGAATGTTATTTGTTTTAAAGTCGTGCCCAATCTCACCCATCATAACTAAATCTTTTGGGTTAGTCCACTTCAACACTCAAGAGGCCGATTGACCCATCCATATGATTTGTTACATTGTGCACTACAAATCAGCCACATGATTTGCCAGTAAGCATTATCCTCCATTAAAAAAAAAACACCAGCTGCCTTTTACCCTTACTGTTGAGGCAATAAAGCTGTTGGACATGAGCTCCACATGAAAAGAAAGAAAATAACTTACATTTACGTAGTGCCTCTCATGATCGCAGGATGTCCCAAAGTGCTTTACAGCCAATTAAATACCAGGAGAAACATTGGATACAGACTATTCAAGAAATGTTGCAGATCTTGTGCTGTGGCTGACATTGAAGACCATGGCCTGTGGGAGGGAGATGAGTGTCGGGTTGACCAAGGGAAAAGACGACAATGACAATTACTGAGATCAATAAGCACAACAAGGCATGCTCCATTTAATGGATCAAATGATTCTGAATGTGAAGGCTTTGAAATGGAACCTCTTATTTTTCAAGTTTCTTATTGTAGTGTTCATCAGTTTGATGGACATGATGTACTCAACCAGTTTAATAAATAATTGTTTTGCCATTCCAAAGCTGCTCCAAATGGATTTTATTTTGTTGTCTATGATATACACCCCAATTTTATTTGCAGAAAAAATTATTGACTATTATATCTGAAGATTTAGCTTTTTCACATCAGGTGTATGAAATGGGGGTCATTAGCAATACATTTATGATCAGCTTCAGCCAACGTTCTGAATTTTAAATAATGCCAAGCAGATAACATTAATCAGATTGTATTTCCTGAAAAATAACTGAAGAAAATGTATTTACAGTCATTGAAATGATTGTTTGTGAGTGAGAAAAAGCGAGAGAGGATATGAAACAGAGATCAAATATATTCCTCCCCCACTGTCAGTCTGAGACAATGAATCAATTCCACTCACTTGATGGAGAAGGAGCCAAAGGAAATTATGGGCACAGCATGCAATTTGATTTCAAAGTAACTCTGCATGCAAGAAGTTCTAACTTAACAACTATATATTTCAACATTATTACAATGCACTGTGAACTGTTAACAGGTACAATCCAACAGTAAGATAAATTAATGTTTATTAATAAAGCACATGGCAGTAATTACCTTAAATGTACATAGAGTGAAGCCATTCAGTTTCTGATTTATAAACAAGAACCAATGAGCTAATGCCTAACTCCAACATTTATAAGGGCCACCTCCTGACTCTGTCACTTACAAAGCATTAGTCAGGAGTGCAATGGAATATTCTTCACTTGCCTGATGAGTGTAGCTCCAACAACACTCAAGAAGCTCGACATTATCCAGGACAAACAGCCTGCTTGGTTGGCACCCCAACCACTATCTTAAGCATTTGCACCATGGGCATACAGTGGCAGCATTGTGTACCATTTACAAATTGCACTGCCAAGATTTCTTTTGGTAGTACCTTATAAACGCGCGACTTCTACCATCTAGAAGGACAAAGGCAGCAGGTGCATGGGAACACCGCCACCTCCAAATTCCTCTCCCATGTCAAATATTATACTAACTTGGAAATAGAGCACAGTTTCTTCATCATCAGAGTCAAAATCCTGGAACTCCTATCTAATAGCACAGTGGGAGTACCTTCACCACTCCAATTGTAGTTGTCCTAGAAGGCAGCTGAACATCACCTTCTCAAGGGCAATTTGGGATGGGCAATAAAGTTTGGCTTTACCACTTACTCCCACATCTTGTGAAAGAACACATGAATAAACAAAAATTTAGTATTGCATAATGATAGAGAATTGTTCAACAAATAAACAAAATACTACAGAAGCTAGAAAACCAATTTGTTTCAGTTTGCTAGGGAAAAAAACATTGCATTCAATCCTCTTGCCCCCAAAATAAATTCCCTTCACTTACCCATACCCTCAAATATCTACCCAACTATCCTTTCTTTTTTCACATTTTCTGCATACCCAAGTAGGCACAGGTTCACCATCTGTTGGGTAAGTTTGTTCAATGCAGTTGTCAGGGAATAGAAAGGTATTGGCTTTCCCAAAAAGACCTCTACTAACTTATATGACTGTATCATCAACTTTTTTGAGAAGTATAAGAAACCCTCCTGTTTTGGGCATTTAGCAATCTGCATGAAAAAACAACTCCAGAGCCTGTCCCCAATGACTTTTGTGGGAAGATAATCTAGCCACCTTTGAAAATAATTCTCTGACACAATTTGGCTGGTCTTTGGCTGCAGGACAGTTTAGCTGCTCTAATTAAACTAGGGAATGTATTTTCCTTCAATTCAATTAACCTAGTAGTTCTTGCTTTCCCACTACAACCTACCAGGCATCACACAAATGTAATTTGTTGTAACCTCAAATGTGGTATCAGGTAGAAAGCAAGCACTACGAGCAGCTTTGTTACTGTGTTGATTGGTAAATTAGTGCAAAGATACATAGCCCAGTCTGTTTGAAGAGGAGAAGAAGCAACACTGGGACTTTGCGTAGTACTTTTAAAGTAAAAAAAAATCCCAAGAAGCATCAGAGGGACAAGAATTAGATACTTAACATTTTATTCAGGGGGCGGGGGGGGGGTTGGGGGGGGTTGGGGGGGAGGCGGTGGTGCGTGGAGTGACCAAAAGTTAGTCAAAGTGCTCGCTTAAGACCCTAAGTGGAGATGGCTTTCTGTTGAGAGCTTTCTTCCTCCTCCATCCATGTACAGCAATCAGATTGGCTCTCGAGGAGGGACTTCCACCCACTGAGGGGCAGAAGTCCCATATGACCATAAGACCATAAGACCATAAGACATAGGAGCAGAAATTAGACCATTCGGCCCATCGAGTCTGCTCCGCCATTCAATCATGGCTGATAAGTTTCTCAAACCCATTCTCCCGCCTTCTCCCCATAACCGTTGATCCCCTTACCAATCAAGAACCTATCTATCTCAGTCTTAAATACACTCAATGACCTGGCCTCCACAGCCTTCTGTGGCAATGAATTCCATAGATTCACCACTCTCTGGCTAAAGAAGTTTCTCCTCATCTCTGTTCTAAAAGGTCTTTCCCCCCACCACTCTCACCTTGTTCATGGTGCCTGCAGTGGGTAATTGCTGAGGGGTGGCTGTCTTTAACATGGGTCAGCTGGCATCCGACGTTTCTTCAGTTCAGCCCCATGTCATGCTGTAGCCCAAGGGGAACTGCAATTATAACTTCCATTACTGAGAACAGAGATCAGATTTTAACATGCGGAGGTCTCACTCCCATTTCTGGCAGGTCCAATGTTGTAGGGGAAAGAGAGCAGGGTGTAATTCACACAGGAGGGATACCAGAACTCAGCAGTGCCATTTGAACTTCGTGCTGAGTTAAAGCAGCCCAACTTTGGCTGTCTGCACTGTGGTTGTCACAAACTGAAGGCATAGGCATAAACGCTCTTGAAGGTTGGATAAGGTCTGTATAACTGTTATGACCTGAAGGTCTTTTAAATCCCCTGCTCTTTAAACATTTTTTTTAAAGGAACAAGCTGCAGATAGCACTGAGAGTTAAAAACAACCCTCTACAGGACTGCTTTGATAGGCAGTTAGAAAAAAAAAAGTAGCATCTGGTCATGCAGTTTCAATAGTGTTCTTTGTTGACATTTCGCCAAGGGCTATTATCATGTTATTATGAATGCTTGGTTGAATTTCAAAATCTACAATTTCTCAACAAGGGGTGTCTGTGTTTATAGTTTGATTGGCAGTTTAAGGAAGCTATTAAAGGATTAGCAATCTTTGACATGGAATCTGAAAAGAAGTTTGCTTGTTTTTAAGAGATTAACCACTTGAGGAGATTTAAAAGCTTTGAATGGGTTCTGTGAATGGGAGACTTTTCACGATCAAATGTGTATAAGTGATGGCTCCTGAGGTCTGTCCACGGTGGATACTAGGTGAGTGGCTATGGAGATGGCATGGAGGGTACAAGAGGGTCCATGGGAGTGGCTCAGGGCATGAGTTAGCATTGAGTTGGCATGGAGGGCATGAGGGGCCAGGAGGGTGGGTGAGTATGGGGAGTGAGGGCTAAAGGACTTAACAGCTTCTGACTGAGGCGGGCCTTCTAACCAGCCTGTCTCAGCACTCGCCAGCACCCATGACCCCCTACATTCTACTACCAGGGTCAGCCCAACTCCAACCCGCACATGGAGTGAGAACTGTATGATTTTTTACTAAGTTGGGTCCAGTTTAAGCTACCTGCCTTGGGAGTGAAAATGTGGCCTTAGATTTTCTGCTCAGAGACCTTGAAAATCCACTCAACTCCTTGCAAAGATCCAGCAGCAAGCCTTTTTGACTCAAACAACTAATCTGAGTTCCTCCAACAAGATAGTACACATCCACTAACTCTTCAGCATCAAAGGAAAGTCGCAAGCACTTCACCTGAAAGGTCCATGGTGATCCCTTTAAATCTCGCTAAATATTACTAGTCAGGGTTTCTCCTGCAGCTGAATTTACATTTAGATGTCCATGTTTAAAGTAGGACATTAACAGGGACCATGGTCTTCCCATTACACCTCCGGCACATGCAGGAGAAGCCCACTCTATCAATCTGTTCTGACCATGCCAGAAATCACTGGAAGCAGATACACCACCACTTTTTCACCTCCAGGCTCCTATAATGCCAAAGCCAGTGGCACCACAGAGTTGAATTTTGCAGCCAAAGTGACCAAAGATTCTCTCACTAAAGGATGTAGAATGAGGATACACTATAGGCCAGAGTCAAAAAGCCAGACAGGCCTAATTGCAGAATGTGTTTTGCTGACTGCTTCCAATAGTCTGATTAACCAATAACTGGTTTGTCTCTCAAAAAAACTGCTTTGATTTAATCCAGTAGTCTATCTCATCATGCTAACATAAGGAACTCAGAATCTGCTCGGGAGAATTTGGTTAAAGATGCTGTTAGGATGCTTGTCACAGATGATAGAACTGGAGGTAATAGATGTGTAAACAATTCCACCTCTTAGAATTCGTCTAGTGAAAGTCATGGATTTCAGGAGCAAGATAATCAGGCAGATTCAATTACATTAGCCAATACTCTCACAGGGATTACAAAAGCAAATTGGGCAGTGACTTCAGTTCCTTAATTTTGTGCTTTCATGGTATTATAGGTGCTAAAGTTCCATCTACACCGCCAAATGAATTGAAGAGATTAACAGCACGAATGTCACTGCTAAATGGCAATGGAGCTTCAGCATCAAGCAACCAACCATCACAAAGCATCGGTGTTTTGTTTAAAAAGGGACTATGTCAGTGTGCAAGAAAATATTGCCAGATAAAATTATGAAAGATGTTGACAGACCAGATACAGAGAGAACGTTTTCTCTTGTGGGGAAGAGCATAACTCGAGTCCATACAGCTAAAGATAGCCACCAAGAAATCCAATAAGGAATTCTGACCTTCTTTACCTAAGGAGTGGTAAGAATGTGAACTCTCTACCACAGGGAGTGGTTGAAGCTAATATTATAAATGTATTTAAGTGAAGCTAGACAAGCATTTGATGGTGAAGGGAATAGATGATTACAATGTGTTATGAAATCTGACTTATCTTAAAGTAGATAGCAAGCATTGGGAATTCCCAAGTCTTGACAGACCTCGGAGATCCCATGCATGCGCAGACTGGGAGTGGGCTCTGCATGGGCAGTTCAGCATTTCAAGTTCTTCTGGCTAAAGATGGGCCCACTGCACCTGCACAAAAAGGAAAAACAGCATGAAAAAACTCAGATCATGTGATTTAGGAGCAGTCATTCCAGTCAAGAGTCCCAAGCAAGGGACAGGGAGAGGTCCCACAGAGAGAGGGGGCAGGGAGAGGTCCCACAGAGAGAGGGGGCAGGGAGAGGTTTCACAGAGAGAGGGGGCAGGGAGAGGTCCCACGGAGAGAGGGGGCAGGGAGAGGTCCCACAGTGAGAAGGGGCAGGGAGAGGTCCCACAGAGAGAGGGGGCAGGGAGAGGTCCCACAGAGAGAGGGGGCAGGGAGAGGTCTCACAGAGAGAGGGGGCAGGGAGAGGTCTCACAGAGAGAGGGGGCAGGGAGAGGTCTCACAGAGAGAGGGGGCAGGGAGAGGTCTCACAGAGAGAGGGGGCAGGGAGAGATCCCACAGAGAGAGGAGACAGGGAGATGTCACAGTTAAGAAGAAAGAGGAACTGAGAAAGAGGCTCCAAGCAGAAAAAGGGCTGCTGTTGACAGACTTTAAGTGGTGAGGGCTCGGGAGATGCCCTGGCAATCAAAGAAGGTTTGGGAGAAGCACTGAAAATATAAGAAGGCACCAGGAAGTTGGTGACTCAGTGCTGCAGGCCGTTGGGGGTGGAAGTACCCCATTGAAGCAGTAGACTGCTCAGGCAGCCAAAGAAGTTGTACTTGTACGTTGATGTTTGTGTGCATACTTGGGGATCCAGGGGAACAGAATCTTGGGAGACTAGATTGAAATCTTGCAATGTGGGCCATTGTTGATGCCATCCAAGTTGAACCAACTTTTCAAGAGAATTACAAGGTTAGCTCTTTGAAGGTGAAGACTGGAATCCCTTGTGAGAGGGAGACAGAGTTTCAATGAGATGAGTTAACTCACAGTGTTTACTGACGTCTGGATGGGTTGTTGAGAGATCCATGGAATCTGTCTTGGTCATATCTGCCATTTATTGTGCAGTGTGGGGTGTTCAACCACAGTTTTCCTATTGATTCACATGTACCTCATATTAACTCTGAATGTTAGAGTATAAGATAGATATTGTAAGTTGTTTTATTTTTCTTACCTTGTATAGTAAAGATTATTTTTGTTTGTTTAGATCCCATGGAATCTTGTGGTTTTATTTTCTTAGCAAGTATTTTGAATATCAGGCTTTAGCTACTTCAAGCAAAATGTTATTGGTCCCTAACCGGATCTTACTAAACATTTGGGGGTCTGGTCCAGGATCATAACAACTGGTAGATTTAGGTCAGAAAAGATAGGAGGAGGCTCAAGTGGAGCATAAACACTCGCATGGAGTGGTTGGACCAAATGGTCTGTTTCCATGCCATATATCCTATGTAATAATTAGAAACATAGAGCAGGATTTTGCCCTTGGCAGGGGTACTTGGCGGGGGCGGGACGGGGGTGGTCGGGAAGCCGCGACTTTACACAGGCTGGCCAGGTAAGGCCTGCCCAGCATGGACCACAAGCAGCAGCGCTCAGCGCTGCCTGTACGGGCGGGTGGAGGAGGGCGAGCTTGCCTAGCGTGAACTTTGCCCATGCCTGCGAAAGAGCACTTCAATGTCCCTGAGGCACGGAGCTGCCTTAGGGAGATGAAGCGCTGTTTAAAAAAACTTAACAAACAAAATAATAATGTCATAAAATATGTCCCATCATGTGACTCTGTCACATGAGCAGGGACATCTTTTCAATTCAAGTGTAAAATTTTAATTTTATTTTTATTTGCTTTGGGAAACCTCATCCCGCCCGTGGATGAGGTTTCCCAAAAAGTGCAAAAGCCGCTTGGCGTTTTTGCCTGCCTGCCAACCGTAAGGTTGGGAGGGCAGCATAAATTTGAATTTAATTATCTTTTTAATGGCCTTAATAGGCCTTTTAATTGTTAGCGGGCGCTGACTTTTGCTATAATTAGGAGTTAGAATTGTTTGAGATTTTGGGCTAAAGTTATTTATGCAGAGCTGATTTGAGTGCATACAATATGGTAACAGCCTTCACTGAATACATTCTGCATGCACATATCAGTCCTAAATTTATATCAAACTGTGCTTTATCCATATTAGTAAATTAGTTAATTCGTAAACATTGAATTGAGTTAATGTATTGTCATAAAAATGTAATAATTCTCATAATATTGTGATTTATTGTATAAGTAGATTAATAATGGGGTTTGAATAATTTCTCAGTGTATGTGTGTGTGGGGAATTTAATTGAATTGGAGACAGCTGTTCTGGAAGCTATTGCATCATCAAAAAGAAGCAAGGTTTGAAATGCTAAGTACGTAAACATGGCTGAAGCTTTAGAATGTGAGGCGCAAGGAAAATTTGCATTTATAGATAAATTAGGGTAGTTTGAATTTCTAAGAGATGGTAAGATGTTACACTTAGCTAGAAGAAGCTAAGCCAAACAGTGTGTTTATTTTTCCCAAAGGTTACTGATAATATGAACGTTATGAAAAGGTTTATATTATGAGAAAGGTAACATTCCAAAGGCAAATCGGAACAATGGAATTTGCATTAAAAAGGAAGAAACGTATATAAAGGAGAAGATGTTACGTGTCAGGGGGAAGGCATTCTAAGATCTAACACAAGTGTGAAAAGCTTCCAGCCTCTGTGCATCAATTTTCTGTCCACAGGAACTAAAACTGAGAAAATTCACTTTGAATATCGCTGTCCAGGTTATTGTGTTGCTTTGCCTGGGTCTGTTTAAATCTATCTGTTTTTATTGTTGCCTTAACGGGAGTGTAACTGGAAGCTGGATTAATTAGGGGTTTTAGGAGTTATTATAGTATGTATGTGCTTGAAATCTTTTCTTTTGTTAATAAATGTTTAACTTAGTTTTCTAAAAATCTCAAGTTGTGGTAGTCTTATTACTTCAGAATTCAGGGCACACATCTCGAAATAAAATACAAATTGCAAAACAGTTGTGATTGTGCAATCAAGGTTCCCTCATGGATTTGATCCACCTGGCACAAATCATCTGCGACATCATAACCATATGTACAAACAATTAAAGTGAACAACATCCACAAAGAAGGCACCAAAATGAAGATTTAAAGATAACAATGTTCAATGAGAAACAGAACTGGATCACTAAAGGATGGAATGTGTCGCATGTTTTTATTTCTCCTCATAACCCATGGACCTTGGCTTTATCACAAATCAAAATGATTTATGAATTCCTTTCTCCTGCTAGATGTTAGAATGATGACAATGATAACAACGTCCACTTTTGTTATGCCTTTTAATGTGCTCAAACACTTCACGGCAGAGAAAGAAAAGATAGAATAGTAATAGAAAAAAGAAACAAGCAAAGGATAGATCAAAGAGGAAGGTTTTGAGTAATCTTTGAAAGTTGAGAGGATGCAGAGGAGATTTACAGAGGAGTTCCAGCAATGAGAGATTCTAACTGTAAGGTTAGGTTGGAGAAGCAGGAGTTGTTCCCTTTGAAGCAAAGGAATTTGAGAAGAAATTTGATAGAGGTGGACAAGATTATGGCAGGATATGATATTGTGGACAAAGGAAAACTATCCCTTTAGCTGATGGTACAAAGACTAGGGGGCAGGTTTATGGTTTTGGGCAAGAGATAAAGGGGGATGCGAGAAAGAACGTGGGAGTTAATGACCTGGAACTCGCTGCCTATGAGAATGGTGGAAGTGGAAATGATCAATAATTTCAAAAGGGAATTGGGTTGGCACTTGAGGGAAATAAACTTGCTGGGCCAGTGCGATAGAGTGGGGAATGGGAATGAATTAATTGCTCTACAGGGAGCTGGCATGGACTCAAGGGGCCAAATAGCCTTCTTCTGTGCCCTTATGACTCTAAGTAGCAACACAGTGGGCTTTAGGGACAGCGTGCAAATAGTGAGACAGAGGAAACTGAAATCTATAATCCAGGAGTTAGGGTAGAGGGAAGTGAGAATATAAAAAAGGTCAAAATCCTGGAAATCCCTTGCTAACAGCTCTGTGGGTGTACCTACACCACATGGACTGCAGCGGTTCAAGAAGGCTGCTCACCACCACCTTCTCAGGAGTAATTAGGGTGAGAAATAAATGCTGGCCTAGCCAGCGACTCCCACATACCGTGAATTAATAAAAAAATAGAAGAATTGAAGGAGCAACTGGAATATCAGGCTGAGAAAGGTCACAAAGGTGGGAGGGGAAAGTGATAGTGGGAATTGTCGATGAAGACAAGGATTTTGAAATACCCGTGTTAAAATATTGGAAGGCAATGAAGGCTGACAAAGATACAGGAAAGAAACAGGGTTTTGGGTAAGCTGTAATTTGTGAAGGCTGTAGTTCTGGCTGTCAGCATGAAGTGTGCTGGCCCAACTAGAACTAGAGGTGACAAAGACATATCTAAGGGTTTCAACAACAGTTAGGCTGTGAGATAGAGGCAAAGGAAGGCAGAGTGACATTTTGGATAACCTCAACCCACTACCTAAAACCTCAGAAAAATTCCATCTATTGCTTGACCTCAGTCTACTAAATTGCTAGCTTCACTCAGAGAAAACACTACATTATTGGTGTGAACATGGAAATGCTCCAGTGTTACAGTAGCAGATGGCTGTATGAGGCTTTGGTTAAGGTACACTGTTAAGAACTGTCGGGCGAGTCATCTTTTATCCAACATACGTAATAACTGATCTGGGACTTGTTAATCTAAGTGGCCCTTGATCATTCTTTGCCACTCACTTTGATCATGGCTGATCTGTATCTCAAACCCATTTGTCCATCTTTGCTCCATATCCCTTGATGCCCTTACCTAACAATGCCATAATATAATTGGGAAAAATCTTTCAAGAATTGTGTTCTAATCTTGCTTTTTACTTTCAAAAATACTAATGTGAATGGTGTCACGATGATTTGACACGTGCATGTGCAATATTAATCTTTAATTTCATCGGCTAGTTAAATATATATTGAACTGCTTTAAAAGGACTTTTAAATAGCAAGCAAAGACACTGACTTAGGATGGCTGCCTCAAGTCACTTGACACATCTGGTATGACAAGTTGGCCAGGTTCTGGAAATTTCCAATGTAGATTACAATTAAAACATGCCAAGGCAACCTCCTATGGAATTTCACACAAGCTGATGTCGAGAATTATTTGAAAGATGTGCTGAAACTGTACTGGCCTTCACAATTTTCATTTCTATAAAGCTACCTTTCAGGCAGAGACAGAAGGTCCACCGGGACAATGGCTATATAAAAGCAAAAAACTGTGGATGCTGGGAATCCAAAACAAAAATAAAAATACCTGGAAAAACTCAGCAGGTCTAGCAGCATCTGCGCAGAGGAACACAGTTAACGTTTCGAGTCCATATGACTCTTCAACAGAACTAAGTAAAAATAGAAAAGAGGTGAAATATAAGCTGGTTTAAGGAGGGGAGGGGAGGGTAGAACTATATGGCTAAGTAGATGTTCTTCCTAGCTCATCACAGGGAAGAATGATCCATTCAGAAGTGATAAAGAAATTAATCACCTAGGCCATAGAACAATAGCCTCGGTCTGTCAGACTTGAGCTAATCAATTACCTTCTGAAGTCATTATGGAGAGAGAGGTCATGTGACCAGAACAACCATTTTGACATTTTTTATTACAACGCCCAAGTTGCTAAAAAGATGGTATAGAAGAAATCTGCCAGTGGAGTAGTAACACCATCTCTCTCTCTCCATTCTCTCTCAATGTCAAGACTGTTTCTCGGTTACCGTCTGGAATCCATCACAGAGATAGAGAATGTCAAACAAAAGGAACATCAGATGTAAAATCATCGGCTTTTGGAAAAGATGGATTGCGTTTAAAAAAAGACTGTCTTCAGAAATTGCAGTTTACATCAGCCTCAACTTCACTGGGATTTTAAGCGTGGAAAAGCTCTGCCTCAGCCATGAACACCAGCAAAGCGCTCATAAATTGTGGATTCTTTTTTATTTGCCTTTTATCATTGAATTTTCAATTGGCCAAAAGTAACATCCTACTGCATAACTTGTAATGTTGCACATGCGTGTGAGTGTGTGTGTGTGTGCGCGCGCAAAGGTCAGGATGTGGGTTTACCTTTTTAAATATCTTTATATCTTTACTTGGATAGGTTTTTAGCGCACTAAAGGCTAACCCCTTTATGTTTCAACTCAAGCCTGTCAGATTGAATTTTTTGTAATCAGCACATAAAATAGTTAAGTGCAGACACTGAATTAATACATTCATGCTTATAACTTACAAAAGCCATGTTACATGTTACGGCCGAGTCCTGAGATGTGTTTTCACTGGTCATAACAATAACTATATTATAAAGGTAATGAAAACACCTTCATTCCTGTATTGTGTGTATCTTTCCTGTTAATCTGCTTTTGCAGCAACCCATGAATTAGATTGAGTTATACAGGTCATCGTGAATCAGCCACTGGAACTTTAGAAGTTAATTAATTTTGCACTAATTCAAAATGAACGAAACGTTTTGCGTACCAGTGGAGATTACCCTACAAACCCTGTGACTTCTGCCTGCTGAAGACAGAAGTGCCATTTCTAGCTGGAATCAAGGTGGGCATGATGTGAGACAACAATTAACCGGTCAAACAAGAACAATTCCAAACTACCACACTTAGCCTGACAACTCATTACAATGGCAGTCGCGTTCTTTCATTTGGTTTTATTTACAATCTACGAGACAGAACCCTAAAGCAACAAAAAGCTTATTTATCCATTTCTTTGGGATGATCTCACAGCCTGAGTAATTCTTTAAACCCTGTTTAATTTTTATTTATCATCACGCAACATCAATGCCGCAAATCTGCAGCCATGATTTTTATGCTTGTTAATGGTCATACTTTGTTAACATGATTTAAGGTCATATTATTTCCATTTACTTCACTGGAAATAAAAACCAGGTGGGATGTGAAGCGGCTGCCGATTTGCTATCATCCATTTTACACTGTCGCTCAATGTCAAAATAACCTCTCATGAAGATTCACATAAACCACAGAAAATCAATGAGAAAGAGAATTTCACAGTTGTAAAACAACTGTCCACAATGAAAAGAATGGAGAAAGTGGCCTTATATTCAAAAGTCACATTGTATGAGCTTTAGTTTAATTTTATTTAGTTGTGGAACTAATGTGATTTTATTTATTTTCTAAATTATTGCTCTTGACACGAGCAACCTGAATTGATGGTATGTTGGGTTGTGTGTTTTGGGTGCTAAAATCCCTAAAACTTGTTTTTTTATTCTTTTATTGGGTGCGGGCATCACTGGCAAGGCCAGCACGTGTTGCCCACAGCTAATTGCCGTTGAACCAAGTGGCTTGTCACATCATATCAGAGGGCTGTTAAGATGTAGGCCAGGCCAGGTAAGGATAGCAGATTTCTTTCCCTAAAGGGCATTAGTGAGCCAGAAGGGTTTTACAGCATCAGCATTACCGAGACTGGCTTTTCAATTCCAGGTTATTAATTGAATTTAAATTCTACCAGCTGCCACGGTGTGGTTTGAACCGATATCCCCAGAGCATTATAGCCTGCCTGGATTCCCAGTCTGGTGACATTACCTCTAGCTAGCTAGAAAATTTGGAGATAGCATATAATATTTGTTATCCTCCATAGTCAGTGAAAAAACTGAATATCAAATTACAGCTAGGTTAATGAAGCATTTAGGATGTACATATATAGAAGCCAATATATTAGAGAGATTTGTTATAAATTATTGCAATGTTACTGTGCGGGGCTGTCTGTCATTTCTAACTCAAATAAATCCCATTTTTCGACTCTTGTAAATCCTATTAAAACATCCTCCCAACTGCATGGTAACCCCTATTGAACATGCAAATTTAAATGTGCTTAAGCATTTTCACACCTAATCAATACGCAAATGGATATTTTACCACCTTTGCGTATCGTTATAAGCACATCACTGCATGAATACTTCCATTCTGACATTTCCATTAACCTTTAAATCCTTTCCTTTTGTTTTAAGACATCTCAGCAATCCACCTTAATGCATGCATTCCCAATTCAAGAGTGTTCACCTCATTTCTTATTATCTCAAATCATTTTTCATATAGCTTCTTTCCCTTTGCCAGTTAATTTGTTTTTAAAATTAGCAATGTTAATAAAAGCTAAGTAGGTTTTATGGTTAAACAGGGATTGCAGACCAGGGTTTGAATCCCAGCAGGAGGTCCCTGTTTAATTCGGATTAATCCAGATTAGTCCGGACTAATCAGTCTGACCTGAGGTGCATCAAATAAGTACACATTTTAGTATGTGTACTAAAGAGATTGTAAGGAGTTTCCTTCTCACACAATCACAAGTAGCACACAGTGAAAGGAGACACCAGCATTTGCCTCATGCTAATGTACGATGGTGACAAGCTGAGACTTGCTCATCGAATGGAATGTCACTGTTCTCTCAATAGAAGAATGGTTTATAAATTGTGTTTCTCCACCTTCAATTTTATTTTGTCAGATTAGAATTGTATTTACTTTCCTGAGGGAAATGAATAGCCACACGTTAGATTGTAAAGTAAAGTGAACTGTCAAATCCCCAACACCATCACGACTCAAAAAAGTAATCACGGAGAAACAGTAGGAATTCAATTATCACATCAACATTATTCGACGAAAGAAGGAGGAATATGCAACTCTATAGTCTCATTACATCTTCCGGACATCCCAAGTACTTCAATCAATTAACTACTTTTGATATGCAGCCCTTGTGTAGGCATTCACAGCAATGCAGCAACTTCACAACACGTTACTACCACACCTACTTAGCTCTGTACATGTGGGGTTTCTCTAAAACCATGTTACTTCTAAAACTGTTAAAAGTTTAGCTCAATCTATCAGTTCATTGCACATTTGTTAGAGAAAGTTGTGTCTGAAGTAAATGCTTTTTCACACTGTGCAGGGTGCTATTACTAGATCCACTTTTAAACAAAAATATATTGTAAGACTGCATGAATGTGAAAGTAAATTGTGTTCACGTGTCACCCCTGTGCTCGCAGATCTACACTGCGTTGCAGTTAAACTTCAATTTTAAAACTCTTGGGCAAACTTTTTACCCTGGTGGGTGGGTGGTGTCTGACCCGTTTGAGAGTAAAATGACCCGCGTTGACGCCGGGCAAGTGTCCAGATGTCAACGCGCAGTCGTGTGATATTTCGGTCAGCGGCGCGCTGCTGACTTAAAAGGCCTGTTAAGGCCATTAAAAAGATAATTGAATGAAATTTTTCACTGCCCATCCAATGGGTTGGTGGGGAGGCGAAAAGGCCAAGTAGCCTTTGCACTTCTTAGGAAACCTCATCCACGGGCAGGATGAGGTTTCCTAAAGCGAATAAAAATTTAAAAATTGACCTAATAACATGTCCCTGCTCATGTGACAGAGTCACATGAAGGGACATGTTTTATAACATTTTTCTAATCTTCATTTTTTTTTTAAACTCTTCATCTCCCTGAGGCAGCTCTATGCCTCAGAGATTATCAAGCGCACACTCACGCACATACCTGAAGTTCGCACTCACCCTCCTCCCACCGCCCACACAGGCAGCGCTGCCGCTCGTGTTTCATGCTGGGTGGGCCTTAAGTGGCCCGCCCGCGTTAAATCGCCTTCCGGCCTTGATCGCAGGCAGTGGTCGGTTTCCCGACTGCCCCTTGCCCGCCCCCGCTGAGCCTGCCCAACAAGGGCAAAATTCTGCCCTTTGTTTTCAAATATCTCTCAGGGCTTTGGCCCTCCCTATTTCTGTTATGTCCCCCAGTGTTACAATACACCAAGATCATTGCTCTGCATCAATCCTGGCCTCTTGAGCATCTTTGGTTTCATTTGAACCATGATTGGCAGCCATGCCTTTAAATGTCAAGGTTCAATGCCCTGGATTTCATTTAAACCCATCCAGCTCTGCCTCTCTTTCCTGAGACACTCCTTAGAACCTATCTGTTTGACTAAGTTTTTGGCCATCTCTCCTATATGTATCATTCTATGTGGCTCAGCATCAAATTTTATTTGAAAACCCTTCTGTGAAGAGCCTTGGAATATTTTATGATGTCAAAATATGCTACATTAATGCACCTGCTATTGGTGGTAGATAGAAAGGGGCATCGCTGTGACATATTTCCTGTATTTAACAGAAGAAATGGTGCAGTTTCTAGTTAAAATATCCCAATAGTTCGGTCAAAAAGATAGGTTTTAAAGAGCAAGGAAATAATTATGAAGTTTTACCTTTATTTATCTTCACGGTCAGAGGCTGGAATTTTCAGCTCTGTTGACATCGGGCGTCATGGCAGGCACTAATAGACAACATGACGAGCCGGCCAAATTTCCGTTTCAAGGAATCATGAAACTAGTTTACAATTGTCCGCTCGGACCTTCAATGGCAGGCCACATTTCCGGACATCGGGAACATCGTTTTAATACCTTTGTGTTTAATTATAAGCCCTGCTGATTGGAACCATCCCCACCCCCCCCAACCCCACCCAACCTTGCTGGATCATCCAGGCACATCAGTGTGATTGTACACCAGCATTTTCACAACAGCATTTAAAAGACGCGTACCTGGCGAGCTGGACTAAGAGGGGAACTCGGAGGTGAGTGCACGCTAACACTGTGCAGCGCTCGCGATAGTCTCCCGTTCGATTTCAAGGAAGAGGCACCTCACATTCAGGTGAGGGCACAGGCAAGTCGCTTTTTCCCAGCTGGCTGGCAGTGTGGTGCCAAGACAAGGGCTGCCCTGCATTTTGGGCGAGTTGGGGAGGGCAAGGCAGCATGGTCTGATGGTTTTGCACAAGCACATGCAGGGTGGGGGTGAGGGAAGCCTTGTATGAAGTGACCATTCTTCCGCAGCTGAGACAGTTCAGGCTCAGCTACATTAACATGCTTGGAGTCGGGCTTCTAGCTTCTCTGCCCACTCAAACAACGCAGAGGCATCAAAGTGCCACCAAATGCTCCTGAGCTTTGCACCGTTCGGGCACAGACTGCAAATTAATGAGCATTTTAGTGGACTGCAGAACAGTTGGATGACTGGGCAAGTTGTACAATCTTCTTGCAAAAGCTGGCCATGCAGCAGTCACTGGTGGAGGTGCTCACAGCCCCTTGCAATTTCCTCATTAAGTTTTGGACTAATCTCCCCCATGGTTCAAGCTAACAGCCTTGCAGTGTGGGTTAGGAGAATGCCTGCGCCTGAGCTGAGAGCACAGCATGCAGTCCCATGGGCAAAGCTACTGCCAATCAGTCACATGGAGTGGGGCGGAGATGGGTGGGAAGCCATGCAGCGCAATAAACTCTGGTCATCAAAGTGGTGGCCAGCACTTTCTGACATGTGTTAAGGGTCCTTGAGATGGTGGTGGAGCTCCACAGGTTACCATGCGATGTCGCTAGGAGACCAATGCTAGCCCATGTGTCTCTCTCTTTCTTCCTGCAGGAGGAGTACATCAGGACCATGCAGCCCCGTGACATAGCTGTATGCCTCATGGCTTACAGAGAGTGGGGACAAAGGAGAAGAGAGCGATGGAAGCACCTGGCTGTGCAGAGAGAGGGGCAGCACCCTCATGAAGAAGGGACAGCTGGGGCTCCTGTGCAGCTGCTGAAGAGCCACAGTAAGCTGTCGCGGGTCAGCGCCTAGCTAGACCCAGGACCTACAGATGGCACTTGCCATCCATGCAGATGACTGAGAACCAGCGTTGCCAAAGACTGCGCTTGTCCAGGGAGCTGGCAGGTCACATATGCCACCTGCTGCAGGATTTAGCGCCACGGGGACATGGAGGGCATCCACTGCCAGTCACCATGAAAGTGACCACGGTGCTCAATTTCTAAGCCAGTGACTCCTCTCGAAGCTCCACAGGTGACCTCTGCTGGATCTCGCAAGCCTCCATAAACAAGTGTACCCAGGAGGCCATGGGCACCATACTCACCAAAGCACACAACTTTGTGCATTTCACCCGGGAATAGGAAAGCCAGGAAGCAAGAGCGCTGGGATTTGTGCAGATCTCATGGTTCCCATGAGTGCAGGGTGCCATCGACTGCACTCACGCAGCGCTTAGATCTCCATGGCAACAAGCGGTCAACTACATCAACCACAAGGGCTTCCACTTGCTGAGAGTTCAGCTGGTGTGCGACCACCACAAACACATCCTGCAGGTCTACGCATGATTCCCAGGGAGTGTCCCTGAGTCCGGCATTGTCAGTAGGCCTCAGATCCCTGACATCGTCCAGGGTCCACAGAAGTTGCAGGGTTGGCTCCTCGGGGACAAGGGCTACCTGCGGAGGACGTGGCTGATGACACCCATGCGGAGGCCTCAGACTGCAGCAGAAAGAAGGTAAAATGGGGCTCAAGTTGCAACATCCACTTTGGTGGAGCAAACCATTGAGATGTTGGAAATGAGGTTCCGGTGCCCAGACTGGTCTGGTGGAGCCCTGCAAATACTGTCCACAGAGGGTGTCACACATCGTTGCCACGTGCTGCGCCCTTCACTACTTGGCACTGCAATGCAGGGAGTAGCTGCCCAAGGAGGAGAAGAAGGAGCTGCACGTCTCCTCCAATGAGGAGGACGTCGACGGGGCTGAGGGTGATGAGGTCCTGTAGGGCGAGGATGACAGCGATGAGGCCATCGCACTGGCCAGATAAGGCAGGAGCACTCGGGAGGCTCTCATAGCCGCGAGATTTGTAGAGAATGATGATGGCATACAGTGAGGAGACTCCATAGATCCTCACATTACACCTGTGAATGTTTGACTCCTGTCTGGCTGATGACAGTGCACATGCCCTCTGCGATAAGGCTCCTGTCATAGAGAAGCAGCAGATTCCTCTACATTACAGGAGGATGATGACAACGTGCAGTGGGAACGCTCCAAAGATCCCCAAATAGCTTATGGGCAGAAATTTCCCCACGTTGGGGGAGTTGTGCAGGGGTGGGTGCGAACCCAATCGGCGCTCCCGATCGGGGACGCGCCACCATTTTACGTGGGCGGGGCCAATTAAGGCCCACCCATTGTGATGCGCGCCCGGAAGCGCTGAGCGCTCCCTGTGCGGGCGGCGGGGGGGATTCCCTGGGTGGTTCCCTGCATGCGCGCGAAAGAGCGCAGAGATCTCCGTGAGGCATGGAGGTGCCTCAGGAAGAGTTGTTTCAGTGTCAAACTTTAATATAAAGGATTTTTAAACTTTTAAAACATGTCCCCTCATGTGACACTATCACTTGAGCCAGGACATATCAAAGAATAATTGTATAAATTTTTATTAGATTTTAAAACAGTTCATGAAACCTCATCCCGTCTGTGGATGAGGTTCCATGAAAAATGCGAAGGCTGCCTGGGCTCTTTGCCTGCCCCCCGTCAACCTTAAGGTTGGACGGGCAGCTCATTAAATTGAGTTAATTAGGTTTTAAATGGCCTTAATAGGCCTTTGACAGTTTAGCGGGCGCACAGCCGACTCAGCTGCGTGCCTGCCGAACTGAAAATCTAAATGACACGCGTTGATGTCGAGATGCCTGCCCGACGTCACCGGACGTCATTTTACCCATCAGCGAGCGGGCCCCGCCCCCCTGCTCGCTGCCAGGAAAATGCTGCCCTATGTGAATGTCTGACTCCTGTCTGGCTGACGGTACCTCGCTTGCGCTATGTGAACAGGGTTATATCATGGAGATGCAGTGGGGAAAATTTAACCTCTCCTGACCCTATGACATCCTTCGTGAGCTGAACCTTTCAGGACCAGACCGTCACCGGACACAGATGCTGATGTGATGGAGAGCCAGCTGTATCTCAAAGGGGCAGAGAGTACACAGAGGGAATGATTGAACTCTGTGCCGTTGGCTCTGGACACTCTGGCACAATGATAAGCCCCATCAAGGTGCAGGCATGACTGATGTACGTAGCAACAGTGAAGGTACACCATCAGTATGCTGGGAAGGTTGCACAAAGCAGAGGGAAGAGGCCCTGGACTGAGAAACCTGCCTTTATCTTGTGCAGGGACCAAGTTTTCATATTTGAATGACATGCACACTGCTCATCAGAACAAGGAGCCATAGGCAGGGCGACATTCTTGGGAGTTTATTTATGACAGTGAACCTTATGTACAAGTGATTAACACCCGTGCCCAGGCTATATCTTCTTAACCTCAATAAATTTGCCACTACGTCTTGGTGCTCCCCCAGCATCCACAGTGGAGGTGGAGGCAGCCTGCTGACTGCTACACCCTGTCTGTTATGACCTTGATGGGCATCCTCTGGAGGACTGAGACTGAAGGGCCCCGGCCTGCTTACAGGGTTCTGCTGTGTGGCAGTGGCACCCTCCTCGGCCTGTGGGGCTGGAGATGCTGGGGTAACAGGAAGAGGGGATTCAATGGGCCAGATGCTCCCAGAGTCACCTAGGTGGATGGCCCTGGGGTGTACACCTGCTAATCCTCCTCCCTATGGGTGCCCGAGGGCCCCTGGCTGACATCTTAAGGAGAAGGGGAAGCTGGAGTGAGATCGAGCTGCCCTGTACCCCTCTCACGCTGACACTTTTGGAGACCAACTATGGTGTCAGTGATGGAGTTCAGCCTGTGCAGCAGTGCAGGTGCAATGTCCTAGACCAAGGTCTCCATGGCGGCCGCCATCCTACCAGTGTTGACCTCAGTGCATTGTAAGCCGGATGGATGGATTCCTCCATCCTGCTTTGCAATCTGAGGAGTGTAGCGGACATCCCCTCCTGATGTTCCCGAGCTTGCCTTTGCATCTCCAGCAACTGAGACATGACCAAGTCCAGGGGCTTGTCATCTGACTGGGACTCAGCAGGTTTCTGGCCTCCAGCTGCCTGCTGCAGATCAGACAGTATGATGTGCTCACCAGATTGTGATCCTGCAGCCATTCTAGAGCAAGGTCCAACTGAGGTGTGTGTCTCTGCGCTGGTGGAGGGTGTGGGTGAGCGCTGTGGTGGATCTTCAATGAGGGTGTCATCAGATTCTTCTTCCAAGTTGTCTTCGGGGCTTGAGTCGAGGACTTGGGTCATGGACCCCCTCAGCTGTGCCGGAGAAAGAAAGGGGAGGTAATTAGTGCATGACAGGGGGCTGTAGAACAGGGGAGCTGACTCACGGCATAGTTGTCTGATAAATATTGCACTGCTGGATCCTCACTTGGTTGAGCACCACCAACCTCGCCTTCAGCACAGGAAAGATCCAGATTGTCGCCAACCAGATGGATGACCCTATTTTCAAAGTCAGTGAGAACCTTGATGTCGGGCATTCCTTCACCAGTCTACGACTTCTCCCTTTTGTAGTGTGCCAGCTTCTCCTGCATGAGAAGAGATGGAGAGAATGTAAGTAGGACGCCTGCCAGGCCAGATAATTAGGATGCCTGACATGTGTGGGTGGTGAGTGGTGCCATGGTCAGGATGACACAATCTGCAGGGCAAACGAAGGTGCGTGTGAGAAAGGGAATGGTGATGTCCCTTTAACTGACAGTGAGTGAGATCCCTGTGGATGTGTGATGGGCTTGGGAGTGTATGGCCAGGGTTTTCCGGTCGTCAAGTTGGGCTCGGCAGGGATGAGAGGGAATGGCCATGATGTGGACCGCCGCCCACAATTGGGCCCCAACTGCGATTTTGCGCACTGTAGCGCTCAGTATTGCCGAGATTGAGTGAAGGGGGGAGGAGGAGGGCGAGCGCAGAAGTTCAGGGAGCTGAAGATGTTTAAAATAAAAAATAAAGAATTTTAAAATGTTAAAAAGATGTCCCCTCATGTGACTCTGTCATGTTAGAAATTAGTTTGAAAAATTTAGTTTTTAATCATTGTTTGAAACCTCATCCTGCCCATGGATGAGGTTTCGTAAAAAAATCCACAGGCCATCTGGCCGATTCACCTGCCTGCCAAGCACAAGGTTGGCTGGGCAGCAAAACATTTCTTTTAATTATGACTTTAATGGCCTTAATAGGCCGCTTAATTGTTGGCGGGCGTGCTGCTGCCTCCCGCCTGCGCCCACCAACCAAAATATCGCGCGAGTGCATGATGACACGGGATGTTCACCCGACGTCATCGTGTATCACTTTAGGCTCATTCAGGTTGGCGCACGCCCACCGACCGGCGAAATATTCTGCCCTATGAGTTGGGAGCGATGAGAGGAGTGACTTACACTGATGGAACGGAGGAGATCATTCACCCTTTTGGCACTCGTTGGCTGTACTCTTTTGCAGGGCGCTGGCGCTGACCACCACTGCCACTGGCTCCCATGCTGGATTGGTGACCTCGCTTGCTGATCTTCGCCCAGAGGGGCAGAAGACTTCACAGTGAGCTTCCTCTGCATCCACTGGGTGCTTGAAGGAGGCATCGCTAAAGTTGTGGGCAGCATGTTTCCTCTCTTTGGCAGCCATAAGTTCCCAGCAGCTTCCTGTCCCTTGAAGAGTGCTAGCTCTGTGCAGAGACGGCCTTTAAATATGGCGCCGGTTTTACTGAAGGCCTGAGGTGATGCTGGGGCAGGCAAATCAGAGGGCATTCCGCCAGTGACCCAGTGCGTTTCCCAGGACCGCATAATTAATGAGATGGGACGTGCCGGGAATGAGATAATACAGCGCAAAAAGTCACCATTGCGGCCAACGGTTAAAATGTCCTTTTCCCTGCCCGCCATTTCACTTAGTGCAAATCTGGGACGATTCCACTGAAAGTATTCTACATAACTTATGTGCTCTGGTATTTTTGGTCATCTTTAAATAAAAATAAACCTATTCCTTTTTTTAATCAGGCTGTAAAATAACATGAGTTTTATACAGCTTTTGGATTATGTTTCGTAACATTCACTCACAGATTGAAAGATAACATCATGCCAATAAAATGGCTGCAGCATCAGCCAAAATAATTGAAAGAATAAACACGACTTTACAGACAATCATCCATACTGTTCTCATCTATCCTGCAGCCTCTTTGATGCTGGCCCGATGTTTGGACCCATCTGTCAAGTGGCACAAATATTGATATTGCCTTTTACTACACATGTAAACAACAGCTGGACAACGCTACTTGCTGTGAAAAGGAGATTATGTGCTCTCAAGGTTGAAGTCTGTTGGAAAATACTGAAATATCCTGCTATGATCCCTGTGAACACAGAGAGGGCTAGGTAAGTGTGTATTTTTTTTCTTCACTCTTTCATGGAATGCGGGCATCACTGGCCAAGTCAACATGTGCTGCCCATCCCTAATTGCCCTTGAACTGAACATTTCAGAGTCAACCACGTTGCTCTGAGCCTGGAGTCACTTGTAGGCCAGGCTAGGTAAGGATGGCAGATTTCCTTCTATGAAGGACATTAGTGAACTAGATGAGTCTTCATGACTATTGATGATAGTTGTGAGACTAACCTTATATTCCAAATTTATTAATTGAATTTAATTTCCACCAGCTGCTGTGGTGGGATTTGAACCTATGTTCCCAGAGCATTAGCCTGGGCTTCTGGATTACTAGCCCAGTGACATTATGACCTCCCCAAGAAGCATTACAGACTTCCATCCTGGATAGAATAGACAGGCCAGGTTGCCACCCCATTGAGTGTAATTGTTGTTTCTTCCCAGGCAAGAATTCATTTTTTATTATTTATTCTTTCACAGGATGTGGGCATCGTTGGCTAGGCCAGCATTTATTGCCCATCCCTAGTTGTCTTTGTGAAGGTAGTGGAGAGTCACCTCCTTGAAATGCTGCAGTCCGTCTGGTATAATTAGACCCACAGTGCTGTTAGGAATCCCATGTGATCAGGTGGAATGCTGGTTTTAAAACCTGCCCAATGACATGGTGTATTGATTTCAATGGAAAGTATAATTGGGCAGGGTGTAAAACTAACTTTGTACCTGATGGGCGAGTTAGGCTAAACTGGACAGTGAGTTAAAATACAGGTGGGAGAATAGTGGTCTGTTAAATATTTTTCCCAAATAAATTTCCCAAAATATTTTTCGGACCTTCCACTGGGCGGTTCCCAGTTTATGAGTTTTTTGCTGGACACAGCAGATGTGGTTTTTCCAGGTTCCTTTAAATTCCAGGGTTGAGTTGAAGTTCATGTAACTGCAATGGCCGGAGACAATTTCCTTTTTCATCCGTAATTCGTATTTTCCAGAAATCAATGAGTTTTGCCCCAGAAGTTAATTTCAATGGAAATTCACTATCTCGGTGCTGGATTTTTAAACTGATTTAACTTGAGGAGCAAGAGAGAAGGGAACTCCTTTATTGCTCCATTGACAGTTTCTGTACACTACTTTTGCTTCTGAGTTTAGTAGCTGTATAAAGAGATTTCAAAAATGGTTACTAGTCACATGATCTTCTTTCCCCACAATGATTTCATAAAGGGTTTGTTTATCGATGCCTGAATCTGACTTTTGTTCTATGGCCTATAATGTTGTAGTCATTAGCTACTGAAGGGATCATTATCCATTTTGATTATCCCCTTCACAGGTAGCTATTATCCTGGTAGATTTTCGGTCTCTACTGGAGAAGTAATCTTATAAAGATGAAAATTTTATGTCCCTTTCCTTTCAATAGTTCATTTTGAAGTGGACCTTGACACACTCAGGTGTGAAATTCCATTAGCAGCATGTCAGGGGATGTCTACAGTGCAATCCATCAAGAAACTTTCTAGACAAGTGGTCCACTTACAATACCAGACATCAGGTGACTTGTGGCAGCCATCTTTCATTGTTGTCTTTTCTTATCTTTAAAATGTCCTTGTTAAACAGTTCAGTATATGTTTGGTTAGCTGGTGAAATTACACATTGATATCACTCAGTCACAATTCCTATCATCATAACACCAACAATTATAAGCTCAATTTATTAAAAGTACTGAAATTATTTTTGTGGAGCCAGTAGAGCTGGAGTATTCCTGCAGCCTCAAGAAGAATAATGTAGGTGCATTGTCTCCACCCCGTCCATGATTACTGTGTTGGCCCAGAGCTAGAGGGCTGCCATGGGGCATCCATTTCTGCCCTGGCCTGCTAGGGGTGTAATAATGAGATCTGGCCACCAAGGTGGAAAATTTTTCTGACTTACTCTAAATCATTTAGTACTCCTGACTACCATTTTTTTCCATTCATTCATGGGATGTGGGCATCGTTGGCTAGGCTTGCATTTATTGCCCATCCCTAATTGCCCATGAGAAAGCTGCCTTCTTGAACACTGCAGTCCATATGGCGTAGGTACATAGTACTGTTAGGAAAAGAGTATTCACTCATTTTCAATGTCAGCTTCTCTCGGAATCTCACCTTTACATTGATTTCAATGGTCAATGTCTTCCCTCACCATCATTTTGAAATGCCATTGAATGAATCATGTGTGTTGCTATTGAATTGTATTATCAAGGATTTCTATTACTCTAGCAATGAATGACAAAGGAATGACTAGATTTATTATAGTTTTTCATAAGTTAATATATACAGCTAGCTGTGATTAGCAGCTCTACTATATCACAAACTCATTGCAGATTGACTTAACCTGTTTACTCTGTACCTAACCAATTGCTCAATTGTAAAATTAATATAGCACTTAACACTGTGAAGGGAACGCAGTCAAACTAATACATTGTCAGCGTGATCTTAAATAAAGGAATGCATATGTAACATTTGATTTATAATTCAATCTGTAACTTAAACATATATTTTGATTGGTGGAAATGCAGTGCCAATAAAGATAGGAGTTCTTAAAGATGCAAAGTTGGAACTTATGCAAGAAGTCACCTTTAGGATATTTCCTGCTGCATAATAGCAACTGTAGCACCAGCAACAGCCAAAGGAAAAACTGAACCGACACTGAACAACAGTGTAACACAATAACAGTTTATTCCAGTCCATTTATTTTGAGTGCCTTCTCCCAAAACGCAGAGCTCTGGGAGACTAAATTGAGTAGCCCCCAAAATTTGGCACAGGCTTCACGATGTGTGATTATTCCGCGCCCGTTTATTGCAATGCAGCAAGCATGCCAACTTCATGCTGCCTGCTCATCTGAATGACTTCAACATTCAGGCAGCACTCACCGTGGTGTCTGTGGCAGGATACATCAGCAAAGGGCCAATATCGTGTGTGACTAGCACCACTTAAAGCTAGATTGCACTACTTAAAGGTAGTTTGTACCTCTTAAAAGAGAGGTGTATAATGGGTGGAGCAGGCACTAGCAGCCATGGAGGAAGTCAATCTGACATTGGGAAACATTGAAGAATGGCGCAACAGTGAGTAGGCTTCAAGGTTTTCAGATGCAGTAATGGAGTCTTGACAGAGGCCATGGACGACCTCCTGACACATGTTCTGCATTAATATTTTTTTGCAAATAGGTGGAAAGGATCCCTAGTGAGTTTTTAATTCTTCAGAAACAGTGGGAGCTTGGCGGTCAATGCCAGGATTCAAGCTCTGAGGACCTGTATGCAGTGCCACAAGAAGTTCAATGATGTTACACAAGTGATCAAGGCCAGTGTATACACTTTCAAATAGCATATCCTGCCAATTGCACTGTTCACTTCAGATACAGCTCAATTCACCACACCCCACCACTCACCTACCTATAATCTCCATCAATCCCAGCTCTTCCTAACATTCACATGCTCCACCACACCCTCACACATTAACACTGCTTTACACTACCTCTCACAGCTTGCAGACATTTAACCGTTCAGCCACCCAAACACATTACCCCACACTCACTGATACACTTCCCCAGGGCAGGCAGCCTACCTGGGCCCCAAACTCTCATCAGCCAAAGTGGTCAACATCACCACCAGGATCAGGAAACCGGCACACTGGCCAACTTTGTAAATTATCAGGCCTCATCCGCCTCCATATCCAACCTCAGAGAGGCCTGAAAATTCAGCCCAGTGAGTCTAATTTCTCTCACTTAATGTGCAACCAATTCTTTATTAAAAATTGCTTGTATAATGATGAGTGAAGTAAAACTTTGCCAGAGTATCTTGGTACTTTGTTCTATTCACTTGTGAAAGTGTATTCAATTCATACAGGATCCTTTAACGCATTGCATAACTGATTTTCAACTGAACAATATGGGTTACTGTATTTCTTTCAGTATTAGTTCTTGTTTGTAAATAAGAAAAGGACCCCTAATGAGTTTTTAATTCTTAAGGAACAGAATGACTGCCCAATCTACATGTCAAATCAATTAATACTTACCATCACCTACATCATCCAAACTGGCACATAGCACTGACTCACACCTTGGTCTCCGCCTCTGGCACTTTGTCCCCTTTTGAACATCTCACCTTGTTCCACCCCTCTCACCTCCTTTAAAAGCCCACCCGAGCCATATCCCAAATTCTTAACTGAGATTTTTCTTTCATCCCTCAGCCTGTGAATTTAATCTCTATCTCGATTCCCCTTCACCCTCTCTACTCTGTGTTTGTGTCTTACCTGCAAAAGAACACTGATTACTGAAGGGGCTGTTCAGTTCCTTGTGAAACTCCATGGGGACAATTTTCGGCTCGGCGAGCGGGGGGCGGGGACCCACTTGCCGAGGCGTAAAATGACACGGGGTGACGTCGGGCATGCGTCCCGACATCACCGCGTGTCATTTACATTTTCAGTTCGGTGGGCGTGCGGCCGACTTGGCTGTGTGCTCACCAAACTATCAAAGGCCTGTTAAGGCCATTAATTAACTAATTAAGCCTATTGAGAAAGCTGCCCGTCCAACCTTAAGGTTGGCGGGGGGCAGGCGAAGAGCCCAGGCGGCCTTCACATTTCATGGAACCTCATCCCCGGGCGGGATGAGGTTTCATGAAGGGTTTATAAATCAAATAAAGTTTTCAACTAAAGTTCATTGACATGTCCCAGCTCATGTAAAACTGTCACATGAGGGGACATGTCTTAAATTTTTTTTTTCTTCATTAAAATTTTAAAAACTTAAAACTTATCTCCCTTAGGCACCTCCATGCCTCAGGGAGATTTCTGCACTCTTTCACGCGCATGTGCAAAAGAGCGCGCTCCCGACTCAGGGAACCTCCCACCCCTCCCCCGCCCACACAGGGAGCACATAGCGCTTCCGGGTGCACGTCCCGCTGGGTGGGAAATGGCAGCATGGACCCGACTGGGGGCGCCGATCGGGTCCGCGCCCGCCCCCACCCAAACCCCCTGATGGAGAGTAAATTCTCCCCATAAGTTCTTCAAATTCATGGTTTATGGCTGCTTGCACTTGACTGAAAACTGGATTGAAACTACCTACCCATGTTCGTTTTATGTAGGACCAGAGATTGTCATAAAAACGCATCTGGCTCACTAATGTCCTTTAGGGAATGAAATCTGCCATCTTTACCTGGTCTGGTCTACATGTGACTCCAGGCGCACAACAATGTGGATGACTCTTAACAGCCCCCTGAAATGGCCTAGCAAGCCACTCAATTCAAGGACAATAGGGACGGGCAACAAATGCTGGCCTTGCCGGGAATGCCCACATCCCATGAAATAATAAAAAAAATGGAGGACATGATCATTCAGGCAGCCTTGGTTGCGTTTTCAACCAGATCAGGGAGGAGGAAGGATAGTTTCCCAACCTAATGTGCCATGGAGTCCCTTAACAAGATATATCTTCAAGCTCTTTTCAGCACAATTGGCAGTCTAATGGTGATAAAATGGGAGCGCAAGCATTTGTTAAAACAGAGCAGTATAAGATTCTCCCAAAAGAACTGCATGATGCAAAGGATAACGAGCAATAGTACATCCGAACAGAAGGAGAGAAAGAGATCTTCTGGCATAAATGAGCCTGGGGACAGTAAATGTCAGGGTAAGTGGCAATAATGATGATTGCCCTGGACCCAAGAAAAGTAGCTCAATTGCTTTTCAATGCCTTAAATCAGAACATTTCCTCTGGAGGGAGTGGGGGGCTCGGGAGGGTCGGGGTGGGGGGGGTTTAGTAATGGTGGAGGGGGTAAGTAAGGTGAAAGAACTCCTAGACTTAATCTGCATTATGGGTGACTGCCGATAATAAGAACTGAACTGAGGTAAAATTTGTTCTGTTGCTTTCACAGAAACTTTAATGAAATACATCTATGGTTGAGTTTGATGATCTGATTCAATTTGAGCCAAGTGGAATCGGGTATGTGGACAGGGTGACCAGAATTTTATCGACACAACAGGGTCAGCACCAGGCCTGAAAGCTGGTGGGGAGTGGGATGTGGGGGAAACCCCAGGCTGTATTTTGTAGGCTGTCCAGCAACAAATTAGTTGCAGTCAGAGCTCCCATCCCTTTAAATGGCAAGCGCCCACCCCCAGAAGCTGCCAACCAATCAGCTCAGCAGTCTCAGCAGTGCCACTGAAAGCTTTGGCCACTGCTGGGACTGCACCTAGAAGAGAGGAAGCCATGAGGCCATGTTGCCCTCCCAACCAGAGAAGTGGGGTCTGGGGCTGCTGGGACCAGTCAGACAGGCCCCGGTGAGGGAGGAGGTATGTTGGTGAGGGCAGAGAGGTTATAGCCATGGGGGCGGCTATTGCTGCTGAGGTACTCTTCCTTAGGCCACTGAATAAGGGGACCCCCCAGCATGAGCCCGCAGGGAGTTTGCCGGGGTTTAATTGGCCTCTTGGGCAGGAAGGCCATCCTCCATCCTCCTTGTTGATAGTAAAATGTCATGGCTGCAGGAAAATGACAGCAACTGCAGCCTCCACCTTCCCTCGTCATTTTACACCCCTCCGCCACCTCCCAGCCCCTCCCCAGATGGCTGGCAAAATCCAGCCCAGTGTTTTTCCTAAGGGATAAGTATGAATTACCAAAGGCACTGTGTAGTAAAGTGAGGCACCCTGTCCCTTTAAGACAATGCAAGTGTACAGATCATGTGATAGCACTGATGATACAGCGCGGGCAACTAAGTCTAGTTCTGGAGGTTTCTGAGTGAGCACATATGATCTGGTGCTCTGCCCTATGTCTCAATAAACCATCACTGATTAGTCTTATATCGGTCTCTCCCCGTTATTGATTGCAAGCAGCAATTGAGGAGAACATAGGAAGCTGTGCAGTTAGAGTTTGGTTGGCCAACAAACTAATTTACCCAAGCCATAAAACATTGAAGAAGGCCAAATCATCTGAGCACCATACTGAAAGGGGCTGTAGAACAAGAAGAGCCACTTACCAAAATGTCAATCTAAACACTGGGATACATCTCTGCTGACAGTTATTTCTATTGGCTTCAATAGAAATAGAAATATGGGGAAGATGCAAAACAAGCTGCTGACTTCCTATCACCCATTTCACATTGTCTCACAAAGTCAATTTAGTTTATTCAGAAAACATGTAAAATTCATAACACAAACATGTAAAGCTCTTTATTTGCCTGAATTTTGGCATTAAAAAGTTAGAGTGTAAAATATATGGTGTTAAGTGTATTTAAGGTAGCTGGAAATAAATCAGTGTAATATGGCCCCTTGTTTATTTATGGAGCTGTCATTTTAAATGTAATTTTATGCATAAGTAGTGTATCAAAATTGAAATGATGGTAAATAAAATCTGACAGTCCTTGTTTCATCAGCTTTCTTGAGACCCTGAATGTGTAACCTTCAGGCTGTGGAAAGTAATGAGTTTAGCACATAACTGTGATCACAGAAGTGTCGGAGTTGTTAACATCCGTCACACTTTGGCAGAAAGAACCCAGCAAAGAACCCTGTTTATTTTATTCAGTGTCCCTCAGGTTTGAAATCAAACTGTGAAACACTCAAGCAGCCACATTGACTGGTTTGGCTGCAAGAAAATCCTTCTATTTTGCCAATTTACTCACTCAGCTTTCATTGTTTCAATGCCAATGCTTTTCATCTTTTAAATGTAATGCCATGGGTTTCAGTATGTAGCTTATGCAGTTAGTGACGACAATTAATCAGAACGAACTTTCTCAGATTTGCGGCTGGGGTGATTGCTGTAAACGGTGAATAAAAAAGCAAGTGGTTCTTTCAGGAATTACACCTGTCAGGAAATTTCCTTTTCCCATTGTCACGTAATTGGGCCCTGAGTTACTGTACGAGGATATAGTTCATGGAAACCATGTGATTAAGTAGCCAAAAAGCTATAAAGCAGAACATGGTTACTTTCTGAAAATGGCAGCAAAATCTGTTTATTAGTTGGCAACAATCTCAATCTCTTTAAAGAATATTCTCAAAGCAGAACATCTTCCCCCAAATGTGGAGCAATTGATAATCACACTTAAAAAAGAAAACTTGGTTAAAACCTTGGCTCCGAAGGTTAGAAGGTTACATCAGCATGCTTGTTACTCCAGACTTCAGCCCATTACTACTATCTCTTCTTCCTTTCTCTTGCCCCTTCTTCTGTTCTTCCCTCCTGTGTCCCTCTCCTTCCTGTCCTTCAGTCATGCCACCTCTTATTTCCGCCTTCTTGGATACTTTGCCTCCTCCAGTCCCTACCCCAATGTATTAAAACTCCTCTGTCTTCCTTTTCTCCTGCCACTGTACAAACATTTAACACCCCTCCTTGCCATGCGACTAAGCTCATAGCTGCCCTGTGTGCCTCCCTTGGCATTGTCCAAGGGCCCCAATGAGGCATCCATCGCTGCCTATTTATAAGCAGCAAACCCAGCAGCCCCAGACCCACTCTCTTGTCGACCATCCCACCCAGTGCAACCAGTGGGGGTTTCCTTACCAACCGTTTTCCCATCTTGCTCACCCAACCCATCATTTTGAATCTGGCAGTGGATCAATCACCACCCCTCCCTACTTTTCCCTTTAGAATGTCCATTCATTCTCATTCAGGACCCCTGTGCCACCTTTGACAATATTGTGAATATTGGCATGTTAAAATCTTGGCTTTGGCTGAAACTTGCCTCACAAATGGCAACACCTTACCCCTAACCAAAACTTCAATAGTGGATTATACTTGTCTGCACTGGTTCCATGTTCCCCAAAGCCACAAATTTAAAATAGTCATCCTTGTCTTTAAATCCCCACAGCATAGACCACCTTATCTCTGCAGCCTCCGCCAGCCCTATGACCCCTCCGAACACTCTGTTCCTATGATTCTGGCATCTTGCATGTTCCCACTCCTTTTACAATGCTGTTGACAACATAGTTTTTAGCCATTTGTGCTCCACTCCCTGAAAATCTATTCTTAAACCCCCTCAACCTCTCTCTTGCTTTAAAAACTTCCCCAAAACACAACTCTGACTAAGTTTTTGGTCACCTTCTCTTAATCTCTCTTTGACTCAGGGCTCTTTTCCATGAATTCAACTGAGAAACCCTTGGAACATTCTATACCTTAAAAGGAATTTTGTTTAAATTCTTTCATGGGATGTGGGCATTGCTGGCTGGGCCAGCATTTATTGCCCATACCTAATTTCCCTTGAGAAGGTGGCGGTGAGCTGGCTTGATATACTGCTGCAGTCCATGTGGTGTAGGTACACCCACAGTGCTGTTAGAGGGGGAGTTCCTGGATTTTGACCTAGCGACATTGAAGGAACAGCGATATAGTTCCAAGTCAGGATGGTGTGTGGCTTGGAGGGGAATTTGCAGGTGGTGGTGTTGTTCCCATGCATCCGCTGCCCTTGTCCTTCTTGGTGGTAGAGCTTGTGGGTTTGGAAGGTGCTGTCAAAGGAGCCTTGGTGAGTTGCTGCAGTGCATCTTGCCGATGGTACACACTGCTGCTACTGTCCATCAGTGATGGAGGGAGTAAATGTTGAATATGGTGGGTGGGTTGCCAAACAAGCAGCTGCTTTGTCTTGGATGGTGTCAATTTTTTTAAGTGTTATTGGAACTGCACTCATCCAGGCAAGCGGAGAGTATTCCATTACACTCCTGACTTGTGCCTTGTAGACAGTGGACATGCTTTGGGAAGTCAGGAGGTGAGTTACTCTCTGCAGAATTCCCAGCCTTTGACCTGTTCTTGTAGTTACAGTATTAAATGGTTATTCGAATTCAGTTTCTGGCCAGGATGTTGATAGTGGGGGAATTCAGTATTGGGAAATGCCAATGAATATCAAGGGGGGATGGTTGGATTCTCTCTTGTTGGAGATGGTCACTTCCTGACACTTGTGTGGTGCAAATTAAAAGGAATGAACAAATATAAGTTATTATATGTTCATTTTAGTAAAAAAAACATTGTTAATAATAAAAATATACTGTTAGTCGTTTGGTGGTACAGAACTTCAGTATTGCTGAAAAAAGAGACATGCTTTGCATCTCACACTCATCAGGACACTTCGCAAGAATACCATTATAAGGGGAAAACAACAATTTATATGTATGAGAAAAGAGTGCTGATTGCTTGGCAAGTGGACTCTGATTGGTAGAGGCATTGCCATGGAGAATGCACCACTGATGGTAACTGACAGTTAACTGCCAAGCATTGTTTGAAATTTAAACCAAGCAGATTGACCCTAATTGGTCAAGGCATTGCCCTGAGGAATGAGTCAATGGATGGCTGTCACTTCTTTTGTTTAGTGGAAACAGGCGCAATGTGTGTACATGTTCTTTCTGTCTGCAAAGAACAGGACCCTGTGTATTAATATATGTAGCTTCCAGTACAGGCAAATGCGCCACACTGCAAGCCCAACTGACAAGCTTAAATTAGTTGTTAATGTAATTCTTAGCACACTGAGGATTATTTAGCAAAAAATCAGCTTTGTGATCAGATGATATTTTATACCAGATCATATTCAGTTAACATGTGCATTTTCCATTTAAAATTATGTAACCGATTACAAATGATGATCTTACCTGTCTTCTCGTACAGTGGCAGTTAATGCATGAGGCTTTTGTGCATAATTCAAAACATCAAAGCTTGATTTTCCAGTAAGTTAGTCCTCTTTTATTATTGGTTCATTTTTTTTCCCATTGTGGCAAAGTTGCTGCCATGCATTAATATGTTAGAGAGCAACACTTCCACTAAACTATAGATTAGTGTGATATTATTATCGATTTAAGTGATGTTACATTGATCCAAATCTGGGAAAGCATGGGCCCTTAGAGAAATCACAACTATACAACATTTTATGGATAAGAAACTTTTCCTTTAAACCTTCTAATGCATGGTTCTGGTGAAACACACTTGTGAGAGAAATTCAGGTGTATGAAGATAACAGTTCTTAGTGACCATTATTTGCTGTGAGAAGTGGATTACTGGAGGCTAGGTTTTATCGCCATTTTAGGTGTTCTATATAATCCAATTTCTACAAAGCTCTGTCATCAGTTCTTGAAAGATTACAGATCATTTTTCATGCCGCCAGTCTATTTGCCATTTTACAACTGCTGCCAGCATCAATATCACTGAAGATCACATTTATCTGAGGAGCAAGGCTGATTCTGCCAACTCTTTCTTTCCATCGAGATAGAAGTAGTTGTAGGTGATCATTTATAACACAGGATGAAGGCTAACTGAATAACATATAAGTGACAAAAATCAAGTGTAATAGGGACAACAGGTCGTTAAAAAAGAGTATGGCACACTGGCACCCATTGACTACACTATTCACATAATTAAGCTGCTTAGAAATGTTAAACTCTTTACATGTTTCATATTAATCTTTTGTGTGCATATTTAATTCCATGCACAGTCCAACAAAGCATTCTAGCGCGGGCTATTGCTGTTTCCAGATAGCTCATGGTGCTGCTTTGGCTGTGGAGCCAATTTAATTGTGAAAGAATCTCATTGTTGTTGTGTGGTTTCACATTTAATGAATCATTGAGGACGTGGCATCCATTGGTCTTCTTCTCTAATGTTCTTCTGAGAAGTATTTTTAAAGTAATTTATAAAAAAAAACATAATTCCTACAACATGTTAAATCAAGGCAGCCATCTTTGATGCATTTCTGTTGACAGAAGACATTTTGTCTTGTAGACTTGCCTCCCAATATTCCCTCTACTCATCCTTTTCAAAAGCTTTTAAAAATATTTTTAATATTATTTAGAAGTGTTGTATTTTTCCCAATAAATTCCAAAGTATAAAGCCAGTTTTTTCTTTACCTGTAACGGCCTTGTCAAGAATAGAGAAACACAGCTCACAAATCTAATTTTTTGTCCATGAAGGATGGGAATTAAAGTTATGACCCTGAAGATTGAAATGCAGGTAAGTGCCCATTTAACTTGAATACAAAAGGTACTGGGGTTAGAGCATGCCTCATTGAGTAAATATTTTATTACTCTATTTGAACACTGCACTAAACATATACATAAATGAAATAAAACTGTAATAATTAAAGTCATAAGTAGGTTCATTGGAATTTATAGATTTACCTTTCTTAAAAAATACCTTGCAACTAGTCCCATTGGATTCTAATGAAATTAATTGCCACCTAGACATGTATGTATCAACAGCGACGTGAGGCATCTCTTAGCATCAGCCTCCAACTCTCCTCCAGTTCTAATTTCTCATTCAAACCTAGTTCAAGCACATGTTTCTGGTGAAATTATTCAAATATTCATCCATTTTGCTAAAAGGGCCATCTGTTTTCTTCCCCAAGCCTCACGAAAATCTGTTCCAGTGACAGACCTTGATGCTTGACACACTGCCAAATTTCTCTTTCAGTTTTAACCAGAGGCACGAAAATTAAACTATATGACCAAGATTACCTTGCATAGTCTTCTTATTCTTCAGAAGCACCATAGGAACCTGGCTAGCTATTAACTTGCCCCTTGAGATCCTCCTATTCCCACATGAATAGGATCCATGACAACTCAATTCTCTTCCCCCATACTGACTTAAAAATTACTCATTCTTTAAAATACTTTACACATAAAATAAAATGAAATTGGAATTAGTTCTGAATTGCCATAAACTGACACAGATATACAGTAATGAGTCAAAAGGCCACCTTCTATGCTGTAGCATTCAGCAGTTTGCTAGTTTTAAATTACTCATTATGTGAGCGTTACAAATCACAAATAGCCCTATCCCATCATAGGGGAATGAATGCTGCAGTCTGCAGTTCAACATCTTCAAAAAGTGAAGAGATGGAAAGAGGTGCCCATTTGTGGAAGGGTCAAGGACGCCTTGACTTGCCGATTATACCAAACTTGTATTGTTGGCAATCACAGACTCTCCAAAGAATCAACAGAATCTGCCAAAGAAGAATCACCAACTGAAAGGGACTAGCTGAACTGAGAATGCCCTAAAACATCCTTAGACTGAAGGACAGGTCACCAGCGGAATAGTTCAGGTTATGATAAAGAGGTTAACTTTCTGGGAGTTTAAAAGCAGCCCATGCTTAGTTGAGAAACATTTTCATTTAAATTATCTCTTACTCCTTGCAAAAAAGGAGGTTCTGCAGTTGGGAGAGCAATAAGCTCTGGAAGCTACAGTATGAACTGACCTCTACTTTTAAGACTGGAGCCATACCTCACGTGAGGTTGAAATTTGATCCCTTCATTGGCATGACTGGATTTTTTAAGTATCTTACAGTATTTAAGCACTTTTACTTTGTTTATGGGTCGTGTTCATTCTAAACTGCCAAGCCTGACTAGATCAGTTAGATAGATGATGAGTTTGGGAAACATAATTTCATTTGGCAAATGACATCTATTTGCAACAAAAATGGATAATCACATTTCCTACATTGCTCTTCACCTAAGATAACATTTTGCCCCGACCTCAAAATCCTGGATCAAGTCTGAACATTCCCTGAAATCGATCAGAGTAGAAATCATTCCTGGTGCATCATTCTCTCTTCGTTATCATTTAATATTGGCAATTCCTGGTCTCTGGCAGTCAGAATGTGGTTGGATGAAAGGTCTCTTTTACCTCCTGAAACCTGAGATCAGCAGGCTGTTAAAAAACTTTTTTATCTTTAGCAGGCTAATGAATACATTGCTTACTGGGTCTGAATAAAACATAGAACTCACCAAGGTAGCACTGTATATTCAAATGTTGAGAAGAAAACTGCATCCAAACTAACCTGGTTTACTTACATCACCACCCCTACCCTCGTCTCCACCCCCGACCCGAGTAGTAACAGGGCTCCTGCTTAAAGCCACAATACCAAAACTTTAAATATTGTTACGAGGATGTGCTTCCTGTTGATACAATTTATAATCTTTCTTTTTCTGGCTGGATTTTAAAACACTGGGACAAGTAACGGGAAAACTACCCAGGCTGCTGCATTACACTCATATTTGCATTCCACCAAGTGGGATGAAGACAGCCACTCAATCCCCTGGGGAGCATGAAAGACCCCAGCCCCTGTCAATTCACATCACCCTGAGGCTTTGCAAATGTTTCTGAGATGAGGCAACAAAATGCAATTGCCTGTTCTGAAATAACAACTGCAGCAGACATGAACTAATAGGGTTCCTCTGGAATATACATCCAGCAAGGTACATCAAGGGCCTTACCAGGCCTTTCCCAGCAGGAGAGAAGAGACAAAACACAATGCTGTACTAAACTCAGGCAGATTGAAGCTTTATGCTCCCTCTCTCTTTCTCTCTTGGACACGCTGCACTCGGTTTGCGAAGTAACCACCCTGAGATGCAAAACCGACTATGAACTGAAATTTTTTCAAAAAAACATAGAAATCTGCTCGATACAACAGCAGCCAGAGGACAGCTGAACAATACTGCCGTAGCATTGAACCACCACATCGAAAACAGTAAAGGAACAGCTAACTGTATACTCCTTTGTTTAATCTTTCATGAGCTGTAAAAAATCTATAAGTCTATCCTCTTACTCTGCCATCTGTGCTTGTGTGTGTGTGTGTGTATATGTATGGGCAGACGAATAGATGCGACATATGAATACTGGTTGCATTTTATGAACATACAAACAACAAGCAGGAGTAGGCCATTCAGCCCCTCGAGCCTGCTTCACCATTAATAAGATCATAGCTCATCTGATAGTAACCTGAAATCTGCATCCCACCTATTCCCGATAACCTATCACCCCCTTGCTTACCAGGAATCTATCCCCCTCTGCCTTAAAAATATTCAAAGACTCTGCTTCAACTATCCTTCCAGGAAGAGAGTTCCAAAGACTTACGACCCTCTGAGTGGAAAAATTTCACCTCATCTCTGTTTTAAATGGGCGACCCCTTATTTTTAAACAGTGACCCCTGGTTCTAGATTTTTTCACAAGGGGAAACATCCTCTTCACATCCACCTTATCAAGACCCCTCAGGATCTTATATGTTTCTATCAAGTCACCTCTTACCCTTCTAAACTCCAGCGGATACAAGCCTGGCCTGTCGAACCTTTCCTCATCACCCACCCACTCCAGGCATCAGTCTCGTAAACCTTCTCTGAACTGCTTCCAACACATTTACATCCTTCCTTAAATAAGAAGACCAATACTGTACACAGTGCTCCAAATGTGGTCTCACTAGTGCCCTGTACAACTGTACAGCTTCCCTACTTTTCAATTCAATTCCTCCTAGTTCTTTTTTCAGCTCAGGAAAAGGTTTCAATAAACTTATCTTGTTCTTTGTTTACCCCAGAAAACCTGTCTGAATAATTCTTTACAACCTCAAAACGTACATAGTGGGACTCCTCCAGAATCGGTGAAGCACATCCTCTAAATTCAAAAAGACCCTGTTATGATGAATCATGGAGTGGGAGAATAGGGGAGTTATTTGACCCCTCCTTGCGTGCTTGTAATAACATTTATTTGCGAAGGTGCTAAGTCCAGGTACTGGGCTATTTTGGGAAAGTTGTAAAATCCTGCCAAGTCAGTGTTCCCCAGATAGCTCAAGGCAGGATAATAACCAAACTAAAAGAGCTAAAAACAGTCCAATTCTGAAGAAGAGTCATATTCAACTTGAAATATTAACTCTGTTTCTCCAATATTGCTGCTGCTGCTGTTTCTTCAATCCTGGGTCACTCCCAAATGCTGCCATCTGACTCGATGACCTCTAAGCTCCCACAGTTTAGAAACGGAAAGAGAAAAATTAAAAATGAAGAGATGCAAGAAAAGCAACAGAGAGGATAGACAGGAATAAAGAGAGAACCCAGAGTTGAAGGATGTGATTAAGAAACATAGGCTTGAATTTTACACTTGTTTCGGGAGCGCTATCATGGATGCGATATCTGCTTCCGCCCACGATTGGCTCCTGGCCCCAATTTCAGCTGGCTGACCAATCAACGGCCGGCCAGCATGAAATGCACTGAGACTGGATCAGCGTTGTCAGCAGGGTTGGGAGCCGGGTGGACGCCTGGTCCAATGAGGTTCCAAGGTGGGGGAGTGGGATTTAAAAGTGGACAGGGAGCTCCCTGAAGGCTGCCAAGAGGTGGTCAGAAGTCTCAGGGAGCTGGATGTGAGCGTGTCATTGCCTGGAAGGATATTTTCTGTCGGAGCAGTAATTATGGTAATTATGGACCTGCATCCCATGCCAGGTGGGAAGGCAGTGCCCATGGGCACTCTGCTCCTCATTTTACTGATGAACGCCTATGTGTTCTTCTGGAGGCAGTGAGTGCCTGTTGGGATATATTGATCCCGCGGGAATGGTAAGAGGAGGCCACCTCAACAAAACTAGAAGGCATGGATGGAGGTGGCTGCCCAAGTGAGCGGCCATGATGTTGGCTCCAGTGCAGGAAAAGGTTCAATGACCTTCTGCACTCTGCCAGGGTGAGTACTGAGTCCGTTTGCAACTGTATATAGATGTCTTAGCAGGTGGCAGGACTTCTTGGTGCTCATGGGTATGAAATGCAGACTGCCAAATGGCACATATCCCTGTGCCTTGACAGGCTGAAAAATGTGCCCGGTTGGCTTGGACGTATGCAAGGATGAGGTGTACCACTGTGATAGGCACCTATACTTGGGTGGGGTGGGGAGAGCGTGGCCAGCATGGTCTGGCATATGGAAGGGTGACTCATGAAAGCACATTTGTCCTTACAGCAGAAGAGGAGTCATAACACTCAGGAGCGAGGACGAATGGGCGGAGGTGTGCCCAACCTCCTTATTTTGATGTAGGCAGAGGAGAAAGCTCTGGAGATGGCCTGTGAGTGTGGAGCCAGGTCCACAGGTCACGAAGAGACAGGGTTCTTGGAGGAACTAAACCAAAGTGCATGCACTATGACTTTGTAATGATGTTTGCTACTGACATTTTCTCTTCCTCGCTCAGATGCTCCATCCAGGCAGATCACAAGGACCTTCCCTTGATCCCCGAGAAGGAGCCACTCACAGTTGCACCCATGTCACATCCTCTGCACCAAGCACCAGCACACACACAGACATGTCAGTGGGTATTAGAATATCGGATCAGATGTCACTGCACAGTGGTGAAGGCTCATCACACCCGCCTGAGGAGCTGCTGGAGGCAGAGAATACAGAGGGCACTGGCAGCCAGAGGATTTCTGGAGACCAGGACAACGCTGAATCCAAGGCAGATGATGAACATCTGGAGTCATCCATCAGGTAGCAGATGCTGTATGTCCAGCGGGATGCACGGGAAGGTCTGGCAGAGATCTCTGAGAGTCTGTGTGCCATGGTCTCTGTCTTGGAGGAGTGCATGCGGAACATGAACACTGTGTTGAGCCCGAGCTCTGAACACACAGCCTCCTCCATGGAGATAGTGGCAACTCTCATGGAGAGGCAGCTCCAGGGACTCAATCAGGGATTTCTGAGGTTGCGTTCAGACCTGCAAGCCCACACACTGGCATTGACCTCAGCAAGTCACTGCCAGTGTGAGATATGGATGAAGCAGCAAGTAACTCTGCTAGCTGCCTGTCCATCAATGGTGAGCAGGGAGGTTCAAACCAACCTCATGTTGGCTGACGAGCTGCTGCTCACATCTGCAACCTCCTGTCAGGGGGATGCGGATGATTCTCTGCCCCACTGCCAGTGGCCGTCACATCTGGTGACACCGCAACGACTGAAGAGTACCCAGGCATGGCGCTGTATTCTCCCGCCCAGATTGGGCCTGCACAGGCTCCGCTGGTCAGGGGATGGCCACCAATATCATCAAGGCCAAAAAGGCATCAGGGTCAGCAGCCTGCCTCCAATCCAGCTGCCAGCGAGAGCGGGGTTGGGTGGTGGGGGTACACCAAGACATAGCACTCGCAAACGGAAGTTTAAGCCACTATGATTGCAAAAGGGCTTGTCATGGGAGATTTATGTTTCCTTGGCACGTGTGCATTAGTTCATTTGTATACGGGGCTTCCTTATAAAAATGCCTCATTATGTGCAATGGCGATAGTGTGTTTCATGCTTTGGAAAGGGAATAGGCCTGCGAGTCATGTGTGATACAGAGGGAAGGATGCTAACTTTATTTCAGAGGTTGGACCTTGACTTAAGGATGACAGGATTGTCTCATCAGGAAAGGTCATTAAGATGGCACTACCCTTGCCATCGCCTTGACTCCTTGCATTGGATGCCTAGCTGTAAGTTCTCAGAGTCAAGGCCTCCCTGGTCTCCCTGCCTCCCATAGGGATCCTCACATTGGCCTCCTCTGATTCGTTCTCAGACTCAGACCCATCCCTGTAGCAAGTGGAGCAGGATCATGTCTTCATCCTCCAGTTGGTGCCTCCTTGATAGAGCCAGGTAGTGCATAGCGCAGCAGACAATGACAATAAGTGAGACACACTCTGGAGGATATTGCAGTGCTCCCCCTGATTGGTCCAGGCATCTGAACCTCATCTTGAGCAGCCCACTGGTCCTTTGAATTACCACCCTTGTAGTTCCATGACTTCTATTGTATCTCTCCTCCACTTCTGCCCTTGGGTATCTGAGTGGCATCATGAGCCACCTTTGCAGGAGATAGCCTTTGCACCTCAGGAGCCAACCATCCAACCAAGCAGCAGTGACGAATAACCTTGGCACCTGAGAGTTTAGCAGGATGTATGCATCATAACAGTTGCCAGGGTACCTGCGCAGACCTGCAATATCTGAGTCTTGCAGTCGCAAACAAGCTGGACGGTCAGGGAGTGGAACCCACTTCGCCCACTGGTGCCTTTATGGCCACATGCATGTAATCTAAGGCTCCCTGAATGTGGGGAAACCCTGTAATTGCAGCAAAGCCTCTGGCTCACTCAGCCTGGATGACTTCATCAGTCAGGAAATGAATGAAGTTACTGACCCATCTAAACAGAGTGCCGGTGACCAGCTTGACACAGCTGTGGGCAGCAGATTGGGAAACATCACAGAGATCACCTGCTGAGCCCTGGAAAGAACCTGAAGTGAAAAAATTCAGGGCCATTGTAACCTTAAGAGCCACTGGCATAGGGTGGCCACCTACATAGTTTGAGGCGATCACTGGGCCTATCATCTGGAGGTTACAGTGTCCTTAGAGAGGCAGGGCCTCCTTCGGCACTGGATCTCGGACATGTCCAGGTAGCAAGAGTGCTGCCTGTAAACTCTGGCTACAGGAAATGGTGTCTTCTGTGGTCCCTCTTCGTTAAATATATTCAAGCCTGAGATAGACAGATTTCTAATCAGTAAGGGAATCAAGGGTTATGGGGAAAAGGCAGGAACGTGGAGTTGAGGATTATCAGATCAACCATGATCTCACTGAATGGCAGAGCAGACTCATTAGGCCCAATGGCCTACATCTTATGGTCTGATGGTTTTCTGGTAGCCTTTTGCCTCTCAGTTCCTGCTGGTCCTGCACCCCATCTGGCTGTGCCTCTCTTTCTACAGGTCGCTCTCTGAGACACGGCCCATGGGCTCCTGCCCTCATCTCCCTTCTGGCCCTCTCCTCCTCTTCTGAGGGGATCCCTCCAGCAAAGTAGGCAATCCCCATTTGCTGAAACACAGTTTGTACAGGATAGTGTACTGAAGGGGGCTCTGGGCAGAAAGCCTCTGAAAATGCTGGTAAACCAAAGAGTCCTCCAGAACACAGACAAAATGCAATGAACCGTCTGAAAACCACCTCCAGCCAACTCACCAGCCAAACACCTAGCTACTCAACTTTCCAAGATCCTGTTTGCCTTTTCTCCTACCAGGGATCGTGGTTTAGTTAAAAACCTGGCCAAGTGGCCCAAGTGCCGAGCATGAAATCGCACAACCCTCCTAAAATCCTTGCGAATTACCTGTTTAATTGGCCTAATTGCTCTTTAATTGTCGGCAGGCGCCCTTTTGAGATCTGTGAGTGCGCGCCTACCACATAATGGCACGATGATGTCATGATGTCCCATCGCCCCCACCCCCAGAGGTCTTCTCGTGCGATTTTTCGCGAGATCAGGACCGCCGCACACCTGCTCCAAAAGGGTAAAGTTAAAGCCATATAAATGGAAGTGAAGGAGCAAAGAGACAGGAAGAAAAATTTGGCTGGAGAGCGCCAACACCTTTGGTGCTACGTGTGTCATTTTGATCCCAAAATGGTTTTGATGCCATGCCCATACATTTCCAAGCAGAAGTGTGCCGATGGGCAAAGTAGGCAGGTTGCCCCTTTGAAGATTAGTATCCACAGCCATGGTAGCAACGGGCTGAGCCTGCATGTAGCAAGCTGTCTTCATGTGGCAACAAACTGAGATTTCAGAGCCTCAGCCTGGGCTTCCACTGCACCGTGTAGAGTTTGAGTGGCTTCTGGCTGGTGCTGCTTTGGCAGCTGAGACATCAGCCATCAGATGCTGCATCATGGTCAGATCCACAAGTGCTCTCATGGAATTGGACACCACTTCCACACTGGAAAGAATGGGTTCCAAATTCTGCACAAAGCCCTGTGCCACTTTGTTGCTGAACCCCTCCATACTTTTTGACCATGACAGCAAGCTTTCTGGCAGGCCTGCCAATGCAGCAAGCCTATCAGCTTTTTCCATATGTTACCCCATCAAAGTCCTCATCTAAGTCCCCTGCAACATAGCTCGTGCTTGTAATACACCTTTAAGGAATATCAGCATGACATCACTAGAAGGGAAGTGTACCATGTGATCCAGTCTTAGTTTCACTTTTGCTTTGGGCAGAACACACACACACACCACATAGTTCTGATGTCTTCAAGCTTCATACCTATGGACTCAACATGCCAACACGTAAGGTGACGCACGATTAGATTGGGTTCGCATCCTGACATCATCGCGCTGTCTTGCAATGTTACGTTCAACAGGTGCGTACCAGAGTCGGCTGCGGCCTGCCGATCTGTAAACGGCCTATTAAGGAAGTGATTAAGGGATTTGTTTAAGGCCGGAGGGCAGGCGTAAAGGCCATGCAGCCTTCACGTTTTTTAGGAAACCTGATCCACGAGTGGGATGAGGTTTCCTGAAGCTTCTATTAATTAAATAAATAATTTTTCCAAAATATAAAACATGTCCCATCTCATGTGACACAGTCACAAGGGGGGACATGTTTAATTAAATTTTTAAACCATTTATTTAATCATTTCAGTAGCGGTTCAATCTCCCTGAGGCACGGAGCTGCCTCAGGGAGATTGAAGTGCTGTTTTGCGCGCATGTGTGAAAGAGCGCTGGCTCCGACTCTCTCTCCTCCCCCCACCCACACAGGTAGCACCGAGCGCTATGGCTCACATCTTATGCTGGGCAGGCCTTAATTGGCCCACCCATGTAAAATGGCAGCGCAGAGCCAATCGCGGGCGGCAATCAGCTCCGCGACTGCCCCCACCTGCTCCCGCCGAGCCCACCCACCACCTGAAATGTTTTTTTTATTCATTTATGGGATGTGGGTGTTGCTGGCTAAGCCAGCACTTATTGCCCATCCCTAATTGTCCTTGAGAAGGTGGTGGTGCTCTCATGTGCCTAGTCTCATTAAATGAACCCACAATATGTTTATCCAATCCCTTGTGAGAAATTGGTGACTGTGTGCAGCAAACGAGCTCAAGGTGACTATATCATTATAATGACAGGACAGTGCTATCTCACCCTCAGCAGAGCTGGTGCCTGCACTACTCTTCCTCCCTGCCCTAGCAGGTCATTTATGCCCAGTGACTCACCACATGCAGATCCTATGCTACCCTCTAACGGCTGCACAGTTCCAGTATTTGAGCTGGTGGCTGCGATTGTGAGAAAGAGTGACAGTGTTTCTTCATCATCAATGTCTTGTTCCTCTTGCACCTCATGCTCCTCATCAGTGCTTGAACAGGTGGTAGATCTTGGGTATCTGAAAGGAGAAACACACAAAGGGTTGCAGTGAGGGATGGGGGAAATGGAAGAGGTCCATGTTTACATCATCTGCAGCTTGTATATCAGAAGATATTGTGGAATGTGGGGCGAGAAGTTGGATTAGGTAGGAACATACCATCATCTTCTGTGGCTTCAGCCCCGCCACTGGCCATTGACTCAGTTGTGGCTGCACCAATGATAACCAGCACCATCTCCTCCATGGGGGTCCAAGCATGCAATCATGTCCAGACCCTGCCTCTTAGATGCTGTTAGCTGTGATTGTGTACCACATTCTGAAAGAGTGAGTAAAATGTGCCAGTAAGTGCGTTGCAATGTATCTGGGTGATGTGCCAGTCTAGTTGAAGAGTTGGCAGTGCGTACTGTGAGATGTGGACGCCGGGTTTCAGCAGTGCCAAATGTGCGAGGGTGAGGTGTGGCTATGAATATTAGGCATGAGTCATTTAGAGAATGTGAAGGGAGGAGAGGGAATGGAGCAGCTTTTGAGGTTAGTGGTCCATTTGCAAGGATATGTCATTTGACAATGCATTCACTGACTTTGACCACTCAGGTGAGGCCATTAAACTTCTTTCTGCACTGAGTTCAGGTCCTTGGCACCACACAGTTTTCATTGTTCTTAGTGAATCTGCTTCCACCATCCTCACAGACACTGCTTCCCTGAACATACAACTCACTCCGTAAAAAATGTTTTCCTCATGTCACCTCTGGCATTTACTTTAGACTTAAATTTGTTACTGACCATCCTGTCCCTCCTTATTTACTCAAAACCCTTCCTGATTTTGAAAACCACCATCAAATCTATCCTTAACCTTCCCTGCTTTAGTTTCCCCACAAAAACGCAAATCTTTCATCACTGGTGCCATTCTAAAAACTCTCCTAAGAACTTGACAACCTTCCTAAAGTGTGGAGTCCAGAAATGGCCACAACACTCCAGCTGGGGCCTAACCAGTGCTTTACAAATGTTCCGAATAATCTTCGTGGATGTTTGTTTATTTCAGCAAGCGTCAATGTTTTGTTCGATTTCAGTAGGAAATATAGACGTTTCCTTATCAATTCATCTCCGATAAAGTTTCAATTAGCTGACTGGTTTAAGCCAAATTGCTCTAGGTAGGACCACAAGATGAAGTTTGTTATTAGAGGCTGAATTCTGCAGTGACATTGATTTTAGACCTTAACATGGGCACTTCTTTTCATTCTATCTGAGACCATAAAGAACCTTGAAATTAGTTAAATTTAATGCATCACCATAAACAATATGGCCTGGATATTAAAAGGCACTAGGCTGTACACTACTGTCATTATAATGAACAGACAGCACAGAGTTTGGTGATACCTGCGTCACCGTAAATGGGTGCAGGTTTATCCCACTTCACAATCCTTGCACCTCTTACAATTTTTCCCCCAGGGACTTGAATATGGAGAGTGACAAAAGTAGGGAGAGAGAGAGGGGTTGAAGTAATTGGAGGAGAGACATGCGGAAGGACAAGAGACTCACCAGAAATGTAGAGAAAGACAGAAGTGAGAGACTGACAGCAGGGAAGGAGTCATAATGACACAATGCAAGCATTCCAAATTGAGGATTGGTCTTTGTGTTCATCTTGTTTCTAAAAGCAATTTGATCAGACGCGGGTCACTCATTAGTTGTATGAAAGGATCAAGGCCATTGCATGAAAGGATTGTATCTTCCCCACAATAAGTGTTTTCTGAGATTGAAGCTGACCTAGGGATGGCCACAATACTCCAGCTGGGGCCTAACCAATACTTAACAAAAGTTCAGAATAACCTTCAGATATCAGTATTTATGGATGTTTGTTTACATCAATAAGTGTGCCAATGCTTCATATGGCTTCAATATGAAATTTAGATGGCTGGGGTTGCTTGGAGACCAGATGATTAGGCTTCATTGTGGTGCTTTCGGAGATCAAAATGCCATAGCTAGAATCAACCACACTGAAAGTTATCAGAATGGAAGCAATATACATTCAATTTTAAAGTAATGCATTCATTATTTTGTAGCCAAAATACACAGCTGGATTCCTGATTCAGTTTGCATTATTTCACTAAGTACTATTTTTCATGTCAGAAAAAATTACAAAAAGTATTTCCCTTTCATTTTCTCTCTTTTTCTCCCTGCAGTGCAGGTTTATAATTCACTGGTGCTATAGACTCTCAGCCGCAATTTGCAGGTGGGTGGCCATCCTGTAGGGAGAAGCTTAGACAGTGAATGCTGGTCAGCTATTTGTTCACTGAGTGCATCACAGCTAAGCCTGACCTGACACCCATCCACACGAATGTCATAGAACTGTGGAATAGTACAGAACAGAAAGAGCTATTCAATTAGTCCCTCTTGCCTGCTACTTCCAAATATCCCTGCAAATTTCCCCCCTTCAAGTAATTATCCAATTCCCTTTTGGCCATTATAATTGAATCTACTTCCACCATCCTTACAGACACTGCTTACCCAATCATAAATGCTCACTCCTTAAAAAATGTTTTCCTGATGTCGCCTCTGCTTCTTGCTTTAAACCTGAGTCCTCTTGTTTGTGACATTCCACCACTGGAATCTGTCCCTCCTTATTTAAACAAAATCCTTCCTGATTTTGAAAACCGCCATCAAATCTACCCTTAACCTTCTCTGCTTTAGCTTTTCCACAAAAACTCAAATCTTTCATCACTGGTACCATTCTAAAAACTCTCCTCTCTTAAGAACTTGACAACCTTCCTAAAGTATGGAGTCCAGAAACGGCCACAACACTCCAGCTGGGGCCTAACCAGTGCTTTACAAAAGTTCTGAATAATCTTCGTGGATGTTTGTTTATTTCAGCAAGCGTCAATGTTTTATTTGATTTCAGTAGGAAATATAGACGTTTCCTTATCAATTCATCTCCGACAAAGCTTCAGTTAGCTGACTGGTTTAAGCCAAATTGCTCTAGGTAGGACCATAAGATGAAGTTTGTTATTAGAGGCTGAATTCTGCAATGACATTGATGTTAGACCTCAACATGGGCACTTCTTTTCATTCTATCTGAGACCACAAAGAACCTTGAAACTAGTTAAATTAAGCACATCACCATAAACAATATGGGCTGGATATTAAAAGGGGTGGAGTATTGCATGGGAAATCCAGATGTTTTCACTCCACAACCTGCGTCTTTTGTGGTCGACACGTTCCTCACCCGGAAGTCAGCCTGATTTAACAGCCTCGCTTCCAGGTTGAGCGGGGAGGTCTCTGAAACGAGGCCGCAGGAACGGCTTGGTCAGATTCATGGTTGTTGTGGGGTGGGGTTGGGGGGCAGTACTCAACCATGACCTGAGGTTGGGGAGCTGATTCACAATGAAGGGGATCTATCTCTGTCCCTATGCACCTCTGTGCGAGAGACATATGATGGAATGGGGTCACTTAGTGAGCAAACCAGGGGATGGGGGTGGAAATCATTCCTGCTCCTCCTGGCCCAATAGCAGTGCTGTAAAGGCAATTACATTGTCTCTGAAGCTGCCCTCACCTCCTTTCAGCTGAGCCCAGCTAATGCCAACATGCCCCCTGGGAGTGATTTGACTGGGACCCCACGCCCAACAAGCTCTGACTCTGTTGAACCTGGTATTGGTAGGTTTGAGGCAGGATTGGGTTGAGTTTCACATTTTTAATAATGGATATGGCTCCAACCCATCCATTTTTGGGTGTTAAAATTCACCCTTAGGAGTCACTAGATGGTCATTGCTTGTTTTCTTTCTCGTCTTTAGCTAAAATCAATTTTAAGCTTTGATTGTTACCCAGTTGATGATCTAACTCAATCCAGAATACACATTGACCCTGGCACTTTCCTAGTCAGTACAATTGACTGATAGCAGACAGTGAATTAATCTACTGGGCACATAAAGAGCTCCAGCAAGGGGCTTTGCTCAGGTCATTTAAAAGCTAATTTGTAATAAATTACTTCAATTGAGTTTGACTGGGCCTCTCTGGAAACACAAGAGATGCCTTTTCTGTTTATACATTTACTTTGGATGGCCTTAATAATCCAACATGTTCAACATGTATCTTCACATTAACCCCTCAACTTAGTAGTCACCTAGTTATGCAAACCAAAGCCAACATTAATTGAGAACGTATACCCTAAAACAGACCAATGCACTTGACTTAAGGTCTTAAGTCTCTGAATTTTACAGATATTCAAAAAGAAACATGCTGTATTTGATATTGTTTGCTTCTAAGTGAAGCGGCCAGAATTCATTTTCCTCAGTTTGGCAGGCAAATTGTCCCCCATCTGTGTCCCTATGGGCTGTAGGCCATGTTCCCTATGTGGCAGATCTCCTGTTGACTGAGTGATGGATTCCGAATTGACTTTGAAACTCTTCAGTGGGAGTCTTTCCTCAACACCAAAATTGCTGGGGTTAGAACTTAACCTCTGCAGTTTTAAAGGGAGGTCTCCAGTGCTGCAAGTTTTTTCACCTATATCGGCAGTCATCCTCAGAACTTTCCTCTGCTGTTCCTCTTTGCTGGTGCTCATTTTCTGAAGTTTGGCTGGTAATTTGCTGCCCCTTTCCTCTAGAGTATCAATACAATCCAAGGAGAAGATTCTCTCTCTTCTGTTCTTGCTGTTGCTGAAGCAGGGTGTGGCACAGAGCGATGTAAGCGACAGCTTCTCATCTTGTTCCTTTACACTATAGGGAGAAGTGGGGACCTCAAATGTGGAGTGGAATTGGGAATAATCTACACGGAAAAAGCCTTCTTCTAGTGACATGACCGGAAGGAACCTATGACCCCAAAGAACTTCATCTTCTGTGTACGAGGTCCTCGCTTGACATGTCATTCCTGCAAAACAGAATAACAGAATTAAAGCTTTCTAAATAGATATAGTTTACAAAATTAGATCATTATTTCAATTATAATAATTAGAGAAAAATGCTAATATAAAATGCATTTGCAAATCACAAGTGTCAAGATAATTATCGTAGTTGACCAAAAGTGCCTATTAATGCTCCCATTATGAGAACAAATTTCTAATAGAAATAGAAGATTTATCACATGATTAAGAACAGTTAATTCTTCATACATGGTAGATGATCAGAAACAGCTCTCGCCTTGTAAATACATGTCTTAATTTGCCACAAAATGCCATGCTTTAACTACAATTCTGCTCAAATTAAATATTTTACAAATTATGGTTAAGACAACTGATGAGAGACTTGGAAGAACGTGGACTATATTCACTGGAACACAGAAGCTTGAACAAATCCAAGAGGAATGGTCAAAATAATGAAGGGATTTGAGAGAGTAAACAGTAAACAGATGACTTCTGCCTGCAGATAAATCAGTAACAATGGAGCATAAACTCAGGATTAGTACTAAAAGCATAAAAGGGAAAATAGAACTAAACTTTTACGACATTGAATAGAATATGGAATGTATTATCACAATATACTATTCAACCAATTCAATCACAATATTTATGAGGAAATTGGGTAAATGCTTGAAGGAGGAAAAAGGTTCAGGAAAAGAACAGAAAAGACAAGTAACTTTCTACTTATTAGCAAACATTTACTTTTTTGTTCATAATTAACATCAAGGAAGGTGTGCTTATCAATGTTATTTATTGGTTTGTGGCACAAATATGGGATTGGACCATAATTTCATATATCCTATATAGTGAGCTCCCAATTTGGGTGAGGCTACTGAAGGGAAATAAATCTTAGGGTGAGGGTCAGAGGTTGAATTAACCCAACCATTCCTTGGTTAATTATACAATTGAATCCAGTAATTGCTGAAGAGAGATACACCTGCCAAAGTGAAATTCTTCTACTTATGAAGCAATTTTCATCTTGGAAGATATGAAGGAGATTAATTAATAAATAATTTGTGTATCGGGTATCAGTCAGCACTCAATAGTTGCACTCTTGCCTGAGTCAGAAGTTTGTGAATTCAAGACATGAGCACACAACTATAGACTGACAATCTACTATAGTACTGAGGCAGTGTGGCACTGTCGGAGGATGGTCTTTTGGATGGGACAACAACAATCTGTCCTTATATTGCAGCTTCAATTTAGTAAAACATCCCAAGACATTTGACAGGAGCACTATCAAACAAAATTTGACAAGGTCAGATCTGTTCTCTCAGGTGGATGCAAAAGATCCCACGACACTGTTTCAAAAGAGAGCACGCAAGTTTTCCCCAGTGTCCCGACCAATACTTATCTCTCAACCAACACCATAAAAAAAACCTAGATTATCTGGTTAAAAGCAAAAAACTGCGGATGCTGGAAATCCAAAAGAAAAATAAAAATACCTGGAAAAACTCAGCAGGTCTGACAGCATCTGCGGAGAGGAACACAGTTAACGTTTCGAGTCCGTATAACTCTTCAACAGAATATCTGGTCATTATCTTACTGCTGTTTGTGGAACCTTGCCTGTCCTCAAATTGGCTGCTGCATTTTGGACACACAATAGTGACTACACTTCAAAAGTATTCAGCTGTATGGTGCTTTGAAATGTCCTGAAGTCATGAAGGGCACTATATAAATAAGTTTATTTTTTTCTTTCTCATGGGGATTTTGAAAAGGAAAAAATAAACTGGGAAAGGAAAAAATAAGCTGGGAAAGAGGGAAAAGGAATGCAGTGCTGAAAAGCAGATTGAGAGTCATTCCCTAGTATAGCTGCACAGAACATTGATGTCTCAGACATCATTTCAAGTGCATAATAAGATTATTATATTCAGTTCTGTTGACGGGTTAACCTGTCAATCGTCTTTTCAGATGCTCCCTGCCATGCATTTGTTTTCTGTTTGTATTGAAGAACATTACCATTCCAGTGTGAGTACGGCATGAGTCAAAGCTCTTTAAAAATGCACAATGAAGCAGATATTTACAGACTCTTTTCATAAAGTGTTTAACATGGAGATCAGTAACTATTTATAAGCTTTCCATTTGTACATAAAGTCCTAACAGCGCTGTGGGTGTACCTACACCACATGGACTGCAGCGGTTCAAGGAGGCAGCTCACCACCACCACCTTCTCAAGGGCAACTAGGGATGGGCAATAAATGCCAGTCCAGCCAGCGAAGCCCACATCCCGTGAATTAATTTTTTTTTAAAAATGCATGGAGTAGCTGTAACAAACAGCAGAAGAATGAGCAAAATCAAACAGAAAGCCCCTGAATTCCATAATAAAGACAGAAAATACTGGAAATAAACAGCAGATCTGCTTTATTTGAAAAAGATAAAAGGCAAAATAATGATTCTGGCCTAACCCTTCACTGGAATCTCCATTCTAATCTGATTTGAGATCTGTCTTTATTTCAGACTTCATTGCAGTTCATTGATCCTTTAACAAGCCTGACTTTTGCTTGTTCAAAAATAGGAAGCAAATTTGAAATACTTTAAATGAAACATAATCAGCTGGGAAAATCACAGCTACTATTAAACTCGAGACTAATCGATTAGGACTCCTCAGACATTTAAATTGACCTGCACTCTTTTCTAATTCCACTAACACTGTTCTACATTCAAACAATTCAATCTGTTACCGACCAGGAAATTGCTTGAGAAAAATATCCTTTTTTGTAAATTGAATCACGGGGCAGGATTTTCCTTTCGGGTTTCTGAACCTCGCAGTCAGGCTGAAGTACGGCCAGAAGCCCGCATTGTGTTGGAAACGGACACTCATTGTTATTTTCCTTGGAGCATCCAATTAATGGCCAGGGGGAAAGCTCGCCATCAATTAAGGGAGGTGGATGGGGTCTTGAATCTGCAGGCCAACTTGAAAGCAGCAGGTTGCAATGGAGGGAGGGTAAGTAAAGGAGGGGGTGTTTCCAAATGGAGGTGCCCTTTCTCCGCTAATTGTTAAAGTTTAAATTTTAAAAAATGGGTTTTGCAGGCAGGCCATCACTGTGTTGTGTGTGTATGTGTGTGTGTGTGGTGTGTGTGTGTGCTTGTGTAGGTGTGTGTGAGTGTGCGTGCGCATGCAGCAGTGGCAGGGTGTGAGGTGGGGTGAGGGTGGGTTTAGGGGGGCCTGAGGCTTCTGCAACGCCCAGGCAGGCATGGTCTATAGGACCCCGGTCTGCCACTAGAAGGCCACTGAAAGGCACCTGAACTGGTCACCGCAGCCAGTGGGAACTTCTGTTAAATCTCCCATTAATTTTCTCTACTCAAGGGGAAAAAATTCCAGCTTTTATAGTCTCCCTGCATAATTGAAATCCCGCATCCCTGGTCATTCTAGTAAATCTTCCCTGCACCATCCCCAAGTCCTCGACAGCTGCCGAAAGTGTAGAGACCAGAATGGGACACATTCCACCAACTGAGGTCTAACCTGTGATATATAAAGGTTTAACACAACTTTCATGCCTTCTTTTAGAGTTGCCCAGAGCCAAATATCTTGTCAATATTTACTTTAGTGGAGGACAAGAGAGATGCAAGCACACATGATGCATGAGTTATATGTGAGGCATTTGAAAGTTCTATTGGGCATATGCTGCCGAAAGGGTTAAAATAAACCATAGAAAAAAAAACTCTTATGTGTAGGTAAAATTTTAATGTATTTCCTATTCATGGAAAAATCTATTGCTAAAAATCCAAAGGAGAGCTTTGAACTGAAACAAAATTATGCAAGAATTGCAATCAGCCAGATTTTGAAGAAGGGTTATAATAAAAATTGGTGCAATGTTAACACTGCAATCAAAATTAATGACAGCAGGAGCATCCAAAACCAAATTAAAATCCAAGTAATTAAAACAGCTTCAATCTGCCCTGACTTCATTATAGAACTTCCATGCTAAAGTACTGTAGCAGATCCAGATTGGATCTCCTGACCTAAAAGTAATTGCCCCCTTTTCTTTCAACTCAAATCTGAACTTAATTCTCCTCCTGGTTGAGACCTCCATATATTGATTTGTATGTATATATGCATCTTCTTTAATGCCACCTGACACTGCTCCCTACCTTCTGCTGAACCAGGGGAAGCTCCATCACTGCAGTTTCCCCCATAAGCTGCATCAGTGCCAATTTACTGTCAGCAGCTGCCTCACTGTCTGGATGTGAGAGCTTTCACACCGGCTGTGAGAGGCAGCACTCTACTGCGATCAGTGAAATGGCAAATAATTGATGAAGCCAGTCCAGCGAGAATGAGGACGTGCAAATGATCAAACTGTCTGCAGCAATAACCACCTCACATCATTACCACTAAAAGAAGCATGTTTGCTGTTCGCTGGTCATAACATGGACACCAGGAAAGTCCACGGGTCTGATTCAGATTACTTAGCAACTGAGTTACGAGGAAAGATGAAACAATCTTTTGCTCCTCAGCCTTCACCAGAAAGAAGGTGAATGATAGGGAATCTTATAGAGCTATATGAGATACTAAACAGAATTGAAACTTGAGTATTGCCGAAAAAAGAGACATGCTATCAAAGCTTTTCATCTTGCACTCATCAGGATAGCTCGCAAGAAATTACCAACTGTAACGGGGGAACAACAATTTATACTGCATGGGCAGAATTCTCTGGTCGACAAGCAGGGGTGGGGCCCGCTCGCTGATGCATAAAATGATACACGGTGACTCAGGCAGGCGTCCCGATGTCACCGCGCATCATTTAGATTTTCAGTTCAGCGGGCGCACAGCCGAATCGGCTGCATGCCCGCCGAACTGTCAAAGCCCTATTAAGGCCATTTAAGTAGTAATTAATTCAATTAGCTGAGCTGCCCGTCCAACCTTAAGGTTGGCGGGCAGGCGAAGACCCCAGGCGGCCTTTGCATTTTTCATGAAGCCTCATTCACGGGCGGGATGAGGTTTCATGAAATGTTTTAAAAGTCAATAAAAATTTAAAAAATAATTTTTTCACATGTCCCAGCTCATGTGACAGTGTCACATGAGGGGACATGTTTTAAAAGTCTTTATTTCCCTTTATTTAAATTTACACATGTCAAACCGATCTCCCGTGCCTCAGGGAGATCTCTGCACTCTTTTGCGCACATGAGAACGACTCAGGGAATCCCCCCCACCCACACATGGAGCATTAAGCGCTGCCAAGCAAGCGTCATGCTGGGTGGGCAATGTAAAATGGCAGTGAGTTGATTGGGGGATACCGATCGGGTTCACGCTCGCCCTCGCACAACCCCCCCGATGGGGGGAAAATTCAGCCCCATGAGAAGAGAATGCTGAATGGTTGGCAAGTGGACTCTGACTGGGTGGAGGCGTTGCCAAGGAGAATGCAACATGGGACAGTTAACTGCCCAGGTTGACTCTGATTGGTCAAGACATTGCTCTGGGGAATGAACCAGGGAATGACTGTTCCTTAAGCTTTTGTTTAGTTGAAGAAGGCGCAAAATGTGAACATGTCCCTTCTGTCTGCAAAGGACAGAGACCTGTATATAAAGATATGTGGCTTCTAGCATACAAGAGTGTGCCACATTGCGAGCCCGGCTGACAATCTTAAATTGGTTTTCGGCGTAATTCTTTACACAATCAGGATTGTTTAGCAGGTGTTGTCCAATTGTGGAATCACATCTAATGTTGGACACAATGGGCAGGATTTTCCAGCCCTGTCAGCGGTGGGTGTCATTGCAGGCAGGACAGGAAAATTTTGAGAGTGGCGGGGCCAAAAAATCCCGACCTATGTTTTGAGGTTTGTAAGCACGGGCTGGTTGGGTATGGTCAGTGCTTTGCCTGTTGTGAACAGCTGAAGGGACACGCTGTTTGATATGATCCACCGATCATTGGGACATACGGTGTCACACTGGCACTGAAATTCACATACCACATTACTCATCTGTGTGATAGGCGGAACATCTTTTTGGCTTGACGGCAGCATCCTGTTAGTGGAGAATGCCACTTGTGTTGCTACTGCAAAGTAATAACATGCAATGGCTAGCTTCACCTGTTGCTCAAGTGTTTGAGTTATCTTACCCTTACAGGGTAATCTGAGATAGATTGGGCACTTTTCAGTCCCAAAAGTGGTGGGCGTAGGCCTATTCATGAGTTTACGTGATATACAGCAAGTTTTGATCCGATCAGGATAGGCACTATCCCAATTTGATCCGCTCTATTTCAGCATCAATCTTGTGAGCAAATGGCTCAGGCCCTATATTCGAGGCTGCTGACACCAGCACCTCGAGGAAAGGGAGCTAGGTTGACTGCTCCATTTCAAAGGTGAATTTGAACGCAGGATGGAGCCCATTAAGGTGTGTAAGGAAATTCTTACATGCAGCTGTGGATGCAAACACAGCAACCATATCATCTACGCACCGGAAATATGCAAGAGATAGGAGGTTAGGTGCCATTCCATCGAAGATGCATTCTCGTGGAAATCGACAAAGATGTTTGCGAGTGCTGGACCTAGAGGGGATCCTATGGCAACACCAACTATTTGACCATACATGGTGTCATTAAAACTGAACTCAACTTCATGAATTGCTGAATTCATAAGTTCAATGAATACAGACTCAGAAATTGGAGGTGCATCAAGACCACCATGATATAATGACATGATACAAATGTCTATGGCTTCATTGGTACATTGATGAATAGGCTAGAATATCGAACAAGCACATGAACAAGGCATTGCTATCGATTTGCAAGTCCTATATGGTCCTTGCAAAGGTGAAGGGGTCCTTCACTGCGTATATGGAAAACTGGTTGTAGCAACTTGTCCAACCATTTGGCCAAATCATGTTGTGCAGAAACAGCCATAGATAAGATAGGGGTGAACAGGACGCCACTTTTGTGTGTCTTGGGCAGCCCATACATACGCGGATGCAGTGAGCCGTGGGGACAAACCTTATCATAAATACCACCTGGCAGCTCATTACCCTCCCGCAAGTCCGGCAAGCGTTTTTGTAACTTGCTTTCAAGCAGGGCTGTGCGGTCATGCTTAGCAGCAGGTCCAATGGGTACGAATTTGGACTCATCATTAAGAATGGTGTGAATTTTGTTGATATAGTCACACTTGTTGAGGATGACTCGCGTTGCATGTGAAAATCGGCGAAGTGATTTGGAATCCTGTTATATGTGTGTGTAGATCGGCTAGGCACGCTTTCAGGAATTCATCTTCTGTGGACACTGGTTTGTGGCAGGACAGCTGGAAATAGAGAAATTTGAACTCAACAAATACCTCTCCCCATTTGATATGGGGTGAAGGCACATCAAAACTAAAGCCATGTGCAAGAACAAACTCCTTGCTTTCAGAGAATTCATGGGCAGTGAGATTTACCACATGTTTGGTGGTGGCACTAATCGTGGCACTTAACCTAGGTTACAGTGCAGACATGTTTCAAGTGGGTATTTATAGTGCGGAGTGAGGTCACCTATTGAGGCAACATAGCGGCACAAGCTGACCAAATCGTAAAAATGAAAGGAATTTTCTCACCTCAGAGCAAGCGCAATGTAGGGCATGGCATAAATTTGTGACCCTACAACCAACCTGTGAATTGAAACTATAAACCTGTGTTACCTTAAGTTAACTGATGAATGCAGAACAAGGTGATACACGTACAAATTTGGTAAAAGGCAAGTTCGAGATTAATGTCAGGAAGCACCTATTCACACAATGAAAATGAAAACCAGGAGTGATGTGTAACAGGCAGCTGATCGACATTGTTTACACTATCTCCAAATGTTAAAATTACTTTCAAAGAGTGATCAATACCTGGAATGGTTTTGTGAACAGGGCAGTGAATGCATTAACTGTAGAATCACTCACCAGCCATTTCAATTCTGCCAGTGACTTGCCAGTTACAAAATGAAAAGAAAAACAAATGCAGGGAGGGATAGAATGGATCTGATTTTTGTTATTTGAAGTTTGCAGTTTATGAAATTGTGTTGCTAATCATGAGGAAAAATATGGATAAGTTTATTCCATTCGCTTCCACCATATTACATTGTTTAGCCTACAATGAAATGATCAGACTACATTGTACAAATTATAACACAGATCAACAACAACAACTTATATTTATATAGCACCTTTAATGCAGTAAACAACTCAATGCACTTCACAGGAGTGTTATCAAACAGGGTTTGACACCAAGCTACATTCAAAAATATTAGAGGTAGGCTTTAAGGAGCATCCTAAAGGAGAAAAGAAAGGTAGAGAGAGTGGGAGGTTTAGTGAGAGAGTTTCAGAGCTTGGGGCCTTGGCAGCTGAAGGTAGGCAACCAATCAGTAGGCAATACTCTAAAAATGTGATAACTAGCAGCACAATAATGCTGAGTAAGTTGGAAAAGCAGCTTATGAATGACCCTTCCAACAGCAAACCATTGAACCCTCAAGTGTTTATCATTTCAACTTGGACACTTTCTATAAACAAATATAGTTTCTCCCAAAAAACATAACAACTGGATCTTGCTGGAACAGGACCTCTCATGGCATGGCACATTAGTTAAACATTTCTCTGTGCCCATCAGCTGATCAAATGGTTGTGCTATAACTTGCTGGAAGTCAAGGACAACACACTTCTGGCACCTTGGTGAAAAGAGTAACCAACAGTCTGCTTTTTTTAACATTTGTTCCTGGGGTGTGAGCATCGCTGGCAGGGCCCATGAGAAGGTTTTTCTTTAATTCACCCATGGGATGTGGGCATCGCTGGATAGGCCAGCATTTATTGCCCATCCCTAATTGCCCATGAGAAGGTGGTGGTGAGCTGCCTGCTTGAACCACAGCAGTCAATGTGGTGTAGGTACACCCACAGTGCTGTTAGGGAGGGAGTTCCAGGTGGTGGTGAGTTGCCTCCTTGAACCACAGCAGTCCATCTGGTGTAGTAGTCCCACAGTGCTGTTTGGAAGGCAGCTCCAGGGTTTTGACCCAGCGACAGTGAAGGAATGGTGATATAGTTCCAAGTGATGGTGGTGTTCCCATGAGTCTACTGCCCTTGTCCTTCAAGGTGGTAGAGGTCACGGATTTGGAAGGTGCTATTGAAGGAGCCTTGGCAAGTTGCTGCAGTGTATCTTCTACATGGTACATACTGGTGCCGCTGTACATTGATGGTGGGGGTGAATATTTAGAGTGGCCTGGTGTTGAGCTTCTTCAGTGTTGTTGGAGCTACTCTCATCCAGGCAAGTGGAAAATATTCCATGGCATTCCTGACTTGTGCCTTGTAGATGGTGAACAAGCTTTGGGGAACGAGGAGATGAATGACTCCCTGCAGAATTCCCAACCTCTGACTAATGAATTGAGAAAGAAACAGAAGAACGATGGAGAAGAAGGGTGGTTGGGAATCAAATCAGAAAGTGAAATAGAAAGGGAAAGATTAAGAGAGAGGAAAAGATGAGGAAGGAAAAAAATAAGAAAAACATTAAATATTTATAATTTGGTTTTGAAAAAATCTCAAACAACAATTGACAATATACAAGAACGAGGTTGAACAGTTTCAATTGTTCTCTTTTTAGACCAAAAGGTTAGATGGTATTGTATTAATAATTAACATGCTGTTGAAAAGGTATTTATGCTGTAAAAATCTAACCCTAACTTTCTGTAGCAATTTTAATGGACAATTAATGTGTAGAATCAACAATTCCTTAAAAATAATGGAGGGACTAAGGGCAAGATGCAGTTTGTGTGAAGCTAACAGTGGAGCAATGTAAATCAGCCATAAATGTCAGCTGTGGCTCAGGAAATAGCACTCTGACCTGCGTCACAAGGCTCTGTGTCCAAGTCCCACTCCAGAGCTTGAGCAAAGAAACAAAGGTTGACACTCCAGTGCAGTACTGAGGGAGTGCTACACTGTCAGAGGTGCTATCTTTCAGATGAAATATTAAAATTGTGGCTCATCTGCCTGCTCAAATAACCCATGGCACTATTTTGAAGACGAGTAGGGGAGTTATCCCCAGTGTCCAGGCCAATATTTATCCCTCAACATCACAAACAAAAAACTTACCTGGTCATTTATCGCATTGCTGTTTGTGGGAGTTTGCTGTGCTCAAATTGGCTGCTGCATTTCCTTCATTAGAACAGTACTTCAAAAGTACTTCACCAGCTGTAAAGAACTTTAGGATATCTGGTCATTGTGAAAATGCTATATAAATGGAAGACCAAAACAAAAACAAAAATACCTGGAAAAAAAAGAGACTATCTCTCTTCTATTTTTACTTAGTTCTGTTGAAGGGTCATTTGGACTCGAAACGTTAACTGTGCTCCTATCTGGAGATGCTGCCAGACCTGTTGAGTTTTTCTAGGTATTTTTGTTTTTGTTTTGGATTTCCAGCATCTGCAGTTTTTTGCTTTTATATAAATGGAAGTATTTTTTTTCTTAATCCTCTGAATTTTCTGGCTGATTTGCACATTAAAACAATCTGCCTGAATAAAACTAAAAGAACACAGAGTGTTGGAAGTTTGCATCCAAATCCTGTCCAGTCTGATGGGATTCTTATGATCCTTAGCCAGAGTAACTTCTAGGAGTTTGGTAAGATCAGCATGAACAAGTGCCTGTTGCAATTAGGGCCAGGAGTTTCTGTGCCCGCTGACGTCGGGTGTGTTCGGTGACATGATCGGACAATATGGCGTGATCGGTTTCACGATAGCATGAAACCAGTTGGTAATCGCCCACTCAGCCTGCAAATGGCAGGCTGCGTTTCCTACCATTGGATGTCAGGAACCTCATTTTAATACATCTGCACATCATTATTCGGCCAGCCCGCCAGAATCGTTCCCGCCACCCTCACCATCTGCCCATGTTGGCAACAAAACACGCTGATATTTTTCACCAAAGCATATATAAGGCATGCACTTGGCAGGCTGCACTTCACTTGGGACTTCAAGGTTTGTTTACCTACCTTGCTCCATTCAGCTCGCAATCATCAGCGCCAGGTTTCACAGACAGAACCGTATCACTTTTAGTGGGCCTCACAGATCAGCCATATGTGGGTGGTTTTTCAATGGCTGCAGGACTAGGGCTTTGCTTGGAGAAGAGGGAGAAGTGGCCTCAGGCAAGGAAAGAGGCTGCAGGAAGAGGGCTGTACTGGGGAAGGAGGATGACCCAGGGTGTGTGTGGGGGCACATGTTGATCTGTGCAAGTGGCCTCAAGATTGTGATGCCCGAGGAGGCAATCTCCAGAGGAGATGAGGCCAGATGGACATGTGAGGGTATTTGTGTGAGAATGGGTGGTGAGTCCCTTGAGCTGGCAGTGAGTGAGATGCCAGTGAATGTGTGATGGGCTTGAGTGTGTGAGTTTAGAGTGATGAGATGGTTGCCTTACCCTGGCTGCACGGATGAGATCGTTCATCTGCATAGAATGGCCAACCTCTTCTGTGCAGAATTGGCACTGATCACCATTGCCATCACCTACCAAGATGGAACGGTAATGTTGCTGCCCCTCCTGTGGCTAGAGCTGGGGTAAGGGACATTACAGTGGGCCTCCACGGAGTCCAAAAGGCACTCGAGGGCTGCAGTCTTCTTGCCTTTTGGGGCCGTGTCTTCTTTGCTGCAGTCCTGGGCTGGAAGCACTGAGCGTGGCTGTACTGTAAATGTGCTGCCCAGAGTGATGAAGTGGCCGGGTGACGGCGTGGCAGGTGAATCAGAGCCCGCCCACCATCGAAATAGCGTGTATCCCAGGTATGCATAATTATTGCGGCAGGTTTGGGACAATACGGCATGAAAGCCGCCATTACAGGCGGCAGATAAAACATTGTTTCTCCCCCTGCTACCACACTTAGTGCAGATCTGGGATGATTCCACCCACAGTCATCACCATGTTACTGCCTCTGTTAGCCAACTCATTTCCCAATAAAAAATCTATCCCTTCCTTAGGTAAACTAGGAACAATTCCCACCGTAACAATTCTGTTTACTAAGTCACTTCGTAAATTAACTTTACACAAGGGAACAGGTTCATAAGTTCCATTTACATCCGCTATTAATACTTTTTCCTGCATCAACTGCCTAGAACACAAACTGTGTCATCAACCATCACCAATGACTGATCTGCACCAGTATCTCTCAAAATATTAATTGGTTTACTTATTTTGTTGGAGGAGTGAGGGAACACTTTTCCCTGCGGGATAAAACATTTAGGACCTCCAGGAGCCTGGCTTGCATTAGCAGTCGTTAAGAAAGAATTCTCTTGACTATCCTGAGCCATATCCCCCTTTCCAGTGTGTTCTGAGGGAACATATTTCACCTGTACCACCGCTTTATTATCCATTTCCTCTTCTAGTACAGTCTTTTCTGAGGACTCTTTAAATGTTCTAACTACTGCCACTGTTTTACCTTTCAGCTTCCAACAATGGGCTTTGACATGCACGGATTTACAGCAACAAAATCTTCACCCCTCTTATTTTCTACCATGTTTCTTGACTGTAGCCTCTTCTGTAAAGTTAGATTCTTTCCTGTTCCTCCAGTTTTCCTGTTGGTTTACAGAGGGAGATCTATTGACCCTAGCTGCCTATGTGATATATATGATGTCCATCCGCCAGAGCTGCCACTCCTGGTACCTCAGTATACTTATGGTTCTCCAGGTGTGACCTAATAGTGATTGGGATGTTATTTTGGAATTTTTCCATTATCATTAACTCCCTCACATTCTCAAATTTTGTTCTAACTTTAGGGATCAAAACCACTGGTCCTATAGTATTTCTTTTTCCCTAGCAAATTCTACAAATGTCTCATTCAGTCTTTGCTTTAAAGTCCGAAATTTCAACTGATATGCTTCAGGGACAAGTTTGTAAACATTAAATGCTTCAGCTTTAACTATCTCATAATCTGAAGATTATTCCTCTGACAAACTTAAATATACATCCTTAGCCTTCCCAAACAAAACACTTTGCAAAATGAGAGTCTATGTGTCCTTTGGCCACTTTAGTTGGTTAGCTGCCTTTTCAAATGAGATAAAATATCTCTCAACACCGTCTTCAGTGAATTTAGGCAATAGACGGACATTCTTTGTTATATCAAAGCTCGGAATGAGACTTGATTCCTCTTCCAAACTACTAGACTCTCTTTCACCCCCACCCTAAGCTTTTCTCTAGCCAGTTCATGCTGCCTGATTTCTTTCTCTCTTTGAAACTCAAACTCAAGCTTTCGTATTTACATTTTTTTTTCCATCTCAAGTTGCTTCATCTGCAACTGAGTTCTAACTAATTCAATTGAATTGTTAACCGGATTCGCTTCTGCTTCTCCCAATTGCAGGTGCCGTGCTATTACTGCAATTATTTCTGCTTTCTTAGCCCTTGTTTTTCATTCTAAATTTAACTTTTCTGCTAATGCAATTAGCCTATCCTTGGTTAATTGTTGCAAATCACTCAGGGATAAATCTTCCTTCTCCAGGAAAGTCATAGCAATTGACAAAGCCATTCTATCTTTCAATTAGTATAGTAACATTCACCATGGAAATCTTATAAAGCTTAACCTCAGCAGGTATCAGCACTTACACCTGTCTGTGGATCGAAAATCCTGCAAAAGCCCCCAATGTATGTTACAAACCTTGGCCAGATCTCGGGACACGGTGGTGTGGTGGTGGGGGGGTGCTACTGGTGATGGTTGGGGAGTCGGGGGGTCGAAGTGTTGGTGAAAGAGACCAGTTAGGGACCAGTAACATTTTATTTAAAGTAGATTCAAGACACCAGCTTTTTGAATAAAGCCACAAGATTCCATGGGTTTTGAACAAACACAATAATCCTCTCTATACAAAGTTAGGGAAGTAACACAATCTACTATATATATATATATATATATATATACCTTATACTCTAACATTCAGAATTAACATGAGGCACACATGAATTAACAGGCAAACTGTGCTTGAACACACCACCCTTTAGAGTAAATGACAAATGCGACCAAGGCAGTGTCCATAGATTTCTCAAGAACCCACCCAGACGTCAGCGTTCACTGTAAGTTATACAATCTGTTTAAAACTCAGTCTTCTTCACAAGGGATTCCAATTCTGTTCTTTCAAAAATCTAGCCTAAGGACTGCCTCAAAGCCTCTCTGACTCAGACTGCCTCAACTACTGCTCACTTCCCAGGGTTTCAATCTCAACTCCCCAGACTACCCCTGGATTCCTGAGGCTGCACTCCAGCCTCTAATTACTGGTGTAATTTCAGCTCTCCAGGGCTTCTCCTGAGTTCTCTCTACCTGGAGCCTGCCACCTCAGCTCTTCCAAGCCAATAAGAGCATTTCAGCTGTGTGGAGTTAGCGACCTTCCTTTCTTGACTGCTTCTGAATAACTCTGCCTGATTCAAAACTGACTCACCCTTGAACTGCTCTTCACTAACGCTTGAAATGATCTAGTGGACCTATCAACACACTCCCATGGGGTCCCACCCTTGTTGCTAGGCAGGAACCACCGTAACAGCATTGGAGCATGCTGTACCTTAAATATTATAATCTCCACAGGTACAAACAGGGACTCACAGATCAATGGATTTCCTAACAGGAAAGTGAAAATAGTTTGGATACCCACAACCCATTTGAATTGGAGACCAGCACGAGTCTCCAGTTAAATCTATTGACAACACAATATCACTGGGCACAAAATTGCCTCTGACTTAATTTATAAAGATATTTGGTGCGGGAATTGAAAGTGAAAATGGCCCACTGAGGCAGCATGGGATCCAGTTCTGATATTAACATTAAATTCATTTGTTGAGGCCTCTTCTCTTCGTTTCACTAGGCCTGGCATGCTCAACCACGAGTTCAAGTATGTTGAAAAATGTTGTATTTCCCAGCTACACACCATATCTCTATGAGCACAATTCATCCAAAATAAATTATTTTGTAGCACTCCATCAATATTGTATATTTGATCCAACCAATGTCATCGCTTGCGCTGTATGCAAGTAAAAGGGTATTGCTAGTTAAAAAAAGAACATATTTCAGAGATAAGAGGCCAGTTAGGCCACCAAAGCTAATTCCTCCAGGACATTACATCTCCAATCACAAGATCTAATTGTATTCTGAATTATCCAATTATTCTGTCTTTATTAAATTACTTGGTAGATTATTCATGGAGTAGGGAAGTCCTTCTGGGTATCTATTCTAAACGTACATATCACTAATTTCCATTTCTGTCCTCTGATTCTGACTTCTTGGAGTACTTTGTGGCATGCCCAGTAATGGTGTGCCACATTCGTAACTTTAAACATGGACTGTATTCAGTATAGGATTTCCTGGAACTAACTTTTCTTTTTAACACGGACATTAAAAGGTTGCTAAGATGGCTGCCAAGATTCAGGTGACTTTTGTCATTTTTGCATAGACTCAGAAGTATCTCAAGTTTCTGGAAAGTTCCTAATTGAATGACCATGGATGGAGTGCCTCCCTTGTGTGGACATACCAAGAAAAAACCATTTGTGGAATTCACACCTCCCACTGTTTGTTGACTTACCCAAAACTCAAAACCTAAGGAGTCCTGGCCGACTGTCTCCGAGTTCGATACTTAACAAAAGACAGCTGCAGAAACCAGTTAATCATATGTAGTTGTGAATAGCCACCATCCATCTCTCATTTTGTAGCAATGGCTCTGTAAGTCACATGAACCTCGGCAAGCATATTAACAGCATTGTTAGTGTCCATTTTTTAAAATAAAAGACAGTTTCAGAAAATTATAAAATGAGCCAATCTACTTTTAAAGTTATGAATAGGACATGCTCTCACTGGGCATGAGAAAATGTTTGTAGCCTCTGACAGCCTATAAATAACATCACAGAAATCAATTATCTCCTTTATATTCATGTATTACAGTCAGCATTTGCAGAAGTTTACAACAGCAGAGTGGACCCTTTTACTGGGGTGAATATTTTTTATTCTGGAGTGCTGACTTTTTATTCTGGAGTGATGTTCTTTTTCTGGTATGAGTATTTCTCAATGTCTGTTGTGAACAAAACGTCTTGTTATTTACTGTAGAATTGATGTTACTAAGAGAGATATTTGAAATACAGGAAGTCTGCTAGGTTTCAATGTATTGCAAGAGATGGTTCAGAGATTGAAAAATAGCTTCCATCTCAGGAATGGAATGGATTGAAGGAAGACTTTGTTAAACAATTCATAAAGATTGCTGGCAAGGCTCAAGATACATTGCTTTAAAAAGAGTAGCTCTAGGTTCAAACATAACATACAACATGTTCAAAAATGATTAGTGTGTCATTCAGCAAGGAATTGAGATGGAATAAGAGTCTATGTTAGCTGCTGATCTGTGGCTTGTCTGATAATTAAATACTGAACAGCCACCCCCAACCCTGGAATATATTTTCTCCAAGCTTGTTCACAGTGATTGAATCATAAACAATTGAAGCACAAACCTAGAATAGCTTGAATAATTGTATACTTGACTTCTAACTATTCACAATGAAAACTAATTAGAACATTGATCTTAAATATGATTTCATCTGTGTGTATAATTCACAATGATCATTGATGTATATACATTAATTCAGTTATATGGGGGTGGCATATGAGCATGGCTCAGGTGGTAGCAGTCATGCCTCTGAGCCATAAGATTCCAGATTCAAGCCTGGCGCTCCAGTGCAGTATTGAGGGAATGTTGCACTGTCATAGGTGCTTTCTTTCAAATGAGACATTGAACTTTCCCAGTTGGACATAATAAGTCCCATAGTAGTGTTCTGAAGAAGAGCAGGGGAGTTATCCCCAGTGTCCAATAATTAGCCCTCAATAACATCATAAAAACAGGTCATTATCACATTGCTGTTTTGTGGGAGATTTCTTTGCACAAATTGGCTGCCACATTTCCTGTATTCTCAGTGACTACACTTCTTTCCTTCCTTTCCTAGCTTTCCTTCCTCCTTTCCTTTCCTTTGTTTCCTTGTTTTCTTCCTCCTTTCTTTCCTTCCTTCTCTCCTTCCTTCCCTCCTTCACTTCCAGGAGTCTTCTGGTGGTAGTTGGAGAAATCCCACAATCTGCTGCGCACAAGTGCATCCCCCAGGTGATGGGGCCACCGTTTACATCCAATTTGCTACAGATGAGGCCAGTCAGAATGAGAGGGCCAGAAGATTTGCTGCTCTCATTGGATTCCCATAGTTACAAGGAGCCATAGATTGCACACATGTGGCTATCAAGCCACCCTTAGATCAACCAGCAGTATTCATCAATCAAATGATTGTTCTCCATGATTGTTCAGCTGGTACGCAACCAAAGATCATCACGCATGTCTGTGCAAGATACCAGGGAAGTTGCAGTGATGCCTTTATTCTGCACCAGTCAAGTCTCCTACATTTGCACCTCCAAGTAGAGTCAGTGGCTGGGACCTTGGAGGCAAAGGATGCCCTCTAAGGGTGTAGTTGATGACACCTGTGAGGAGCCCTACTACTGACACCCTGGAAAAGTCCAATCAAAGCCACATGGGCACAAATGTTGTTACTGAGCAAGCCATTGGGATGCTGAAGGCACAATTCATGTGGCTGGACAGATCTGGGGGCGCCCTTCAGTATGCACGAGCAAGGGTATCCACCATGATATTGATGTGCTGTGCTTTGCCCAACTCAGAGCAGCAGAGAGGACTGCTTTGCCCAATATAGAGAGGCAGAGGAGAGAGGCTATGGCCACTCTGCATCTTTGGAGAAGCAGAAAGAGGAGCCTGATTTGGCCAGGATCCCTGCAGCTGCTCACTTTGCTGCCAGGGATGCCTGAAGGACAGGCTCATTCAGACACACTTCAGCCAACCTGAGGCATTACAGTCATCTGGCACACCAGCATAAAGCATTCCCACAGTCGACAGTCCATCCCTCTCACTGACATCCATTTCTTTTGTCATATTCTTTTCTTCAAGGTTGAAGGCCACTTGGCAGACAACAGGCAACAATGGGGATGCCTGGACATCGGAGCTTTGAAATAAAGTTTATGGTGCAGAAACATTGAATATAAAATTAACAATTTAGCACAGTGTTAAACATACAAGTGATTATGCTGTGCAACAACAAATGTTTTCTCTTGCTTTTCTTAGCACTCCTGCAACCCTTGTGGCTTCAGAAGAACTAGAAGCAGATTGCCCGCTCCCCTGCTCTGACTGCTGAGATGCTGGTGGTCAATGCCCTCTGAGATTTGGAGTCCATGAGGCCCCTGTCAAAGACTGCCCCACCCCCATCCTCCACTGCAGTGGTCATGGTCATGATGACTGAAGGGTTGCCCCTGGTTCTCTGCCTCCCAATGGTATTCTATGCTCTCTTCTCCCGCAAGAAGAGAATTATGAGTGTGACAAATGGAATGTGTTTGGATGATGAAAGATGCAGTGATGGATGGGTGTGGTGGCAGGTCCGATGGGGACAGGAGGAGATATTTTGAGTAGGATGGGTGCACCTGCAAGGTGTTGGTCTGAGGGAAGCTGTGCAGGAGAAAACTGGGGAAGTCAGGGTGAGGGAGTTGGCATTTGAATGTGGCATGTGTTGGCACTTTACCTGTCCAAGGAAGTTGAATGACTAAATTGCTCTACAGAGAGCTGGCATGGACTCGATGGGCCGAATTGCCTCCTTCTGTACTGTAAATGACTTTAAAAAGTAAACAAAATGGGTGCAGAGATTATGGTCTGATTAGGTCATTGAACCTCTTGTGGCCGTGTACAAGGAGTGAGGCACCGCACTCCTGTTACTTGCTCTGCCACTTCTAACCACCAAGGCCGGCTTCTTTCTCCCGTCCGCCAGGAACAGAATCTCCCAGTGGGCCCTGCTGTAGTACGATGCCCAGGAATGCATCCGAGGCCAGTGGGGCAGCTTTCCCTTTGCTAAGACTCTATCACTCAGGTAGCTGTCTCTCCCTTCATAGTGGTAATGTTCTGATCCTCGCAGAATCCTTTTAAATACTAAAGCTTCAACAGTTGAGTGCAGGTCATGATCACTCCTGCGCATTCTAATTGGTCAGGGAGTGGGATAGCTAATGATGTTGCTTAGTTAAAAAGCCATTGAAAAACCAGCTGCTCCAGGTTCCTGACACACTGTCAGCCTCCTCCTGCTGTGAGCACATCAAAACAATGAAGTTCAGCCCATTATTTCACTACAGTCCTGTGAAGGGTTATAAGGTTTCGATGTGATTGCAGTTTCCCTGAATTTGTGGAGTGTAGGTTCAGATTAGATTTCTGCACTGAGTGCTTTTAAATAATCACTCTGGCGCTTGAGGTGAGATTTTTTTGCTTGTTCTTTTCTATCAGATTGACATAAATCTCATTTACCACACTGCAGGAAAACTCCATAATTTAATGGTGGGAGCTTTTTATTCTGAATTATGGTTGGGATACATAGTACAGCATGTACTCCGGCACTTAATAAACTTTAGCTGTAGGTTTGTAATGGAGTTGAACACGATGCTCCCAAGTCAAAAGGTGTTTTAACTAAAATCGTGACTCCTAACAGATGCAATATTTTTAGACATCAATAGTAATTTGTATTCTCAATAATTTATAGAACATTGTGCTAAAATCTTACATTTGGTCAGAAGCCAGCTTCATAATTATCACCCTGTTTAAATAGAAGATATTATTAGTTCAAAGGAATGCATTAAGCTGTCATTCACTAATGTCACACAGCATAATGTCTAGTCTATCATGTAATAGAGGACAGATAACAAAACCCAAGGTTATATAAAGATCTTTAAGCTTTACAGTCTAGAAAGAAGGTATTTAACTATACAAAACATGAAATGGTATATATAAAGTAAACCCAGTATTTCAAATATTAGGGGCAGGGATGAGAGAGATCTGAAACCACAGTTCCCTTTCCTTACTGTCCATAATCAGTGTGTTTTTGAAAATGAGGATGTGTGTTTCTTAACCCCCGAGCGTGTGATCAATTTGAATAACCAACAGCAAGCTTTTGTGGGTTTAAATAAAGAGGATTATTTATTCATGCATTCACTCAAAAAGTCCAACACACATGCATGCACACACACACACACATACACGCACACACACAAACAGAAACACACACACACACACACACACGAGCAAAAAATAAAGTCAAAGAGAATAGTGAGAATAAACAAAAGAGTTCATAATTCACACGTTTGGCTTCTCTTAGAGAAAAATTTGCATTGCAGGCTGGATGAAGAAGTCATTTTCATATCTGAAGGGTAGTCTAGCTGTAGTCAATAGCCAGAGTCGTATATCAGGATTATTGCAAGATTTGCTTGAAAAGAGGTGGATTTTCAGCAGGTTATAAAGTTAGTTGCTTGTAGTCTTACCACTAGGACGTTGGTTCCACTGTACTAGTGGACTTGAAGTGGAACAGGCTGGGAGACCCTATGATGTTGCAATCTCCAGGTTTAAGGCATAGATATTGCTGACTTTGCTGCTGTTTCTTGCTGTATTCTTTGCAGACTGACTGGGTTCTCCCTACTGCTTGGTGTAAGTAAGATTAGTTATCTGAAGACAGTTTTTCAAATCATTCTGGGTGGACAGTAGAGGTATTGATATGTGACTTCTGCAGTTTCTACAAAGACTACCTCAAGTTTCCAGAAAGTTCCTGCTTGAATTCCTATGGGTCGAATGCTCCCCCTTGAATAGACATACCATGACGAATGTTATCTATGGAATTTACACTTGCTTTTGTTCATGGGTTTACCTCAAACACAAGTCCAGACCCCATGTATCTGGGTTTGAACCTTAACAATGAGAGCTGGGCAGAAACCAAACCATCCTAAGTAAGTGTGAAGAACTTATCCATTATCCCATTGTGTAGCCAAGGTTTCTGACTTTTAGATCCTTCTGGGTGGACAATAGAATGTGACCATGTGACTGAAACCACCTTCAGATAATGAATTGTACTTATCTCAAGACCCAGAGAAAAAACTCCTGGACTGACCACTAGCTACAGAACATCAGCAGCAGAAAAAGTAGTAGACCCAAGCCTTTTAAAACCTGGAGACTGTTACATCTAAAAAAAGGTATCCTTGCCTCCAATTCCAAGCCCAATTATAAAGAAACTTGTCCTCCTGCTAAGAAGAAACTAGAATTGACTAACTTTGTGACCTGCTGAACATCCATCTGTTTGAGGGAATCTTGCAATAATCCAGATATGTGGCTCCAGCTATTGAAACCACTGCAAACTACCTTTTTTGGATTGAAAATGCCATTTTGCTGGGCCTGCAATGACTGTCCTCCCACGATGAACCAAACACGTGAACAATGAACTATTATTTTGTTTACCACTTGTAAAAGTGCACTATTCTCTTTAACAGTATCTTTCTTGAGTGTCTGAGTGTGTGAGTGATAAGCTTTAGACTTTTGGGGTGAGTGCATGAATAAATAATTCTCTTTATTTAAGCCCACAAAAGCTTACTGCTGTTCTGCAAATTGACCACACACTCAGGGGGCTAACACACACAAACACACACACACACAAACACACATGCCCACACTTTCCTTTCCAAAACCATGCTGATTATGAACAGTAAAGGAAAAGGGTACAAATATTTCAGTTCTCTCCCGACCCTGTCTATAATAATTTAGAAATGCATAAATTATTCAAAGGCTCACAGTGTGGATTTATTAAAGTTAAGTTCTGTTTATTAAGTTTAAGAGTTTATTAAAGTGGCAGATTGGAGCTATACAGGAAAATAGTGGACCAAATATTAATTTATTTTGAAGAGGTATTCACATCTGTTCCATTATCTATCAGGCACAAGTCAGGAGTATGATAGAATACTCTCCACTTGCCTGGATGAGTGCAGCTTCATCAACAAACACTCAGGAAGTGGATACCATCTAGGACAAAGCAGTCCGCTTAATTGGCACCTCATCTACCACCTTAAACATTCACTCCCTCTACCACCAGTGCACAGTGGCTACTGTATGTATCAACTACAAGACACACTGTGGCAATTCGCTAAGAGTTCTTCAACAATACCTTCCAAACCCGTGATCTCTAACACTTTGAAGGACAGGGGCAGTAAGCACATGGGAACACCACCAACTCCACAGGTTCCCCTCCCAGTTGCGTTTCATCCTGACTTAGAAATATATCGCTTTATTGTCCTTGGGCCAAAATGCTGGAACTCTCTGCCTAAAAGCACTGTGAGTGTATCTTCATCAAACAGACTGCAGTGGTTCAAGAAGGTGTTCACCACCACCTTCTCAAGCGTAATTAGGAGTGGGTAATAAATGCTGGTCTTGTCAGTGACACCCACATCCCACGAACAAACAAAACAAAAGCTGTTTCACAAGATGGATGAAGGAAAGAGGGGGGTGAATGGATAGGGTAGCATGGTGGGTAAATGTGGTTGGAACTATTTGCCCACTTGCCGTGCAACTAATAACACAGACTGGTTGAGCCAAACGGATTATTCCTGTGTTGTAAATTCTATGCACTGTTTTAACATGTCCAGAGCATTACAGCATGAAATGCACAATGTACTCTTTTCAAATATGGTAGAGCCTGTGTTTAACCTGGCTTGTCCCTTTAACATCACAAAGTCTAATTGCTGTATATCAAAGTCAATCACTGGCTAATTGCTGTTGCTGATAAAAACTTATTGATTGGCCATTGCTTGTAAATGCCAATGTCAGGTCAGAAGAAAAGAACAAGAAATTATTAATTCCCTTCCCCATTTTTGGAATTTTTTTTAAGATCCTGCTTTCTCATTGGTAGGCTCAGTGGCTGTTTACTTAAGTTTTCTGAATATCCGGTGAAAAGCTAACACAGGCTTTGCAAGCTTAATACTTCCAAGTGTGACGCTTCCAAATGGGACCGAAGTGGTATGCGTGAGTATTATATATACCAACTGATCTTCCGTGTTGCTATTCATGGGGATCCAAAGCATGGTTGCAATGTTCGACTGCTAACCTGACCTGTCCTTTTAAGTCCACTGCCTAAGCGTTACCTGTGAACAAATGTTTTAAGTTGGTCCTGAGCTCAATCAGAGGTTAATTATTTTTCTTGTTGAAACTTTCTCTGGATTAACAATTGCTTGATCTCTTTTTCTGTTTTCTTAATAACGTCTCCATGTTATCTCAGAAGCGAGCATTAGAAAGTTACTGAATTCTTCCCTCTATTTTTGTCCACACATTTAGAAATTGTGCAGTTATGATGTTGCCATTTTATACAAAATTTGATGGCTGGAGATTGACTCTTGGGCAAACTCTTTCAAAACATTTACTTAAATAGAATATAGATGTTGTAAGTTACAAGGTAATAACTTAATCATGCTGTTCTGGTATTATAAATGGTCGGAGAAAATCTCAGGTCATTCACCAATATCATTGGGTCCCTTATCTTACTCACTGCCAGCTGCCTGTTATTCTCTAAAACATAAAAGGATTTAATTTCCTCAGTGTTCTATTGTTTAAATGTTGATTGACAAAGTGTTGTTACATTCCCAGGTTAGCAAGCGCATTTAACAGCAATTTAATGCAAACATAATGGGTCAAAACCTGTTGGAGCAGAGCATTTTGCTGTGGGCACTGTTAGACTTCTTCCAGCATCATATGATGAAACCATCAGCGGACAATGAACTGATTAACATGTATTCCACTGACCAGCAGAAAATACTGTAGAAATGATATAACTAGCAGTGCAATAATGCTAAATGTATTGGAACAGCAGATTGTGAATGGCGTTTCCAAAAGCAGAGAATTGGACTCTCAGTGCTGACTATCATTTGAGATGGAAATTTTCTACAGACAAATGTAGCTTCAACCCCACAGAAACACAATGGGCATCTCACGGGACATGCCATTAGAATTATTTCTCCACCCCGCAACTTGAACATTTTTTGGTAGTGTAATTTGCTGGAAGTGCAAACTGATGATATGGCGAGGGCAATTTAGCATCTGGGACCTTAGGGGACAGTGAGATCAACAGTTTATCTCTTTCACCAAGGAGACATAAGGATTGAGAAAGAAGAAGCGGAGCAATGGAGAAGGAGGATGAATTAGAGCCCTGAATAAGAAATAGAGAGGGAAGGAAAGATGAGGCAGAGAGAGAAAGGACAGAAAGGATAAGTAAGTAAAGTGTTCAAAAATTTTCAAATTGACATTTTAAGAGCCCTAACAATTTACTACATGCAAGGATGAGATTGATCAGTTTGAATTGTTCCCATTCTGAGCCAGAGAGGCTGATTAATATTGAATTAACACTTACCATGTTATTAATAGGGAACTTACACTCTTAATCAACAGCTCTGAAATTCTGTGACAAATTTAGAAAGCAATTAAAATGTAAATCCAGTAAATTCTTAAAAATATCAGGGAGGCTATAGTGCAAGATACCATTTGTGCAAAATAAATGGTGGAGTGGCGTAAATTAACCATCAGGTCCAGGAGATTCATAACAAATGCCTGTCTCTTCATCCCCTGAACTTGTTGGCTTACTTGTGCATCAATAATGCTGTGCATTTGTAATAGTTATAGTTTTGATAAACATAGGACTGTAGCTTTAAGAATAATTCTGCGTCGTAAGATCACATGATCTGTGTAAACCAATCAGTTTGAAGCCTGGGGAACCTTAGAGTGGGAGTTCTTCTAGTTGTGGAGCTTGATGGAAGCTTGTAACTGCTGCAGCAGCCTGTAAATAAAGCTCGATGTTTCTAATGAGAAACCTGTCTGTTGTCAACATGTCATTATATTTTCTAGACCCATTAGCTAATGCAGTAAGATAATACACAGGAGAAATTCAACCCAGAGTGTAGAAATTATTATTAGCAATTACTTTTACTTTTTAATTTTCTTTCTTCATCATGCAAACCTACCAAAGCTCATTTGGGAGCTCCACAGTCAGGCTCATTTCTTTCCATTTGATTTATGTAAATCCGTTTTGATGTACCTCATTATTACGCTGTTTCTCTGTGGTTTCTGCAGAACTTCCATCAGTGTTTTGGTAGATGGTGAGGGAAACCCCCATAAAAACTCAACTCACAATATGTAACTGGCTCCGTAAGCCTTTTCCCTCTTTTCGATCATAACTCACACGTCAGCTAGCTCATTTGATAACGTTCTCAGCTCTACCTCTGAAGATTGTGGGTTGAGCTCCACCAGAGGATTTAAGCAAACTTGGCTGACAGACAGAAGGCAGACAGTGAGAGACAAAGGTGGAGACAGAGACACCCAGAGACAGAAGGAAAAGGTGACAGTCAGAGAGAAGCATGGAGACACATGGACCTTGATTTGTATAGGAGGGTAGGGGGAAGCCCAGAAGTGGGAGTAAATTTCGGCATTCAGGCCCTGCTGATCTTGAGGACAGGGCCTCATTCAAATAATTGCAGAGTGGTCAGTGGCTGGAAGGGATTCCCCTGCATCACACTGGAAAGGCAGCCAGGGTTTTCTCTTAATGGGTGAACCATTCTAGGCAGGGCTTACTGTGACTGGAAGTTCGCTAAAAATCATAGGAATTCCAGAGCTTGGGAGACCCAATAACGCCTTGAGAGACCTGGGAGTACACTCCTGCTTCTCTGGGCACACAAGGAGCTCAAAGACAGGCAAGCCTTTAAACTTTCTTGGGCCTTTTCAAGCCAGATGACTCATCCTGCTCTGGTTCAGTTGCTGAGTGATGGACATGCAAGATTCCCTCTGCATAGACCTTAAAATTGTGGTGTCGATGACATCATTGGGCCACGGCCTTTGAATCTACCCTGCCTGGTTTTAGTGGGAGACTTACCCAGGCCTGAATCAGCACCATTAATATTAGAGAATGGGACTGCAGAGATTAGGATTTTAACCCTTTCACTGAAAATCCAGGCCACAGTTTCAACCTTTGACCTCTCATATTATCATGTTCTAACCACAAATAAATTAAACGCACACAGATTTGTGAATTTTTTCTAGAGGGTAAGCATATCACTTTGCAAATCTGTTCTGATAGCTCATAGGTTCAAGTCCCGTTTATGCTAATACTTTTTGACAATACCATTCATCTAATGCAACACTTGAAGGTCTTGTAATATAAATTTCATCCAATCATAATTCATTATCAGTCGCACATTGATGGTTCCTTACCATTCTATGCCACATTTTCAAAACAAGCAATAATATGGATGTTGCCTCTGGCTGACTGTACAGGATCCAAGATAGCTATATGTTTGGGGAGTGTGATTAGAATGAAGGATTGTCCTACCCTCAGTTTGATCATAGAACTCATGCTGTACTGGTACAAAGACACTGCATTCACAGAAAGTCTTTACCACAGACTAAGCAACAAAACCTCTATCATCTCCTCAGTTTCGACAGGTTCAGATGAAAATTTGCTTACTCTGGTAATGTGGTTCAAGTATTAAATTAAAATGCTTTTCTCAGACATGGGTGAACACTTTGACAGAAGCACGTTGATGAACAGCCTGTCCTTCTTTGGACAGTGCCATATGGCTTTTAATATCCATTTGAGCCACAGGTTTGACCTCCATTTAAAATTTTATCTGAAGAATGACACCTCTGATTATGCAGTGCTCAGCATAACAACTGGAGTTTCAGTCTAAATATTGGGCTGGATTTAATGGAGGTGATGCGGGTCTTGCCCACCAGCTGGAGAACAAGTGAGAGCCCCTTGTCATCTCTTTTAAGGAAAACCTGCTGCATTAACTGCCACTCCAGCGACTGGACAGCAGCAGGTCTTCCCCGGGTACAAGGATCCCAAGGGTAGAAGTCCTGCTTGCCCAGAGCTGTCAGCCTATCAGAGGTTGGCAGCTGTATTAAATGTCAGCACCTCCAGGGAGATAGTGACGGCTGCTGGTACAACATCCACCCGAGTCCTAGGGTTGTGGATGGACCCAGGCCTTGGATGAGTGTTGTCGGAAGGGGGACCATGGGGAGTTATGGCAGAAGAGGGCAGGGTGGCAGCTTTCAGTGTCCAACTGCCCACCACGTCCCCCTCCCCACAACCCCATCTTTCTGATGCTGGATCCCTCAATCAGATACTGAGTGCCTCCACCCCACTCCCAATCCCCACCACTTGGGAGCCCATAAACAACAGCCAGCCCAGATTGGGTTTGTATTCTGAACTTACTGCACGGTGAGCCCCCAACCCGCCGTTTGGTTAATACCAGCAGCAGCGGGATGAGGCCCTCAAGGCATCCATTGCACTTTTAAGGACCTCAATTGGCAGCAGAGCAGGAAGCCGTCCAATGACCTTCCTGCCCCAGATTTAATCGGGGTGGATGTAGGAAGGTGACAGTGTCCCACCCCCCATCATCCTCCCGTCTGATTAAATATCCCCTGCCACCAAACTTGCTACACGGGAGGGCATTAAACTCTACCCATTGTGGGTAATTTCAGGAGGAGGGTTTGAGCTCACAGCCTTTTAATTAGAGGTGACGATACATCCGACAAAGGAAGAGATATTTTTAAAAATATTTGTCAAGGTGACTTCAGTAGTCCACGGTGGTGACAACGCTGGATAAAAGGCTGGGCCTCAGCCTATGTTGTCAGAACCTACAGGGCCTAAGGGGAAGAATCACCATCCAGCTTTCATAAGGGCATCTGCATCAGAGGGGTGAGGTCAAAGACACTAACCCCCTACAATAGGGGTCCCTGCAATTTGTTCCTGTCACAGCTCTGGATTAACTTTGGAGGCTGGTATGTCGGAAAGGGAGGGGCATACCAGTTTTGGGTCGGCTTAGGGGTTAAGGCTCGGAAAATAGCCAAACCCTCAAAGGCAATGGACAAGATCACTAACTTTGAATTTCAATACCCCACCCCCCACCCCACCAATGGCTCCCCCACAAGGGGATATCGGGGCCTCACCATTTTTTTCTGGGCAGAGAGAGACCCAACGCCTCCTCTGGTCTGGCACGAGGATCACATCTTGTGGCATCCCAGGTTGGTAAATGTCCAGGATATGCTGCTTCTGTTAGTCAGTTCCTCTTTATTGTACTGCATACTCCAGTAAAATCAGTGACAAAGGCTACTGGCAGGCTGAATGCCAGTGTAAGTGCAAGCCTGCACGATTTTGGGGTCATCATCTCCACGGAGATAATGGCATTGAAGATAATGGGACCAATAAAAGACTTGCTGGTGGAATTGGATGAAGGAATTGAAGGGATGGTTGCCAAATTTGCTGATGACTCAAAGATAGGTAGGAAAGTAAATTGTGAAGAGGACATAAGGAGGCTACAAAAAGATATAGATAGGCTGAGTGAATGGGCAAAGATCTGGCAAATAGACTATAATGTGGGAAAGTGTGAAATCGTCCATTTTGGCTTGAAGGATAAAGAGAAACATATTATAAATGGTGAGAGATTGCAGAGCTCTGAGATGCAGAGGGATCTGTGTGTCTTAGTCCATGAATCACAAAAGGCCGGAATGCAAGTACAGCAAGTATTTAAGAAAGATAATAGGATGTTATCACTTATTGTGAGGGGAATTGAATACAAAAGTGGGGAGGTTACGCTTTAGTTGTATAGGGCCACATTTGGAGTACTGTGTACAGTATTGGTCACCTTAAAGAAGGATGTAAATGCATTGGAAGCAGTTGAGAGAAGGTTTACCAGGCTAATACCTGGAATAGGTGTGTTGTCTTATGAGGAAAGGTTGGGAAGGCCAGGCTTGTATCTGCTGGAGTTTAGAAGAGTGAGAGGCGACTTGATTGAAACGTATAAAATCCTGAGGGGTCTTGACAGGGTGGATGTGGAGAGGATGTTTCCTCTTGTGGAAAAATCTAGAACCAGGGGTCACTGTTTAAAAATAGGGTCGCCCATTTAAAACAGAGATGAGGTGAAATTTTTTCACCCAGAGGGTCGTGAATCTTTGGAACTCTCTTCTTGAAAAGGTGGTGGAAGCAGAGCCTTTGAATATTTTTAAGGCAGAGGTGGATAGATTCTTGGCAAGGGGGTGATAAGTTATTGGGGGTAGGTGGGATGCAGATTTCAGGTTACTATCAGATCAGCCATGATCTTATTAAATGGCGGAGCAGGCTCGAGGGGCTGAATGGCCTACTCCTGCTCCTTGTTCAGATGTTCATATGTAATTGCAAACAGCAATGAGGCGATGGACCTGTTTATTAAATTGTTGCTACAGGGAGGCATATTATCTGGGAAATCTGTCTGCAGATCTTCAAATTGTATCCTTTAACATTGACTTGACAGGACAAAAGAAACACATCTGATCCAAAGGAATTTGCCTCCAACAACGAAGCACTGCCTGAGTATTGCACTGGAGGGTCAGCTTACATTATGTGACCTTGAAATCATCACCCCTCTAACTTAGAAGTAAGAGTGCTGTTGAATCAGGCTGACATGTAATGATGTTCATCATATTGCTGAACATCAAGGTACCTGTTCTTGTCTCTTCACTCCTATGTAGAGCTGAATTATTGGGTTGCTACTGATGGAAATATTATAATGCAATGCTTTGTTGAAGCACCATTGAACACAATTAATGCTTCACATTGTGGTCGTGACACTCTTTGGTAACGGTGTAAATTAATTAAAATTCAGTCTCACACGCGCACCATTTCAAGTAGAAATGGTATAATCACTGCAAAACTAGAGACATTAAAGGAGGTGAGATGAAGACATACAAGTAACTTTCATAGAGTGATTGCATTATATAATGGTTACTACACAGGAGGAGGCCATTTGACTCTTTGAGTCCATGCCAGTGGACTACAAGAACAATCGAGTTAGTCCCACTCCCCTGCCCTTTCACAATTGCCCTGCAAATTTTTCCTTTGAAGTACTAACCAATTTCCTTCTTGATAGCCATGATTGAATCTGACCCCAGCAGCCTTTCAGGCAGTGCATTCCACATCATGAACACTCGCTGAGTAAAAGAGATTTTCCTCATGTCGCCGTTGGTTCTTTTGGCAGTCACTTTAAATCAGTGCCCCCTGCTCGTGCCTTCTGCCAATGGGAACAGTTGTTCTCTATCTACTCTGTTTAGAACCTTCATGGCTTTGGACACCTCTGTCAAATTTCCTCTCAACCTTCTCTGCTCTAAGGAGTACAGCCCACCCTCTCCAAACTATCCACGTAATTTTCAGGTATGCTTTAAAATAATGTTATCAGCGTGTCTTTTTTAAGCTCCTGTAATTATAAATCCTGCAGCAATATAATAATTCTATCCCAAGCTTTAGAAACCAGTTTCCTGGATATGGCTGTCCTGAACACTCTAACAACAATTTAATTGTACTTCTTTCAACTTACTATACTGTCTTCACTGCAGATATGGTGTCAATATGTGCAGCCCAGATAAAACCAGACTAGCAACACTTGTTCGCAGTCAATCACTGAACTCTCTTACCCTTTCTCCTTTGACCCATGAATCCACTATCAATCTGTACCGGTTTATTTGAGTTACCTGTTCAAGAACCAGTAAAGACAAGACAAAACAATGAAAAATAATAAAATAAATGTACTTAAATTATCTAGATTGGCTGCAGATGGTAGATACTGCTGCCATTGTGTGACTGTGGTGGAGGGAGTGGACATTGAAGGTCGGGGGTGGGGTGCCAATCAAGCGGGCTGCATTGTCCTGAATGGTGTCGAGCTTCTTGATTGTTGTTGGAGTTGCACTCACCCAAGCTGGAGAGTATTCCATCACACTCCTGACTTGTGCCTTATAGATGGTCGACAGGCTTTGGGGAGTCAGGAGGTGAGTTGCTCGCCAGAGGATTCTTAGGCCAGGATTTTCCCCTTGGCGATTTGGGGCCGGGGCCCGCTCGCCGAGGGGAAAATGACGCGGGATGAGGTCGAGAGGAATCCCCGACATTATCTCGGTCCCATTAAATTTTTAGGAAGGCAGGCGGACAGCGAAATCAGCTGTTCACCCGCCGACCTGTCAATGACCAATTGAGACCATTGGCAAGCTAATTAAGATAATTAAAGACCTGCCCGTCTAAGCTTAAGGCTGGTGGGCAGGCCAGGAGACCCAGCGGGCTCCAGATTATTCATGAAACTTCATCCACTGGCGGGATGAGGTTTCATGTCCATTTTTTAAAAATTTAATTAATTTTATGTGTTTATTATTAACATGTCCCATCTCGTGTGACATTGTCACATAAGGGGAGCATGTTAATAATTTTAATATTTATCTATTTTTAGACTTTACTTACCTCTCACGAATCTCCCTGAGACAGGACTTTGACAGATGAGGAATCTCTTCCCTTCACACACAGGTAGCGCATAGTGCTTACTGTCGGGCAGGCCGCTGGGCGAGCCTTAATTGGTCTGCCCACTCAAAATGGCGGCGGGCCCTGTTTCTGTGGCAGGGGTTGGCTGTCCGCCCACTGCTGAGCCGGTGGGGCCTGCACGCCATCCGAGGGCAAATTTCTGCCCCTAGCTTCTGACTTTCTCTTGTAGCCACAGTATTTATATGGCTAGTCCAGTTCAGTTTCTGGTCAATGGTAACCCCCAGGATAGTGGGGGATTCAGCAATGGTAATGTCATTGAATGTCAAAGGAAGATGGTTGGATTCTCTCTTGATGGAGATGGTCATTGGCACTTGTGTGGTGCGAATGTTTCCTGCCACTTATCAGCCCAAGCATGAATGTTATCCAAGTCTTGCTGTATATCAGCGTGTACTGCTTCTGTATTTGAGGAGTCGAAATGGCACTGAACATTGTGCAATCATCAGCGAACATCCCCATTTCTGACCTTATGATAGAGGGAAGGTCATTGATAAAGCAGCTGAAATGTTTGGGCTGAGGACGCTACCCTGACAGACTCCTGCAGTGATATCCTGGGACCTCCAACAACCACAACCATCTTCCTTTGTGCTAGGGATGACTCCAACCAGTGGAGAGTTTTCCTCCTGATTCCCATTGACTCCAGTTTTGCTAGGGCTCCTTGATGCCACATTTGGCCAACTGCTGCTTTGATGTCAAGGGCAGTCACTCTCACCTCACTCCTTGAGTTCAGCTCTTTTGTCCATGTTTGTTCTAAGGATGTAATGAGGTAAGGAGCTGAGTGGCCCTGGCAGAACCCAAACTGAGCATCAACAAGCAGGTTATTGCTGAGTAAGTGCTGCTTGATAGCACTATCTACGACACTTTCCATCACTTTGCTGATGATCAAGAGGAGACTGATGGGGCAGTAATTGGTCAGGTTGGATTTTTCCTGCTTCTTGTGTACAGGACATACCTGGGCAGTTTTCCATATTGCTGGTTAGGTACCAGCGTTGTGGCTGTACTGGAACAGCTTGGCTAAGAGTAGAGCTCGTTCTGGAGCATAAGTCTTCAGTACTATTGCTGGTCTATAATCAGGGCCCATTGCCTTTGCAGTATCCAGTGCCTTTAGCAATTTCTTGATATCATGTAGAGCGCATCAAATTGGCTGAAGTCTGGCATCTCTGATGCTAGGGACCTCTGGAGGAGGCCGAGATGGATCATCCATTCAACACTTCTGGCTGAAGATTGTTGCAAATGCTTCAGCTTTGTCTTTTGCGCTGATGCGCTGGGCTCTCCCATCATTGAGGATGGGGATATTTGTGGAGCCTCCGCCTCCTGTTAGTTGTTTAATTGTCCACCACCATCCACAACTGGATGTGGCAGAACTGCAGAGCTCAGATCTGATCTGTTGGTTGTGGGATCGCTTAGCTCTGTCTATCGTGTGCTGTTTTCACTGTTTGGCACGCAAGCAGTCCTGTGTTGTTGCTTCATCAGATTGTCACCTCATACTTAGCTATGCCTGATGCTGCTCCTGGCATGCGTTCCTGCACTCTTCATTGAACCATTGATTCACAGTATTTAAACAGAAACAGAAACAATTGGCAGAATGTTGCATAGATAGTAACAGTTAATCATACAGTGACTTCCAGCATCATGTGCAATTTCAAAGGTTGCTGTCAAAGATACCTGCCCCTCTATAGAATGCATTGTTACAGCCCCCACTGATAGGCTCAGTACTGAAATGAATGCAATGGTGTGAACTTGGGGTACTAGCCCACTAGTGGTCTGCTAAAGATGGCAGAAAAAGTCAAGGCTGGTGCATTCAGCAAGTAAGTGAATTTTTAATGGTGTGAGAAGTAATAATTATGACAAAAAACCTCTTGGGCTATGAAATTCTAATTTTACAAATGTGAAGTTTCATTCCCCCATTGGTTAATCAGCGTTGGAGACTTTTTGAAAACAGTAATTAAAAGTATTTATATTTTTCTGCCTGTCTCTTTAATTTTGCTTTTGTAATCGCATTCTGTTATTCCCAATTTTTATTCTGCTCTCTGTACATAATTTAAATCTAATTTATACTTCCTGCTTTATATATTCTGGCTTAGACTCTGCTGGATTTTAACTTAGTTGACCCACTCAGTGGCTGAGGCTCAGGGAGCTCAGAGAACTGGTAAGTCAAGGTTCCCCCGCAAGCTGTGGAATTTTAACTTGATAGCATGCATGTGCCTCCCCAATAGCTTCCCTGCCTAGCAACCTGTCTGATTAACAGGATTGGCTTCCAGTTGGAGAACTCCAGAGGAGGCCACAGGACCAGATAAACCCTGGGAGGCGGGGGGCTCAATCCCAGGGCTAGCCAATCCTGTAGACTTGGGTGAGTCAAACCTGGTGGAGGGCAGGGGTGGGTTCAGTTCTATGGTCTGGCAGGGGTGGGAGATCCTGGGATGAGATCTGATCCTGGGGTCCAGAGAGTGTCGATCCCATTGCCCAAAAGTGGACAGGGCAAACAAGTTGCGCCAGTCCTGGGGTTCAGAGGGTGTCTGATTCTGAGGTCCAGCTGGGGGTGTCTGAGGCCTGGGCAGGGGTGGGGGGTCCAAGGCTTCACACTGGAGAGTGGTGTCAAAAAGCTATAGAGAATCATCAGACTCGGGGTGAAGGTCAGGGGAAGACCTGAAGGGTCAGGGGGTAAATGCATACATCCCTCTCAGTTCAGACTGTCCTCACCTGGGTTTAGCTGCCCAATTTCCAGAGGCTTGGAAGATGCAGCTATCCACAGTTATATTTGAAATGGTGATTACAAATAAGGCTCCTTATAATGTTTGAAGTGCCAACCCAATTCCTTGAAGCGATTAGTTTCCCGTCCTCTGTCCTGTCTCAGTTAAAGTTGGAAGTGGGCGAGCTGGAGATGGAATGAGGTGGGATTCAGATTTTCAACATCCAACCTCGACCAAATCTGCCTGTTCTTCGGGGTTAAAACTCCCCACTGTGTGTTAGAGTGAAGATTCTTCAATCTGATTGGTTGCAAATCCTCGTTGTTTCCTTCCTTGCTCACAGATTCTACAGATGTGCTGTAGAGTTTGTCACACTGTCACCCAATTAGAGCAGGTTTCCACTAATAAGCAAAAAACTTTGTGATCAGCGGTCAATGAGGTGAATGGGAGCGGAGTTCCTTCACCGCTGACTGTCTTGTTTTTTGTTTCAGCGATGCACACAGGACGTTGACATTGTAGCTGAGCTAACTTTATTAATAATACATTTTCCTAACATAAACACAAATCTGCAGTAACTGAATTCTCTCAAAAACGGTTCCAACATGTGCGATCTGATCTTCAACTCCCAGGCCAGGTGACCCCTATCTAGTACAGGGTACCGTATAGTACCTAATGCTAGAGTCCACTAGCACAATCAACTATTATAATGACACTGACCACATTATCTGGGTGATTGTTCATGCAACAAGCAAGAATGACTAGGGCCATTTGAGCAATTGATATATTAAATGTTCTATTATGTGACAAGAACAAATTACTAATTAGATATGGATATCTCATCAATACCCACTCAGATGATTAGTCTGGGCTCTGAGTTTAACGGTGAGGATCTTTCCCTCGTTGGGCGGGCTCAGCAGGGGCGAGCGGGAAGCCGACCGCCATCCACGATCGGAGTTGGACCCCGATTTCACGCTGGTGGGCCACTTACGGCCCGTGCAGCATGAAATGCGAGAGGCAGCGCTCAGCGCTACCTGTGTGGGAGGGGGAGGAGGGTGAGCACGAACTTCACGCACGCGCGGGACTGCACGCTTAAAAACCTCCCTGAGGCACAGAGCTGCCTCAGGGAGATGAACAGTTTTCAAAATAAAAAAATAAAGGTTTATAAAATGCTATAAAACATGTCCCCACTCATGTGGCTCTGTCACATGAGCAGGGACATGTTATGAATTAAATTTCAAAATTTTAATTTTATTTTTATTTGCTGTTGGAAACTTCACTCCACCCGTGCATGAGGTTTCCTGAAAAATGCGAAGGCCGCTTGGCCTTTTCGCCTGCCCGCCAACCGTCAGGTTGGACGGGCTGCGAAAAATTTCTTTTAATTACTGTTTTAATGGCCTTTTAATTGTCGGTGGGCGTGCTGCCGACTCCTGCGCGTACCCGCCAGCCAAAATATCATGCAAGTGCGTGATGACATCGGGACTCTTGCCGGGCGTCATCGCACGTCATTTTACGTTCAGTCGGGTCAGGCACGCACCCACACGCGGAGCTAAAAATTCTCCCCAATGTGTTTTGAACAGGTTGGGCAATTTCAGTGTAAACCTTGATTAAGAACTTCTCAGGCTGCTATCAATACAAAAGCCAAATCAATAATTGAAATCAATGATTTTATCTGAAGGAGTGCTTTGAAAGAATTGGCCAAATTTTATAAAAGTTAGTTAGAAAGTTAGCCAGTTAGAAATGTCAGTGTACCTTTAACAGTTTCATTCCAAACAGGCCTTTAAAGTCCATCCCAAGATGGGAAGACCCAAGGCTATCTAGATACATCAAACAGTGTATAGGTTATCAATGACTGCATTGTAATGATGTCATTCTCATGTTGTTTCAACATATAATCTACATGAGAGTAAACAACACCAGTGGGAACTAAATGTGTGATTTTTAAAGGTGGATATTGCAGGTGAGAATTCAAAGACCATGAGGTTTGTTCTCCTAACCATGTCGAATGGACATTCATAATTATAATTACCTTTGAAGCAACAGAAAAGCTTTAGATAGGATTTCATAACTGCTGTTTCTGTTTAAATTGAGGCATCAGTTAAATGTGAAATAACCAGATTTTATATACTCATTGCTCACCATCTCCAACACCACCGCTCATAGCAGTGAAGTGAAGCTAAGCAGAAACAACCTTCAACATGTAAGATCTCAACTCCAGCTGTTGCACATTCTTATTTTACACCAATACATGAAGATTTTTTGCATGAAGCGCTCCAGAATCACAAATGTTCTCTACTGGTACTAAACTGTTGAATTTGCTTCAGAAGTGGATTCAACCAGTGAATTTATTATTTGTATAAGCCAGACCAATAAAGAGTACACACCAAACCCTCCCTTTTAAAACTGGATTGATTCATAGGATCTTTCAAATTTCATTCTTGGATGTAGCAATACGTTGCAAAGCCAACAGTGATTGGCTGGTCCGACGAAGAAAGGCCGTTTTTGATAACTGAACGAATTTGTCCTGCAGGTAACTGAGATACAGCTCTGGAAGCTCCCAGTCTGCACTGAGTTAGTTCATCAGAGCTGGCATACTGGGGGAGGATAGGGGAGGAAAAATTGAACAGGACTCTTTCTCTTAATCACTATGCAGCCAACCTTGATGAAGCGTGTGGATACTGGGGGAGGTGAGACAAGATTGGCCCCCTGTAGTCTGGTTACCTGCCAACTCTCATTGCTAAGGCTGAAAGCTCACACACCAAGAATGGCCAATTGGGTGAAGCATGAAAAGGTTATTAATTTCCAGGGAACTATTTTCTAGGAAGAGGTCAAAGCCTTCAAGGAAGGAAAGAAGAGATTGGCAGTATGATGAAAAAGGAAGTGTTATTTTATCAGTACAGATGAAGCTAGCATCCATCCCTCCAATTGAAAGTGTGCATATGTAATGAATGAACTGTTTAAGAAACATTTGTACCACAATTCCCCATGTATCCAATGCAACCTCAGTTAGGTCACCCCTGTCACTTTTGAAGGTCAATGCAGATGACCATGATGAAGCATCTGAGAGCCAATGTCTCAGCTTCCATTGCAGCACAAGCAGAAGACACCCAATGACTGAGTGCTGCAGGAAAAGCTCAGTCTGAGGTTATGAAATCTCAACCTGCGAACATGTAGGCTCAGGCTTTTATCATCATGGCTGCGGCGACCAATACTGAAAGAACCTCAGAGGGTTTCACAGCAATCCAACAGTCTATCCTCCAGCAGATTACTAGGGTTGCTGGGGGGTATCCCTGGGGAGTGGCAGTGGCAAGGACCTGCAATCTTTTTCTCCGAGCTGCCGCATCCATCTCCCCGCCTCTCTCACTCTACCAGTACCCCTGGTGAGGCCTGTTAGCCAGCTAAACCTGACTGCTGCCAACCATGTCCAGGTGTTACAGTCTGAAGCAGAGCCTTCTGGGTCTCAACAGCTACTCGTAAGGCCACCTGCCTCTCCTTCACCGAATGTCAGTAGCCTTCTGCCTGCCATGCTGCAGCCACTAGGGTGGCAGTGCACAGGAACACTCAGCCAGACTCAGGCAACCAGACAGACACTAAGGGAAGGAATGCACAAGTATGGCTAGTTGACTCTAGTATACTGGGTTAGTTTGGAAAGTTTGTGATGCTTTTTATTTCATCATCGTGGTCACAAGGAGTTGGCAGGACACCTCCTTCATAAAATGGAGATAACGTACACACTGCTCCCCTGGCTTAGGTTACTGCAAGGGAAATGCTTCCAGAAGATCCTGGTTGGGTAAAACTTCCTGCTGACAGCCCCCTCCTTCTTCTACTCCTCCCTATGTGAGCAACATGCCCTCTTCTGTGCTGCCTCTGCATAGGCCAAGGAGGGTCTGGTTGTTGCAAGTCAAGACTTGGAGCAAGTGGTCTGACAATGGTCTTTGAAGTCAAAATGAAGGCCTTCTGCATGTGCAGTTCCACTCCCCGTCAACTTCACCAACTTTAACCAACTCCCAAACCACCACCAAGCACCAGCTTCTACAAACTCAGATCGAGCCAGTAGAAAGTAATTAGCAACTAACCTGAGAACAGTTGATGATCCCTTTCAATAGTGCTGGTGGGTGTTACTGCTCTAGAACTGATGGTCAGCTGTGCATGTTTAAAGAGGGCATTAGCTGGAGTGGCAAGTTCAAAAATGTCAGTGCTGGTGTCAAATCAATGCCACACACTGACTGGCATCACAATCTGCTCACTAGAATCACAAAATGGTTAGAGCACAGGAGGAGGCCATTTGACCTGTTGTGTTTATGCCAGCTCTCTGCAAGAGCTACCCAGCTGGCCCCACTCCCCATCCATTTCCCCTTAGCCCTGCAAACATTTTCTATTCAGGTCCTTATCCAATTCCCTTTTGAAAGCCACAATTGAATCTTCTTCCACCACACTCTCAGGCAGTGCATTCCAGGTGCTGACCACTCGCTGTGTAGAAAAGATTTTCCTCATGTCGCTGTTGCTTCTTTTGCCAATCACTTTGAGTCTGGTCCTCGACCCTTCCACCAATGGGAACTCTGCCTCCTTCCGGCATCTGCTCCTACAACTCATCTCCCCAAAATGGCAACTGGGATGGGCCATGTAAGAAATGTGCATGTGCAGCCCAGATGCTATTTTGGGATGAAAATGGCACCCACAATGCCAAAACTACAGGTGTTTTAGAGCCAAATGTTGCTCTCAATGACCCTTTAATAGTCTAGTGCAACGAAAAAAAGTGCAAGGAAGGGATTTTTCCTCCTTGCTGCTGGGAATTCCTGGCATCCGACCCTGATTTAGTGAAAACCCTGGTCTTGCCTTTGTCTGGGATACCTCACTCAAAGCCCAGCAGCATGAGATGGGTGGAAGTGTCACATGATTTGAGCTAAGAGGCAGCATGGGTAGGGTTGCTTCTGACCTTACAGTTGAAACCCACTGAGGGAACAAATGCTTGACACTTGGACTGGGTAAGGACAGAAAAAACATTTTCTACTTTTCAGCCCTGTCAAACTTCTTAAAGAGAATACAAAGCAGATCAGAAAAATATGTATTTTCTTTACGGCCCAATCACAAGAATTAGGAAACACAAAGTCAACACAATGAAGCAGGAAATTGCTCATAAAACCATTAGCTAAATAAAATTTAATAAGTGGATTTTAATCCTTTTACCTGGAAAAAGACAGTTTGTTTTAAAAGAGAATTTATAAATGCTGCCAACAGACAAATGTGTAGAGAAGAATATTCAATTTTTCTAGCTGAGGGCAAATATTTCGATTCTGAGGTTTCAAAGACTTTCACCTACTTTAACCACTTCCTGACACTCAGAATACATCCAGATCATGAATAGAATTAATTTCAAGGCAAACATGGAAAATCCCTTTGGAATCGCAATAGAAATTAGGTCAATATCAAAGCTGGGCTGGCAAAGATTTGCAATGGCAGGATTTTCAAAGGCCGGTGGGGGCCAGAACTGAAGTCGACAGATGGGTAACATTGTGCCATTGGCCGGCATGCCGTTTTGCCACCAAGCTCCCGCTCCAGCGCCGTTTTCAAGAAGGCCAGATCAGACACGGAAGGCAAGCAGCAGTGGCCATGTTATTATAATGATTTAATACCTTGGGCTTATTTACTATACAAGACACAAGTCACCAATTGCTCGTGAGGGACTTGGTAAATACATTGTGGACTCATTTATTAAGACTAGGCACATGAGAATAGTTATACATAAGTATAAAGCTGGAACATATCAGAGCTGTGTTTGTGCGTGTGCTCTACTCAAAGCGAAAGTGAAACCAAGACTGGATCACATGACACGTTCCCCTTCCAAATATGCCACGCTACTATCCCTTAAAAGCATATTACAACATCCCACTTTCTTTTTAAAGATACTTCCCCCCCCACCCCCCTTCCAAAGAAGTAACAATTTACAATACATGCTCATGTTTAGTTACCACGAGTGTATAGAACTGATGAATCTATGAGTTTCTAAAGCGTATAGGTAATCTGCCAGTACACCCAGATTTTGTAATGGCAAACTTGTCTGGAGGTGTATTTGATTGCTCACAGTGATCTGTGGGATTATCATTCTTGGATGTTGTTCCTTGTTGGGATCTTGTTCTAGATGCAATAGGGCTGTACGATGGCTGAGGGACTGGTTTGGATCTGATTTGTCCTCAGTTATACCTCACCATTGCACCTTTGTGCATATTGACTTCATAGGACCTCGGTTCTGAACAAATCCTTATCACCTCAGCTGGTGGCCACATACCTTCTGTGGGATCCTGGATGTGAACTTGTTGTCCCAACTCTAATCTTGGCAACTCTGTAACTACATTTTTATTGTGCATGTTGGTTATCTTCCCTTACAGTTTTATAAGTTGCTCTGTAGTTTCTGACAGAGTAGAATGAGTAAGATAGTAAATTGTTATGCACTGGTCTGCCAAACATGAGCTCTGTCAGTGATGGAATAGTTGCACTTAAAGGTGTTGTTCTCAGATGCAATGTATAGATTTTGCTAGGCCTGTCTACATTTGAGAATTAAGGATTTCACTGGGTGAATCATTCATTCAGTTAGGCCACTCGGCCTAGGGTAATGAGGAGGGAAGAAGTAGTGTGATCTATATTCCACTTCTCATTCATATCCTGAAATAGTCCTCTCAACACGCTGTCTCTCTCACTGAACTGACAGTTCAGTGTAATTTTATCATGAGGAATCTGTCTGCTTACCAGCTCTTTATTTGAGCACTAGCTTGGTGCTGTTTCTTCAAAACTTTTCTCCGCAGTCACTACCTGCATTTTCAACACTCTCCGACGCTGTGACTTAGTTGCATTCTGACCAAAATGTCAAGGTTTCCTCATGCCATATAGCACAATATAAGCCAGTTCACCATGTCATACCTGTACATGATCTTGCTGCCACCAATCTGACCACCAGTGATCACCATGTTGTGTTATTATAATAATATAGTACCTGGGGCTTATTTACTATAAAAGAACAAGGCACCAATAACTCATAACATGGAACACACGAAATAGAAGCAGAAGTAGATCATTCGGCCCCTCAACTCTGCTCCACTATTCAATAAAATCATGGCTGAACTGTTTGTGTTTCGAGTTCCACATTCCCATCTACCCCCGATAACTTCTGATTCCCTTGCCCAACAAGAATCTATCTACCTTTGTTTAAGAACATTCAGTGACCCTCCTTCCACCGCCTTTTGAAACAGAGAATTCCAAAATCACACAACCTTCTGAGAGAAAAAATTTCTCTTCTTCTCTGTCCTAAAAGGGCGACCCCTAATTTTAAAACTGTGGCCCTAGTTCTGGACTCACCAACAGGAGGAAACATCCTTTCCACATCCACCTTGTCAATACCATTCAGGATCTTATACACTTCAATCAAGTCACCCCTCACTCTTCTAAACTCCAGTGGAAACAAGCCCAGCCTGTCCAACCTATCCTCATAAGACAACCCGCTCATTCCAGGTATCAATCTAGTAAATCTCCTCTGAACTGCATCTAACGCATTTACATCCTTCCTTAAATAAGGAGACTAAAACTGCACACAGTATTCGAGATACAGTCTGGGTTTGGGTGTTCTAGTAAGTGTCAACAAACGGGGTTGTTCTTAGGACCTGTAAGCTTTGTTGAACTGCGACGATCACTTTGTACTTACCCCCATCCTTGAGTAGCTCTTCAGTGCTATACATTTTGGTTTTTCTGGAAGATCTTTCTTTCTGGAAACCTTCCATGTAAGTGGATATAATCGCCAATCAACATTTCTGTCTGCTAGCTCTGCACTTCAAAACCCGGTATAACTGAAGCATAACATCCTTACTTATATGTTCAATTCCTCTCGTAATAAAGGATAGCATTCCATTAGCCTTCCTGATTACATGCTGTACCTGCATACCAACTTCCTGTGACTCATTCACGAGAACACCTAGATCCCTCTGCACCTCGGAATTCTGCAGCCGTTCTCCATTTAAATAATACTCTGCTTTTTTATTCTTCCTGCCAAAGTGAACAACTTCACATTTACCCACATTATACCCCATCTGCCAGATTTTGGCCCACTCACTCAACCTATCTATATCGGTCTGCAAACTCCTTATGTCGTCTGCACAACATACTTTGCTGCCTTTGCTTCGTCGTTGATGTAAATTGTAAGAAGTTGAAGCCCTAGCACAGACCCCTGTGGGGTTCCATTCATCACATTCTGTCAAACAAAGACCTATTTATGCATACTCTCTATTTTCCCCAAGCCAGTCAATTTTCTATCCATGCTAATGTGTTACCTCCTGCACCATGAACTTTTATTTTCTGCAATAACCTTTGATGTGGCACTTTATCAAATGCCTTCTGGAAATCCAAGTACAGCACGTCTACAGACTCCCCTTTATCCACAGCACATGTTACTCCTTCAAACATGATTTCCCTTTCAAAAAACCATGCTGACTCTTCTCGATTACTCTGTGTTTTTTGTAAGTGTCCAGTTATAACCTCTTTAATAATAGACTTCTAACACCTTCTCCACAACAGATGTTAAGCTGACTGGCCTATAGTTTCCTGTTTTCTGCCTTCTTCCCTTCTTGAATAAAGGGGTTATATTTGCTACTTTCCAGTCTGATGGAACCATTCCAGGATCTAGAGAATTTTGGAAAATTAACAGCAGCGCATCTACTACCTCAATAGCCACCTCTTTTAAGACCCTAGGATGAAGTCCATCAGGACTCGGAGACTTGTCAGCCTGCAAGTCCATGACCAGAAACTTACCTATGTCGGGCAGGAGTGGGCGGGGGCGGGTGCAGAGCCGAGCGTCGCCCGTGATTGGCTGCGTGCCGCCATTTTATGCAGGTGAGCCAATTAAGGCCTGTCCAGCGTGACGCACCGCCGGTAGCACTCAGCGTTACCTGTGCAGGCGGGGGGAGGAGGGAGAGTTGGGGCCTGTGCTCTTTCATGTGCATGCACACGAAAGAGCGCAGCAATCTCCCTGAGTCATAGAGCTGCCTCAGGGAGATTAAATTGGTAGTGTCACATGAGCTGGGGTATGTTTGTACGGTTAGCAAAATTGATTTAATTATTTTATTAAACCTTCAGGAAACCTCATCCCGTCCGTGGATGAGGTTTCCTGAAAAACGTGAAGGCCGCTTTGGCTCTTTGCCTGTCAACCTTAAGGATGGACAGGCAGCGCTGTTAATTACCTAAATTACTTTCCTAATGGCCTTAAGAGGCCTTGACAGTTCGGCGGGTGCGCAGCCACCTCCAGCACACACCCGCCAAGCGAAAGATCTAAATGACACGCAGTGACGTTGGGGCGCACGCCCGACATCATCGCGCATCATTTAGTACATTGGCATGTCAGTCCCTCCCCCACAAGCCAACATCAAAACTCTGGCCCTTCAGTTTGCTCAGTACTGCTTCCCTAGTGATTATAATTTTGCCAAGTTCCCCTCTCCCGCCACCTCCTGATTTACAGCTATTATTGGAATGTTTTGTATCCTCTATAGTGAAGACAGAAGCAAAATATTTGTTCATTTCATCAGCCATTTCCTTATTATCTACTATTAACTCCCCAGTCTCACTCTCTAGAGGGCCAACATTTACTTTATCTATTCTTTTCCTGTTTAAATACCTTTAGAAACTCTTGCTATCCATTTTTACATTTCTAGCTAGCTTCCTCTCATACTCTTAAATTCTTTCTCTTGATTAACCTTTTAGTCATTCTCTGCCCTTCTTTATATTCTGACCAATCATCTGACCTGCCACTCATCTTTGCGCAATTATATGCTTTTTCCTTAAATTTGATGCTTTACCTAATTTCATTAATTAACTATGGATGGTGGGTCCTCCTCTTAGAATTTGTCTTTATAGTAAGAATAAATTGTTCTGAGTATTCTGAAATATCCCCTTAAATGTCTGCCATTCCTTCTCTATAAATCTATCCCCTAGCTTAGTATCCCAGTTCACTTCAGCTAGCTCAGCTTTTGTGTCCACATAGTTGCCCTTATTTAAGTTTAAAATACTGGTCTTAGACCCACTCTTCCCCCTTTCATACTGGATGTAAAATTCAATCATATTTTGATTGTTGCTACCGAGGGGTGCCTTTATTCCAAGGTAATTAATGAATCCTGCCACATTACACAATACCAAGTCTAACATAACCTGTTCTCTGGTTGGTCCCAGAGCGTACTACTCTACGAAACTATCTCAAAAGCATTCTATGAACTCCTCATCCAGGCGCCTACTGCCAACCTGATTTTTCCAGTTTATATGTAGATTGAAGTCACCCATGATTATTGCCGTTCCTTTATTACAAGCACGAATATTTCTTCTTGCATATTTTGTCCTACATTGTGGTTACTGTTAGGGAGCCTATAGACCACTCCCACTAGTGACTTCTTTCCTCTACTATTCCTCATCTCCACCCAAACCGATTCTACATCCCAATCCCCTGAACCAAGGTCATCTCTAACTATTGCACCAATGCCATCTTTGATTAACAGTGTTACCCATCCACCTTTACCTAGCTTCCTATTCTTCTTGAATGTCATATACCCTCAATATTCAGGACCCAGCCCTTGTCACCCTGCAGCCACGTCTCCGTGATGGCTGTTAGATAATATTTATTTACTTCAATGTGCGCTTTCAATTAATTTACTTTGTTATGAATGCTACGCACATTCAGATACAGAGCCTTTAGTTTAGTCTTTTTGTTATCTTCATAACAGCTAGTCTTGATTCTTGGTGCATTCTTACATTTTTTTTCTCTATGGCCCTTCCTGCCATCCTCTGACCTTTATTTCCCATGTTACTATTTTTCTCTCTCACCTTGCCTCTACTCTTTGATATTACACATATTTCCACATTTGATCCCTTGCTCCCACTATTTAGTTTAAAATCCACTCTACTTCCTTAGTTATGTCATTTGCAAGAGCACATGCCTTAGCATGGTTCAGGTGTAGGCTGTCTCAATGGTACTGCCCACACTTTCCCTAGTACTGGTGCCAGTGCTCCACAAACCAGAACCCACTTCTCCCACACCAGCCTTTGAGCCATGTATTCATCTAATTCTATGTACCTTGTGCCAATTTGCATGCGGTTTAGGTCATAATCCAGAGATTATAACTTTTCTGCTTTCCAATTTAGTGCCCAGCTCCTCATACTCTCTATGCAGACCCTCTTTCCTAGTTCTACCTATGTTGTTGGTACCTATGTGGGCCAAGACAACTGGATCCTCCCCCTCCCACTGCAAGTTTCTCTTCAACCCTGAGCAGATGTCCCAAACCCTGGCAATGGGCAGGTAACACAGCTGTCTGGACTCTCGCTCTTTGCTACAGAGAACAGTGTCAATCCCCCCACTGACTGTCCCCTACTACAACTACGTTCCTTTTTTCTCCCCCCACTTGAATGGCTTCCTGTGCCAAGGTGCCATGGCCAGTTTGCTCATTCACCCTGCAGCCACCGCTCTCATCTAAACAATTTGACAGAACCTCAAACTTATTGGACAATTGCTGAGGCTGACACTTTTGCCCTTGGCTCCCCTTACCTGCCTCATTCACAGTCATACCCTCCTGTCCCTGACCACTGACCAAATCAGAAGACCCTATCCTAAGTGGTGTGACTGCCTCCTGGTACAAAGCATCCAGGTAACCTTCCCCCTCCCTGATGAGTCGCAGAGTCTGCAACTCAGAGTCCGGCTCAATGGCTCTGAGCTGAAGCTCCTCAAACTACAGACGTGTTTGCCCTGGATCACACTGTTATCCAGGAGACCCTACATGCTGCAACCTTGACACATCACCTGTCCTGCCATCCTTAGTGTGTTTTAAATAATTACTTAATTATATTATTCACTTATTCATGTTGCTTTCTTCATATATTTTATTAACTTTACCACCAATTTGTGTACTATTTTTAACCTTGGGGATAGAATAGAACTTACCCACTTACTAGATACTCACCAAACAGCTAGGCTCCTTTCGCTGTAGTAGAGTAAGAATCAATTCCTACAGGGTGAGAAAGATAGAAAAAAGGAAAGAAACACCTCCTTTCCCCCTTCACCGAAGCCCCCCAACTCACCAAACTCCAGGTCTGCACTCAGTTTTGTCAGCTGCACTCCGTTTGCCTCAAAGGGATCTGGTAAACATGTTATGGGTTCATTTATTAAGACTAGGCACATGGATGGGAACAGTTATCCATAGGTATAAAGCTTGAAGACGCCAGAGTTGTGTGCTGTGTTCTGCTCAAGGCAAAAGTGAAACTAAGACCGGATCACATGACACGTTTCCCTTCTAGTGATGTCATGCTGCTATCCTTTAAAGGCATATTACAAAATGGGTAGCTTATTCAGCTAATTAAAAGACCACTGATCAGAATCAATCGGAATCATCCTGCTGGCCTGCAGGATCCCCAGGGTGTTGGAAAAATGGCAGCTGCCTGGAGGTGGCTTCTCAGCAGTAGCTAGAACCAGGCCCCAGGATAACTTTGAGGACCCTCTCTCCCCATCTACCCAGCCACAACTGCGGCTGGACCGCCTAGTGGAAGGGGTCCCTCTCCACAATGGTGATCTGGCAGTTGTGGTTACTTTCTTTTCAAATATTTTTAAAATGTTGAGGGAAGCCCTCAAGATAGACATACCCTGTCTCTCCCTTACCTGCAACAGCAGGCTGAAGTTCCTTCAATTCTGGAAGGCCTCCTATTACCCCTCCAGCATCGAGACCCTGCCTGCCATCCTTAAGTTGACAGCAAGCTCATCCTCCACGCACTAATTGGCCAAACCAGCAGAAATAATGTTGGGTTGCATACTTCGGACACAGTGTGGGGTCGGCACCCACATTTTCCTGCCAATGTCGGCATCCCAACCGAAAAATGAAAATCCTGCCCCAAGTTAGGGCCAGAATATTGCTGTTGACGGGCCCGACATGCCAACGCGCAAAATGACGCGAGATGCCGTCGGGCATGCGTCCCAACGTCATCGCGCAACATTTGGGTTTTTCATTCGGTGGACGCACGCCAGAGGCAGCTGCGCGCCCGCCGAACTGTCAACGGCCTATTAAGACCATTAAAAAATTAAAGTTGTTTTCAACACTGCCCATCCTACCTTAAGGTTGGCGGACAGGTGAAGAGCCCAAGCGGCCTTTGCGTTTTTTTAGGAAACCTCATCCACGGGCGGGATGAGGTTTCCTAAAGCTTTTATTAATTAGATGATAAAATTTTTCTGAATATAAAAACATGCCCCAGCTCATATGACACTGTCACATGAGGGGACATGTTTAAATAATTTTGTACTTTAATATTGCAAAATTTTTTAAACAACTTAATCTCCCTGAGGCAGCTGCGTGCCTCAGGGAGATTGCTGCGCTCTTTCGCGCGCAAAGAGCCAAGGCCCCGACTCTCCCTCCTCCCCCTACCCGCACAGGCCATGCATCAGGCTGGGCAAGCCTTAATTGGCCCACCCACATAAAATGGCCACGCGAGGCCGATCGCAGGCGGTAATTGGCTCCGCGCCCGCTCCCGCCCAGCCCACCCGAAACAGGTAACTTTCTGGCCTAGGCTTATAAACTGACACTGGACTGAAAGGAAACTTTCTGAGATCCTGAATGAGATTGCTGTATTGTAATAGCTCCCAGATATCCAGTCTTCTCGACTTCATGGCTCGGAAAGCATATTTAAGCAAAATATAAAAATGGCGATGTAAGAACAGGTGCAATTGCAACTTTGTAAGTTTTATTCAGTAGCTTCTCAGAGAGGCAAGAGGCCCAAATTTCCTCTTCAGCACAATAGCAGTGGGTGTTTGTCAGCTCTGACCTTACACCCATGTTTTCCCTGCACACCTGACGTGGCCCATTCTCCAAGGTTACACTGTGAGCACAGGAGCTATTTAAAGTGCTGCCTTGTGCCTAACTCAGGTGAGGAAAAAGACATTAAGACAGTGCTTTGTCACAATGCAGGCTCCCTCAATTAATTCACTGTATGATTGCACAGCCACTGATATTTTATAATATTTAACAAATAACGATGTTAGCTGGCTTGAGCATGAACTCATGTAATCACTTTGAATTGACGTCCTTTTCAAAAGCAGTTGAGTAACATGCAAGGCAATTGGGATTGGTTTGTTGTATTTTTCAGAGCTCTACTTGCACTATTTTTTACACCGTTCTGATTTTACACTTTAAATTAACTATAAATAAACAAATTAGTCCCATTTTTCTGTCCCAATATATTCTATAAATGTCGCTGTGTTTAGCTCTTCTAACCTCCATTTTAACTTTCTGTTCCTGAGTTGTGACAGGCTGGGGCCAAAAAACCCATCCATTTAAAGAAGTTAAAATCAGGCCCAGGCTAAGGCGTTAGCCAATCAACTGCAAGTTCAGGGTTGTCTGCTGTTATGCGAATCTGGGCAGCAGATTTCTCCACAGAAGATAATGTAGTTACAGTAGTTAAGTGTTTCAACCGTAATAAGAGTCAGCACTGTACTGCTGAAATGGAGGGGAGAAATCTTGTCCTTCAAATTGACAGTAGCTATTGAAATGATGAATTACTTATACTTGAAATTTGATATTTCATTACCTTAGCCTCACATGAACAGGATGGACAGGAGCAAAACAGAAAAGCTGCTGTTTGTTTTTTAGATAGGACAAATTTCTTCGTAAATCAAGGCCTGGCTCTCGGCATCACCCCACCAGTACTCCGTGAGGCGTGCACCGATATTGGGGGATCTGGTGAGACTCATACCAGCGTTAGTGCCCAGACTGGCTGCAGGATGAAGCACACTGGTACAAAGCAGCAGCAAGACTGATTGAAAAATTAAGCATCAAAACAACAAATCCAACTTAATACAATCCTACGCACACTAGCAAAACATCACCACAATGCCAACACTTCAAAGGTACCTAATTGGCTGTAAATCGCTTTGGAACATCCTGAGACCATGCTAGTTGCTATATAAATGCAATTCTTTCTTTCTTTCCATCGAAAGCAATAGCTCAAAGAATTCCCAACTCTGCAAACCCAACCTTTAGAAATGGTTGCCCAGAAATCGGATTTTCACTCTGGCGGGGAGCAGTGGGAGTGCGGTTGCGCAGGCTGGATTAGAAGTTGGGGTGGGTGACCCGGGAAGAAGTGAGGAGGATTCCAGTGCAGAGACGGGCTAGGCAGAAAACCTGCCTCAGGACTCCAACACCGTGTCCAAGATTTAAAAATAAGAATGAAAGCATGAAACATCCCTCCATCTATCATCCCTCAGCACCACTCTCCCCCCATCACTCCCCAGGCCCCACCCATGCCAACCCATGCCGCCTCATGCCCCACCCACACCCATAAGCCCTCATACCCTCCATGTCAACCTATGACCACACCGACCCCTCATGGCCTTTTATAGTGCCTATGCAAAACTATGCCCTTCCGCCCATCCATCCTCCCCACTCCGCCCCAGAACCAGTTATAGCCTCTATGCCAATTTAATGCCAATTCATACCAACATATGCCCAACACACCTCCCCCCCCCACAACCTTTTACCCTTACACCTACCATGTCAACTCATACAGCATTCACCATGGGTAGACCTCAGGACCCATGCAGATATAAGATAAAATTAAGTTCCAAGGGTGGAATTTTACAGCCCCTCCTGCCAGTGGGATTTTCCAGTCCCTCCGAAGGAAATGGACTTTTCAATGGCTCACTGCATTTTACAGCATCCCCCCTTCCATAATGGGGCTGTAAAATTCCCCCTAAGTGTCTCTGGCAGACTTCACTATATTGAAAAGAACACTCTCATTCATAAAAACCCATTTACTACATTTACATTCCTTCAACTAAATAAAGTCTTATAACAATAAAGATTTCATTCAAGTGCACAATCCCTTCCAACAATAAGTAATGGACTTCATGGTCCCACATCAAGCCACTTGTAGCCGTCACTCAAACTGTGAACTAACAAGCACCCTACTGTGATAGTAGATGGCTGTGAAATCAGTCATGCAGCATTAATCCAGCAATGGGAGCCCTCAGGCTTATGTCAACAGGTAAAGCAAGCGATCAGTTTTTAATACTCCAGACATTTTTTTTAAGAATTAAAGGGCAGGATTTTTAAATGCCTTGACAGTTTGACAGGTCTCTTTGACAGCTCCTTTTGACAAGTGCTTCTGACAGTTTTGACAATTTATTTTGACAGATTTGTTGACCATTCTAATGAGCTTGACAGTAATGAGCTTATGCACATTTTTTTGCCTACTTTTGCAATTCCAAAGGGCACCTGACCTACTCCAAAGGACACCTGACCTCCACCAAATGACACCTTACCTTCCCCAAAGATGTCCTGGGATCAGATCCAAAGGGGTACCTTATGGCCAGAATCTAATGCCCCTCAGGTGGGCACGCGCCCGACCCGAACAAGCATAAAATGATGCATGATGACGTTGGGTGAGCGTCCCGATGTCATTGTGCACTCGTGCGCTATTTCGGTCAGCGGGCCTGTGCGGGAGTCAGCAGCGTGCCCGCCGACAATTAAAAGGCCTACTAAGGCCATTAAAGTTATAATTGAAAGAAATTTTTCACTGCCCGTCCAACCTTACGGCTGGCGGGTGAGCGAGAAGGCCAAGCGGCCTTTGCATTTTCTAGGAAACCTCACCCACGGTGAGATGAGGTTTCCAACAGCAAATAAAAATAAAATAAAAATGTTAACATTTTATCAATAACATGTCCCTGCTCCTGTGACAGAGTCACATGAGGGGACATGTTTTACAATGCTTTAAAAATCTTTATTTTTAATTTTTCATATCGTCATCTCCCTGAGGCAGCTCTGTGTCTCAGGGAGCTTTTCCAGCGCGCACCTGTGTGCATGCGTGAACTTGCACTCTTGCCCTCCTCCCCCGGCCCCCCTCTCCCAGCCACACACAGGCAGTGTTGAGCGCTGAATTGGGGCCTTAATTGGCCTGCCAGAGTGAAATCGCGATCCGACCCTGATCGCAGGAGACATTCGGCTTCCTGGCCACCCCTGCCGAGCCCGCCCGACGAGGGCAAAATTCTGCCCTATGGCTATCCAAATGAATCCACAAAGCTCAGATCTGTTCTTACCTGGTCTAACCTGCACACTACAGGTTTCACACTCCTGGCCTATCAAAATCCCACTTCAGTGGAGGCAGCCGGTTATTTGAACGGCCAGCTGCCTCCAAAGAAAAGTGAATGCGCGAAATGCCCCACCCCATTCTCGCCTACACGAAGGTGGGAATGAGAGAGGCACTCCGTCTTGGCAAAAATCTCAGCCCTTGTCTCGTAAAAGCTTAGAGCAGCCGGTTAGAAACAGCACTGTGGATTATGTAAAAGGTAAAGAAGAGATAGAATAGCTTAATGCCACACAGAAGTAATCACAGACTTACCAGTGGTCTCCACAATTCCCTCCAGGATCACCACAATTTCAAACTGGTCACTTCTTAGGGATCGTTGTGATAGGTCAAAGAAGGGACTTTTAGGATTTATTTCATGGCAAATAGTCAGAGGTGAAACAAGAAACAGTTGGTCAGCACCAGTCCCAAATCCAACATCCAATTCACACTGATCCAGGGGCAGGAACTCTCCTTCTGGGGTCTGCCTGGACTGAAGACAAGAGAGAAAAGACAAAATTAGATCTGAAGCTAGATTTTGTGTTGTTTCTGCTTGCTCATGAAGCACTATGGGTGCACCTGCACCACATGGACTGCAGTGGTTCAAGAAGGCAGCTCACCACCACCTTCTCAAGGGCAACTAGGGATGGGTAATAAATGTTGGCCTAGCCAGCGAAGCCCACACCTCGTGGATGGATAAAAATATATATATTTATAGGGTTTTTCACACTACATCAAGTTGTTATATTTCCAACTTATATTCAGATCCGTGGACTATTAATACCTTCCAGAAGTAAAGTAATACTTGACAATTTTTAGAATTTGAATTTGCTCATGTTCTTTTGTGTTCTATTCTTGGGCTTTGATGTACAGATCACTATAACAGCTTTTGTGAAAGTTATTGAGTGGTAAAGCAAGAGATGAAAAAAAAGAGATGTATTGCTGAAAAAAGAAATATGCTGCCTAAGCTTTTATCTTGCACTCATCAGGACAGATCACAAGATTACCAATAGTAAAGAAAACAACAATTTATACTGCATGAGAAGAGAGTGCTGATTGCTTGGTAGGTGGACTGATTAGTAGGGGTGTTGCCATGGAGAAGGCATCAGGGAACAGTTAACTGCCAAGCTTTTATTCAAATTCACACCAGGCAAGTTAACTCTGATTGTCAAGACATTGCCATGGGGAATGAACCAAGAAACTGGAGAATCGTATCAAACAGCACCGACCTTCGTCCATTCATAACAGGCAAAGTACTGACTGTTCCCAACCAGTCCATGCTCGCAATACTCAACACATAGGCCATGATTTTCCCATTGGCGAGCGGGGGGGGCAGGGCCCGCTCACCGTCGCATAAAATGACGCGCGGTGATGTTGGGCGGAAGTCCCAACGTCATCCCGCCCCATTTAAATTTTCAGGAAGGCGGGGGCTCAGCAAAATCAGCTGTGCACCCACCGACCTGTCAATGGCCAACTGAGGCCTTTGACAGTGTCAATTAAGTAATTAATGGACCTGCCCGTCCAACCTTAAGGTTGGCGGGCAGGCCAGGAGCCCTAGTGGGCATTAGAAATAGCAAGAAACCTCATCCACGGGCGGGATGAGGTTTCATGTAGGTTTAAAAAAATTTAATTAAAGTGTTTTTAAAGGTTATGGACATGTCCCAACTCATGTGACAGTGTCACATGAGGGGACATGTCAGGGATTTTTTTTTCTATTTTTAATATTTTTTAATGCACAGCCGATCTCCCTGAGGCAGCACTTTGCCTCAGGGAGATGAGTGTGCTCTTCCATGTGCATGCATGAAAGAGCGCACTTGGCTGAGGGATAACCCCCACCTGCACAGGGAGCGCTCAGCGCCTCCGTGCGGACATCACGCTGGGCGGGCCTTAATTGGCCCACCCACGTAAAATGGTTGCATGCCCCCGATCAGAGGTGCACCTCCGCACGCCCACTCCTCAACTCCCCCTCTAATGGGTGGAAAATTCTGCCCATAGGTCAGGGTTTTATGGCCCATCCTGCCTGATGGGATATTATGATCCCACTGAACTGAATGGAGATTTAAATGGGTCAGTGCACCTGCCAGCGGGGAGAGACACCGTGGCAGGGCTGTAAAATCCTGGCCATAGTGTCCAACATTAGATGTTTTGCTGCGATTGGACAGCACTTGCTAAACAATCCTGATTGTGCTATGAATTACACTGATAACAAATTTAAGATTATCAGTCAGGCTTGCAGTGTGGTTCATTTACGCATGCTAGAAGCAGCATATATTCACATACAGGGCTCTGTCCTTTTCGGACAGGAGGATCATGAACACGCATTGCGCCTTTTTCAACTAAACAAAAGCTTGGAATACAGCTATTCCCTGGATTCCGAGGCAAGCTGTTTAAATGGCCTGCCTCGGTGCTTTGGGACTTTGTCCCAGTTATAATAAAAACAGTAAGGCCCTCTAGTCCTCACCCATCTAGTCCTCACCCCTCATGCCCACTCAGCCCCACACACTCCCCATCCATGCCACTTCATGTGGTCCGCCCACCTCCCTGGGCCCCTCATATTCCCTATGCCAACCTATCTTCCTCTCCCCACCTCATGTCCCTTTATAGTTCCTATACCATATGCTCCCCCACCAACCCTTCATATCCCTTTATAACCCCTATGCCAAACAATTTCCTTCCACCTACCTCCCATGGCCTCTCATACCTTCCATGCCAAGTTGTGACACCTACTTGCCCATTTACTCACTATACACTCTGTATAGAACCAATGAACCCTATAGTGACAATAGGATGTGTTTAAACAGTCATTCATTCTTAATAACTGCTTTCAATACAGTCAAATAAAAGTGTCAATCATCCAGACCCTTTAAAGTGTCAATAGCAGAACTGCAAGCACTTGAAACCTCTTTATCTTGTGTAAGTAAACATTGTGAAATTGACAGAAGAGATCAGAGAGCCAGAGCTGTCAATCAAGCAATGTTTTCCCTGTGACATAGCTGTTTCAGTACTCTAATCGATCTCTGGGCTCTCAGCCAAGCATCATTTTGCATTCTTGGCTGGAAGGACGTAACTTGGCAAGGGGACCATGAATAAGACCTTTTGAAATTAGGTTCCCTCATCCAAACTATGGTTCACAACACCAATGAGGTGCTCTGAACCATGACTCTTTGAAAAGCTGGTTTGACTCCAGGTCAGGAGTGCAGGGTACATCCTAAAATAGCATTGAGGAAAATTGGAAATCTCGGGAATGTGGTTGGAAATCCTGAATCAGGTCCTGGCCACCATTTTCACCCCTCCATAGAGTCTCCCTGACTCCACAAAAATCCAGCCCTATAATTCTCATCTACTATCTAGGAGCCCAGAAGGGAGCTGTCCTGGCAGTCTATGGAAGGGAAGAGAGAGGAGAGAACTTGTCTATCAGTCATAAGGAGGAAATGATGGGATAAAGACATTGCACGTTTAGCAGGGAGAGAAGGAAAAGGTACCTCCAAACCAAAATGGTTAGGTGGAAAGTAAAGCAACATCCATTGCAGATTTTTTAGAATTATGTCATTGAATCACAAAGAAAATCAAATTCTCACCAGCAACCTCCTAGAATAAATAATTGCTAGTTAATACCAATACAATGGAGATTGCAGATAGAAATGGGTGAATTGTTGAGTTCATCTTCCCATTTCTTCTTTGCTTTCTGACTCCTTCATTTGTCCAATTTTTCACTTTCTTAATGCTTTTTGTTATTCTTATTTATTTTCTTCCCCTTTTTTAAGTTTCTTTTTCATTTTAGTAGATTTCATTTTGCTCTTTTATTTCCTTTGCATTTTCTATCTGTCTCTGTCTCTCATTTCCCCGTATATTTTATCCTTCCCTAGGATCTTAAACATAAAATGTACTAACACTGCAGTATTTGATTGTATCAAGCCATAATACATTCATGGGAACCAGAACAACAGCCTAACCACATTAAAATGAAAAATTGACGATGGTAAACTGCCTGTCAGTATTCTATCCCTTGATGCTAATAATTTAAACCCAGTGCAATCATTTAATTCTGGACACACTTCATCACTATGTCTACTGTAAATAAAAACATCAAATTAGTGCCATGTTTGAAGACTATTCTGTGCCCTATCAAATTATCTGCTAACAATTAAGGATTTATTTCCATCTAATTGTTAATTTCAGTTGAAAAAAAATAATTGATCTCAGTAAGTTAACAGGTTAGCTTGACTGAAGGAAAGAAATAGCAAACATTTTGTCCATTGTCATCAATACCCTGAGACTTGCTCATTGATTAATATTGGCTTTAAAAAGAAACAAAACAAGACATATTTTAAGAGGTTTTTAAAGATCATTCAAAACAGAATTACACAGGCATGTATAAGGGTTAGATCGGGTGTTGATTGGAAGAGGCAATTGCAGGGTAAAGCTATAACAGAGAATATGGAGGACATTCAGGAAGAGATGCCTCAGATACAGACTTACCCCTAGGAAGAAAAAAGGCAGAACATTCAAAGTTAATGGGCAGAATTTTTTGGCTGACGCGCAGGTGGCGGAGCCTGCAAGTCAACGCTTAAAATGTCGCGCGCTGACATCGCGCGAGCGTCCTGAATTCAGCGTGCGGCATCGTGATATTTAGGTGGGCGGGTGCGCTATGCTCGGCAATTGGCACCGATTTTGAGGAGCCCATGCGATCTTAGGCTCGGCGCATGGGCCCAACGGGCAGGCGGGTAAGTGATTTTTTAACAAAATTCATGCACTGGCGGGATATGTGGGCTCAGAGGGGTTGCTCATGTTTTTTCTGAAGTATTTAATGCAGAAAGTGTTTTAAACTTGCCTGTGGAGGGGCGCAGGGCCAAGAGGTTGTCCAAGGTGGAAGGGGCCACAGAAGACGCCACTATCCTGCTGCCAGGGTATACAGGCGGCGAAGCAGCTACCTCAATATGACTGAGGTGCAGTGCCAAAGGAGGCTCCAACTGTCAAGGGAGACAGTCAACACTATCTGTCAGATGATTGGCCCTGAGATCTCTCCTAAATGTGTGGGCGGACACCCCATGCCAGTGGCTCTGAAGCTCACAGCTGCCCTCCACTTCTATGCCTCTGGCTCCTTCCAGGGCTCGGTGGGTGATCTTTGCGGTGTCTCCTAATCAGCTGTCCACACTGTGTCAAGCAGGTTACAGACGCTCTGTTCAGACGGGCATTGACCTTCATCCACTTCCGCTGCGACCAGGCAAGTCAGGCACAGCGAGCCAGAGGCTTCGCGGCCATTGTTGACTTCCCCCGCTTCCAGGGTGCAATAGACTGTACAGATGTGGCCATCAAGGCGCCAGCAGGTGAGCCCGGTGCCTTCGTCAACAGGAAGGACTTCCACTCCATGAACGTGTAGATAGTGTGTGATCACAGGATGCAGATTCTGCAAGTCTGTGCAAGCTACCCAGGCAGCTCCCACGACGCCTACATCCTCAGACACTCCCAGGTGCCGGGGCTCTTCAGTGCTCCAGCCCGGCTGGATGGTTGGCTGCTGGGTGACAAGGGCTATCCCCTCAGAAGGTGGCTCATGACGCCTCTCCACCATCCAAGAACAGAAGCTGAGCAGCGCTACAATAGGAGCCACAGCACCACAAGGGCTGTGGTGGAGAGAGCCATCGGTCTTCCCAAGATGCACTTCCGTTGCCTGGACCACTCAGGGGACGCACTCCAGTACCCCCCAGATCGCGTCTCTGTGATAGTGGCAGCATGCTGCACTCTGCAAAATCTTGCGCTGGAAAGGGGGGATGCAGTTGACGATGAAGACCTTGACGCAGGGAATGAGGCTGCACATGATGAATCCAGCAGTGGCTCAGAGGATGAGGAAGCACAGGGCAATGATGAGGGGCAGCACGCCGACCCGCTTCTACACCAAGGAGGCAGGGACACCCGGGACACTTTAATCCAAAGAACCTTCAGCTAGATCCACACACATGGATCTGCAGGACCAGCATTGCCTGGCACTTCCACACGTGGCACTTAGGTGCTACATCTTCCACCGCATCCACTGCAACTAAGGGCTTAGTACAGAAACATCAATATCCACTCAAACACTCATGATATGTCTGTGAAACATACAAATGCAGCACAAAGGAAACACCCTCAGCCATCGTCAGAAAAGTGGACTTTATTCAGTCCAACATAAAACACAAACGTCGCTCTGATGTACATAACTATTTTTTCCCTAATCCAGGGCCAACACAAAATCACCAGTGACATACCCATGGTGTGCCTAACGTGCCTTATGCTTTCGTTTTCGGGTGCTATGTCTAGGTGCTGCCCCATCTCTCGGAATGACTTGTGAGCCAGCCTGCTGACTCTGCTGTCCTATTGGCCTCGATGACCTTGGCGGGCATCCTCTGGCCCGTGGAGCCTGTGATGGCCCCGCCTGGGAGGGAGTGGCCAGTTCCAAAACTGGCACCTCCCCAGTTGTCGCAGCCTCAACGGATGCAACGGTCACTGGCAGAGGGGCGGAGGAGCTGCTGCCCTCATCCGGAGTGCCCTGAGAGGAGCTCGCAGCGACGACAGGCAGCTGCTGTGCCGACGTGAGGTCACATTGGACCTCCCTGCTCACCTCAGATCGATGGGGCACCAGGCGCCGACACTTGGTGCCCAAAACATCTCCCACATTGGGAATGACCACCTGTGGCCATTACTTCTGTGAGGGCTTGCAGGTCAGAGCGTAACCCAATCAGAAGAGTCTCCATCCGATCGAAGCCCCTCTCCATGAGAGTCGCCAATCTCTCCATGGAGGAAGCCTGAAGCTCTGCCCTGAGGTTCATGCCATCACTGACACTTTGTCTGGATTCCTCCACCACAGAGACCAACTGAAGCACACCCTCATGCAACCCTGCCAGATGCTCCCGCGCATCCTGCCGCTTGTATTGCAGCTGCTGCATTGGTGACATCTCCAGAGGCACATCATCACTGCCGGACTCAGCATGTGCCTGGTCCCCTGCAGACCTCCGGCTGCTGGCGCCATCGGCACTCTCTGTCCGTGCCATCTCCTCCAGCGATCGTGAAGTGCCCTCTCCACTGTGCCCCGGGACACTGGCCGACATTATATTCCCCACCGAAGTGTTTGTGTCTATGCTGGTGCCTGGCTGGCTGAAATGATGTGACACAAGTTGCAAGTCTTGGCCCTCAGGTGTGGAGGGGGGGCTCCGGACTTGTTGGTGGTGGCCATGTGGTGGTGATACTGAAATTAACAACAAGGACAGTGCATCAGTTAGCGTTCAGTCAGTAACACCTTCCATCCCTTTCCTCCCCAGGCTTCATAATGCGCTCACCCTTCAAGAACCTAAAGAGACGAACATTGGTGGGGTGGTAATTAGTTAAGAGGAGGCCAAACATTACACGCGCTTACAGACAGGCTGGTCAGATGGCCTAAGGAATGCCACATGGAATGTTATGTGGATAAGTGTGCGGTTAAGCACTTGGGCAAGACAAACAAGGTATGGGAATACATGAGTAATGGTAGGACTGTGGGAAGTCAGGACGATGACAGGGACCTTGCTGGGCAGACCCGATAAGGTAGCAGAACAGGAACATAAGGCGCTTAACAAGGTCAAAGCCAGACTTGCCTTTATTAGCTGAGGAATAGAATGTAGGAAAAGGGAGGTCATGTTGCAAGTGCAGAAAATGCTGTCGAGGCCACAGCTACACTTCTGCGTTCAGTTGTCACCTGCGCTTCATGGGAGGGATGGCTTTGGAGTGGGGAGAGTGCAGAGGTTCCTGACCAGGATGCATGCTGGCCTGGAGAGTTGGAGTTATGAGGAAACATTGCAAACACTTGCGACATTTGCCATGGAGCACAGGAGGTTGACAGGTCACATTATTGACCTTCAAACCGTTATGAGGGGCATAGCAGAAACACTGGTCACTATCTTTCAATCTTCATTGAATACAGGGGTGGTGCCGGATGACTGGAGAATTGCTAATATTTTGCCATGAATGAAGAAGGGGGAGAGGGATAAACTAGGGTCTGCATCATCCGGTAGGTGAGCTGGGGGGGCGGGGCCCACTCGCCGACACATAAAATGACGCGGGGTGACATCAGGCGGGCATCTCTACGTCACCGCGCATCATTTAGATTTTCAGTTCAGCGGGTGCGCAGCCGAGTCGGGTGTGCACCCGCCGACCTGTCAATGGCCACATAGAGCCATTAATAAAGTAATTAAACCAATTAATAGACCTGCCCGTCCAACCTTAAGGTTGGCGGGCAGGCGAAGAGCCCAGGCGGCCTTCAGAAAAAACATGAAACTTCATCCATGGGCGGGATGAGGTTTCATGAGGGAGTTAAAATGTGTATAAAGTGTTTAAATATAAGAAATTGACATGTCCCAGCTCGTGTGACAGTGTCACATGAGGGGACATGTCAGGAATATTTTTCCTACCCTTCCAGAAATTTTTAACACATCCAGCTGAGGCAGCACTTTGCCACTCCCAGCTCTGGGAATCACCCTCTCCCCCCACACCCCCCCCGCCCACACAGGGAGCGCACAGCGCTTCCGAGCGAACGTCACACTGGGCGGGCCTTAATTGACCCACCCACGTAAAATGGCGGCGCACCCCCGACCACGGGAGCCGATCGGGAACCTGCTTGCGCCCGCTCCCGCATATTCCCCCCTCAATGGGGGGAAAATGCTGGCCCTAGGAAACTACACACCAGTCAGCCTAACATCAGTAGTGAAGATGTTATTGGAACCCATTACCTGGGACAAAATAAGCTTCAATTCAAAAAAGTATGAGTTAAGCAAAGAGAGACAGCATGGATTTGTTAAAAACTGATTAGCTCGGTTGAATTCTTTGATGAGGAAATAAGATTTATCAAGGTAGTGCAGCAGATGTATATATGGACCTGTAGAAGGCATTCTACAAAGCACTGCCCAGAAAACTCATTCAGATGGAAGCCCAGGGATTTAGGAGGAAAGTGGTTGTATGGATACAAAATTGGCAGTGACAGGTAACAAAGGCTGATGCTGGATGGATATGTGTCAGACAGGGATGTGGTTTGAGGCAATGCTCTCCGGTTTTGGGCACATTACAATTTTTATAAATGACCTAGACTTGGCTGCAGGGAGGAGCATTATAAAATTTGCAGGTTATATAAAACTTGACAAAGCAGTAAATCATGATTAATGGCGCAATTGAACTCGATTTTTTTTGTGGCCTGTCCAACCTTACGGTTGGCGGACGAGCTAATCAGCCAGGCGGCCTTTACATTTTTCATGAAGCCTCATCCAAAGGTGGGATGAAATCCCCATTAGGAAGTAAAATAGCAAGAAACATCGGTGGACAGCATTTTTATGGGGTATGTTTTTAGGTGCTTGATTGTGCTGCATGAACATGTTATGCAGCTTTTTTATGTTTTATTTCATTATTTGCAGGTTTGAAGCTCCCTGAGGCAGCTGTCTGTCTTCAGGGGGCTCTCTCGCAGCGCTCACCCACACCCACAGTGACGTCGTCACCAGCCCTCTTCCCGCCCCCACCCCATCAGCGCTGAGCTTCTCAGTGCACGTTTCACGCTGGCTGGCCATTAATTGGCCAAACAACATGAAATCGCGGACAGGGGCCTGTTTCCCGACCGCTCCTGGGCCCACCAATCGTGCATGCCCAACGAGGGGTAGTTCAGGCCATAGGTTTCAGGATAACATGGACAGGATGGTGAAATGGGCAGAAGCATGGCAGGTGGAGTTCAGCGCAGAGATATATGAAGTGATGCACAATCGGAGAACCAATGTGGAAAGGCAGTGCAGTATAAATTGTAATCTTTTGAAAAGTATCGAGGAGCTGAGAGACTTTGACGTCTATATACAAAGGTCCTTAAAGTTGGCATGGCAAGTTGATAAGGTGTTTAAAAATCAAATGGTTCGCTATTATATTGTTATATTATTCATAAAGAGTTAGGAACTGTATTGTTATGCACCTGTCTACATGGCCAGGATTTTCCATTAATCGGGCAGGCTCAGCAGGAGCGGGTGGGGGCTGTTGCGGAGTCTGTGGGGCAGGGGGAGGAGGGGGAGGAGGGAGAGTCGGGTCCAAAGGTCTTTCGCGCATGCGCACGAAAGAGCGCTTCAATCTGCACTTTATAACAAAATAAATAAAGACATGAGAAATTTAATTAAACATGTCCCCTCATGTGACTGTCACAGGAGATGGGACATGTTTTTTTTTTCAAAGAAAGTTTTTATGTCATCTGTAATAACTTTAGGAAACTTCATCCCGCTCGTGGATGAGGTTTCCTAAAAAACCGTAAAGGCTGCTTGGCCTTTTTGCCAGAGTAAAATTCATGTTTATTGCCTGTTCAATGGCCTTAATAGGCCTATCAATTATCAGCGGGTGGGCAGCCAACTCCGGCGCGTGTCCGCCGAATGAAATATCACGAGACAGCGCGATAACATCGGAACGCACGCCCGACATCACCATGCGTCATTTTACGTTCTGGCGTGTCGGGCCCGTCCCCACACACCGAATGTAAAATTCTGCCCCATAAGTATCCAGGATGCCACATCACTGACTGCAGCATGACAGTCTGTGTACCAACTAACAACTCTGCAGCACATGGTGAGATCTGAGAAATACATTCGGTGTCAGCTCCTGTATCTGTGTAAAATAGTGTGATAATTTTGAACTTCTAGGAAATAAATGGAAGAGTATAATACAAAAAGAGAGAAATGTTGCTCGAACTTTATTACTAACTGGTTAAACCTCAGCTGTAGTGTTGTAGACAATTCTGAACACCACAGTGCAGGAAGGGTGTAAATGCATTAGACATGATACAGAGGTTTACCAGGGTGAGAGTCTTCAGTTATGAGGTGATGTTGGGAATATTAAGGCTGGAATTTTACGGCCCTGTCACAGTGGGGGTGGGGCCAGAAAATGTGGTGATCCATTCAAAAGTCCATTGACTTTGGCAGGACTGGAAAACTCCACCGGAGGGAGAAGCCATAAAATTCCGCCCTTCGGACTCTTCTCCTTGAAATAGAAAAGGTTAAGAGGTGAGCTAATATTGGTTTTTCAGATGCTGAGAAGTTTTGATAGACTGGTTAGAGAAAAATATTTCCCCTCATGAGTCGCTGATAAGTACAGGTCATAAATTCAAAATCAATAGCAAAGGGAGATGAGGGGAAATTATTTGACTCAGAGAACTGTCGGGGTCTGGAATGCTCTGCTTAAAAAGATGGTGGAAGCTGATTCCTTGAATAAAATCAAAAGGGTGCTCGATAGATAATACCATAAACCATAATAGATTGTACACTGCTGTTAAAAATTAATAAGGAATAAAAATGCCAAAAGACACAAAAAATTGCTATTCTATTTACTAGTGTCTTCTCAACGTGTGTTAGATAACAACAAGAAACAAAGAGATAAAGTTACGACATGTATAACAGCTAACAAATCCTTTTAGCCATTGCCCAATTACAGCCAAAAGTCAACAAGGTAACCTTAAGCCTAGGCTTCTAGGTCTGTTGTCTTACTAGCAATAATAGGGACTGAATGCAAAATGAACTCTATTGTATATGTAAAAAATATATCTATGTGTTCATGAGAGTGATGTCAAGGCTGTGATATTCCCTCAGGATTCAAGGTTTATTACTTAGTTACAAAACATTCAAGTGGGTTATCTGAATCTCGAGAAGATTGCCTTCTAATCATTCCCAGTTACCTGTTTTTGGTTACCCAGTATTGTTTATTTGTACTCTTTGTTGTGTTTTTATAATGATATAAAGGCACCAATCTCTCATATGGAATTGTGCAAACTCATTGTGCGTTCATTTATTGAGACTAGGCACATGGGAACATTTATACAGAGGCATCAAAGCTTGAAGACACCAGAAGCAGAGCTGTTTATGTGTGCCACGCTTGAAAGCAAAAGTAAAACTAGACCGCATGACACACTTCCTTCTAGTGATGTCATGCTGCAATCCCTTAAAAGCATATTACAACACTCTTTACTGTGGTATTACAGGTACCAAAACAGACCTAAACACTAAACAGTAACCAGCCCTCAACCCTACAAACGCAATGATCTCTTCTGTTCTTCAGCACTACAGAAAAAGACATAAGGGACCGATGAAGATTATTCTGTTAAAGTTTTGTGTTTCTCTTCTGCTGGTGTGTGATGACTACTCTGGCCTGTCTGCCTACATGCACAGCTCACCAACAGCTTCAGAATGTGCATACAAACTGCAGAATGGTACAACAGCCCGGCAATGCAACACACAGGTCAGTTTTGTGTAATGATATGAATGTTTACAACCTTAGTATTTAAATGATCATTATTCTCATATTTCTGCTTTACCCTATTGGACTTGACTAAATTCATATTGGAATCAATAGTTTAACAAGAATAACATGGCTGAGGAAGGCAAGAAAACACCATGGGGTAGAAATTGGTCATTGTTGGCCTCATTTTCTGGATGGGAAATGCAGAATGGGGTAAAAATAACTAAGGGCGGAATTTTACTGCCCTGTCATGGTGGGGGCAGGGCCATAAAATGGGGCAAGCCGTTCAAAAGTCCATTGACTTCGGCAGGACTGTAAAATCCCGTTGGCGTAAAATTCCGCCCTAAGTTTCCGAGTCTATGCCCAGGAAACCAGGGAGCCTGAAAAAAATGGAATGCCCTGTTGGCCTCTGACATTCCCAGGCATCCAGGGCAGCCATTTAAAACAAGCATTAGGCCCATTGCTTACATTAAATAGGGGACAAACGCTTATTGGGCAGAGAAATTGGGCTGCCTTGTCATGGGCCTGCTCCACTCAGGCTTTCCAGGTGCAATTGTGGCTGCCAACAAAAAGATAAAACTAAACTCTTTCACGTGAAACCATGAGGGGCAGGTGAGTCCGCTCCACAGTATTTCTAATGTCTGGGATTGTCCCCCTCTGTCTGTCCTTGACCACCCGCTACCCTCCACCCCCCCGCAAAAGCACTTACCTGATTGCCACTGCCCGCTGGACAAGTGAGCCAAAATTGGTGAACTACCTGTGGAGGTGCGACAAGAGTTACAGGTCTGTGAACAGCAGTTTTTTTTTATTCATTCACGGGATGTGGGCTTCGCTGGCTGGGCCAGCATTTATTGCCCATCCCTAATTGCCCTTGAGAAGGTGGTGGTGAGCTGCCTGTTTACTGTTCCAGTTTATAATTCACTAGCATGTCACAAATTAAGAGATTCAAGAGGATTAACTGTCTTGGTGACAAAATAAATAAAGGCAAACACAGATGAAATCCATACATAATGATGCATGTGATTAAAAAAAGGGAGATTTCTATATGTTTGGACCTGTACAGTTCTGAAATAGCTAGGTTTAGCAAGGAAACTATCTTTTCTTAAGCAGTACAAAATTAAGGTTACTGATGAGCTGTCTATAAAAAACATGCCAGTTTAGTTGATCTAGAAATTAGATAGGATATGTGGTTTTGATCCATTAAATTCTACTTGGCCTTGTCATTAACAGGTCCTCAAAATTTGGAGAAAATGTGAGCCATTGCTCATGAGAATTCTACCTGATAGTCCACAGCATTGTATTTTACTTATGAATAGGTGACAGTTCTGACTCCAGAGACTTTGGGAGTTTTTGCATACTGAAAAATTTTCCCAGAGACTCCTGGGTTCCAAGTTCGAACCTCTGACCTTAAACCCATGATATAAAACCTAGTAATGCATGCTATTCTCTCAAAATTAGCAAGCACCTGGTTCTTGTTCTCCCTGCTCATGTAGCATCCTCATTGTCCAAGGGTTGCTCATCATGGCATCCCCCTGTGGGAAGGCAAGGGGACAGGCCGCAAGAACGACCTCAGCCACGACTAAACCTGCGCTGTTGTTGTTATTCTGCACTGCAATCTAGTAAATTGGCCAACTGAGCTAACTGACCCTTGCTTCCTGTGGCTCCTTCTATTTGAAAACTCAGAATTTGGAGCTTGCACATCTACCAATATATGGCCATTAGACCTACTTGCACTAACTCAATGGGTGAAATTATCAGAAACAAACTATACAATGCAATCAGCTATATTATATGGCCCTCAATATCAGAGTGTCAATGAATGAAGTCTTCCCCTTCAAGTTTCCTCCACTCCCACTCTGTATTAGACATACACAAATTTAGGGAAGAAATTTTTCTTTAATTGATCAGTTATGAAACAGACTAGTCACATCCTAATATACTACTAAACCAACAGGAATTGGATTTTTATACGGCAGAGGCAAACATTTTTCTCACAAGGTCATCAGTTAGGGATATAACATTTTAATTAAAAACATTACGCACAGATGACATTTTTTTTTGTACAAAGTAGTATATAGTCCGTCTGCAAATGTGCAACAAAATTATGGGTCATGAAAAATGGAGCTGTACATACACCCACATTCAGATGCTGAGAGACATCCTGTCTTTCTTTCACATTCACTATGTCAATGGAAAAGTGGAGCTGAACACTAAGTGCCATAATGTGTCTATTCAGTAAATAGTCCACAACTGGGAAGTTTTAAATCACTTTGTCAACCTCAGTTCAATGATAGCACTCACAGTCTAGACAGCAAGTTGTGGGTTCAAACTCCACTGCAGAGATCTCAATGCACAATCTCGGCTCTGACAGCAATCTTGCACAGTTGGAGAGGCCAGGGGCTAAATTGAGCCAAGTAGCACCCAATTTTAGATGCTACAAGGCCATGTATGAACATAAAGGGGGCTGAGACACTTGTGTATATTATCAAATGGCAAGCGTGCATAGGATAAACAGGAGGCATCCTTTACCATTGTCTGAATATTAGCCCATTTTTGGAACAAGCCTTTTCAATTATTTGCTTGCTACACATTCGCTGAATCATTAAAAGTAAAAGCTTTTTCAGAAAAACTCTTTCACCATACTTGGTACGAAAGAGAATATCAAAATATCCCTATTACACTTCTGAATATTTGAAATGGTGATGGTTACTAATTGAAAAAAGGGAAATGTTTATAGCTTGTACTCAATGCTTTTATTTGAAATACAAGAACGATGGTAGTTTGAAACCTTTATCATCTTTGTATCCTTAGAGTCTGAACACATTAAAAGTAAGAAATATTTTCATTCCCTCATCGGATTTCTTCCCAGTACAATAAACTGTGAGACATAAGTATGGGGACATGAAAATGGTTCAATTCACAAGGCAGTCAAAAAAATAATAGAAAATGCCATATTTGATTAATGGACAAGAATATTGTTGCAGACTTCAAACGGGTTAAAGGGGAATTATCTTGGCAAAAGGAAGAATAGTATCTGATAGCTGCGAATATGGTCAATTCTGGCATAGTGGCAAACCATGGATTTTACCGTGATTTTTACAATAAACTAAGTATTGAACTTGACATAAAACCTTGCTAATTATTCAAAAATTAATGACCATCTCATCGTCGCTGGTATTATCCCAGCAGCAGGTGGGCCTATCGTCATGGAGCGTGCATGGCAATTAAAATTATGCAGCAATTTGTTACCTCCTTGTTGGTGGAGGGGGGAGGGGTCCCTCGCTGATCGAGGGACCGGACATTGGGAAGAGTGGTGTGTGGGGAGGGGGCCCGATGGAGAGCCACCCTCCTCCCACCTTTGATGCTGACTCCCTCTGCAAGCCTCTCCCCATGACCCTGCCCCATAAAACACCCCCACACTTTATTTCCTGATTGGCCGGCAGCTCTTGGTAGGTGAGGCGTCTGCCTGCGGGGGCTTGATTCCAAGGGAATCGCCGCTGCTTGGTTGGCTTGTGGTTCAGCAGGCCTTTCTGACAAGAGGCATGGCAAGTCTCTTGTTGGCTCTCCAGCTGGCAGGCAATACCCGCAGTGCCTCAACAGGATTCAGCCCAACAATTCAAGCTGTGCACCTTCCACAACAAAGGTCAGCAGCTGAAATTACAATACATTACAGCAGATGTGTAGCTGATATATCTTCATAAATCTATAACTGAAATTATATTCAATACAAAAACAGAGTATATACGTTAGACCTAGAACTATTTGCACTTTACAAAAGAAAGGTCTAAAACAGAGGGTATATTCATTACACAGTGCAAGTCTATAGTGAGACTGTTATTACGTTACAGATTTACACAAATTCATTTTAAGCCAATTATTTATTCATTTTAAATGCACATGTCAGTTTTGCTGCTTTTGATTAATGCATTTATAAAAACTCATTAGAGATTTAAAACTATCTTTTACGTCACCGGAACATCTTGATACATGGCTGGTCATGTAAAAAAATCATAAGAATTAATTTATTATAAAAGTGGTTTACAGAAAAATGCGATTAGAATTTTTAACAAACCCTTTGTTGGGATAACCTCTCACTGGGTCTATTTTATTTTTAGATTCTACTTGCTAATGTATCCATTTACATGCTTTAAATGTATTATACTGACTTTTAGTGCAAACATTAATAGAATATATATTAGATATTTGCATTATATTAATCATATTCAAGTGTAGTGAATTATTCCCTATTTCTATCACCTGTAAAATTTCTATGGCCAGGATTTTCCATTTTGGAAGTGTGGGAGTGGGAGTGGGCGGACGCAGGCATGGACCCAATTGCCGCCCGCAATCGGGTCCGCGCCGCCATTTTACACGGGTGGGCCAATTAAGACCCGCCCAGCGTATTTCCCAACTCCTGTGGATAGCGGGAGTGTGTGGGCAGCAGCGGGCATGCACAGACCACCGGGTTCAATGGCGACCCGGCATCTGTTTAAAAGAAGGCCTGGCAGCCTTTTGTAGGCTGCTCACAATGGCCAGTTCCAGGCCACACCGGAGGGGTTCGGGTGAGCAGGCCAGGCTTGGGGGATGGCCAGAGGAGCAGGGCAGGCTGCAGGGTAGGCCAAAGCGCCCCTCGTTTTTCTGATGACTGCCTTGCTGCCCTCCTCGAGGAGGTGGCAGCACGGTGGGAGGTGTTGGTCCCCCAGGATGGGAGGAGGAGGCCCCGCCACATGACGAAACCTGCCTGGGAGGAGGTGGTGGAGGTGGTGAGCTCCCACGACGTGGTGCGGCGCACCTGGATCCAGTGCCGCAAGCGCTTCAACGATTTGTTGCGCTTTGGCAGGGTAAGTACTATGTTGGCATTGGGCACTTAACCCAGCAGGTAGCCTTACCCCCTGAGGACCCCCACCCCAAGTCTTACTGTCGTGACTGCATTGAATCATTTAGGGCATTTTTCCTTTGCTGGGTGGCCAAGGAGATAGTGCCCATGCTGAGGTCAGCCTGAGTGGGTCATGAGGAGATGAGTTCTCCCCCGCAGCATGTGTTGTTCTTAGTCGCACATGACTAGTTTGGGGGCAACCTGGAGGAGCTGCAGCTAGGCGCGTAATGAGAACTCCAGCACATGTCCTATTCAGGGTGATGAGATGGTGGAAGGGGAGCCTCAAGGTGTCATGGCAAAGAACCATCTGCTGCCCTCTATGCCGCACTTGGTTGCGCCTCCTTGCTATGGGAGGAAATACCGTGTGGTTCCTAATGTGATGTAGGCAGCATGTGTCCAAGGGGGCGGTGGGGGGCTAGGGAGCAGGCTTAGCATCTTTGTCTGAGTGATCAGCAGCAGTGGGGAGAGGAGGCACTGGAGGCCTGATCAGCCCCACTCTGGTTGGCGTGCGCAAGCAGGGTCCATGTGCAATTTGCCCTAATGAATAGTCTTCTCTCTTTTTCAGGAGAAGAATGCTCATAACGTGTCCAAGTGTGCGAGGACTAGGGGTGGCCAGGCACAGCTCTCCATATTAAGCCAGTTCGAGCAGGGGGCCCTTGAGCTAGAGAGGCATCATGCACCCAGCGGCGTTGGTGAGGCTGGGGTGGCACAGCCAGGTATTTAAGGCCAACAGTGATGTCCGCATTGTCCTCCCAACAGCCATAGCACTGAAGATTGTTAAATTAGTTATTGTTGCAACATTACTGGGCTATTGGTTCTGGAAGGTTCAGCGCGTAATGAGCCGAGGGTACAGGGCTGAAGTTTGTCACTAGCTGCACGTTAACTGATCCACTGTCCTTGTTCTTCCTTTCGGCATCATCAGAGCAGGGCTGGGAGGAGGAGCAGCAGAGGCCCCCTCTCACACCTGAGGGGCCTGAGGTCTCACCAGCGTCACACCATCTCTGCCAGGCAGGTACCAGCGCAGATACTAGCACCTCGGTGAGAATTCAAACATCGGCTAGTGTCCTGGGGCACAATGGTGAGGGCACATCACAGTTGCTGGAGGAGCTGGCAGAGACAGAGAGTGCCCATGTCGCCAGCAGCCAGAGGACTGCAGGGGACCAGGCACATGCTCAGTCAGTGCCTGATGATGTGCCTCTGGAGTCGTCCGCGACGTGGCAGCTGCAGGAAATGCGACCGGGTGTGCGGGAGCATCTGGGGGAGATACATGAGGCTGTGCTTCACTTGGTCTCCGTGGTGGAGGAGTCTACGCGGACGATTGCCGAAGCAATGAGCTACAGGTCAGAGCGCCATGCGTTCTCCATGGAGAGAGTGGCGACTCTCGGGGAGAGGCTACTTCAGGAGACCCGCCAGGGCTTCTTGGGGATGCGCTCGGTCCAGCAAGCCCTCACATCGACATTGACCTCAGCTAGTCACTGGCAGTGTGGGAGATGGTGTGGATATTCAGCTTCCCAGCTCGTTGCCCATCCATCCATGGTGAGCAGGAAGGTCCAAGGCAACCTCACGTCGGCACAGCAGCTGCCTGTTGTCTCTGCGGGCACCTCTCAGGGCGCTCCAGATGAGGGCACCAGCTCTTCCATCCCTCTCCCAGTGACCGTATCATCCGGTGAGGCTGCGGTGACTGGGGAGATGCTAACTGTGGAACTGGCAGCTCCCTCCCAGGCGGGGCCAGCACAGGCTCCAAAGGCCAGAGGACGACCACCAAGGTCATTGTGGCCAACAGGGCAGCAGAGTCAACATGAAATGAAAGCTTAAGGGTGGCTTGTTTCTTCTGCATGCGTATGTTTAAGAAAAGCATCATGAGTGTTTCTTTGGACATTCAGCTTTATGTACAAGGCCCTTAGTTCCTGCTGATGACCTGGCAGATTTTGCACAGGTATCAAGTATCGAGGCGCAAGGCAAGGCTGGTCCTGGTCATCCATCTGTGTTGTGCTAACTGAAGGTTCATTGGATTAAAGCATCCCGGGTGTCTCTGCCTCCCTGGAGTAGTCCCGGGTCAGCGTCTACCCCCTCAGCATTTCCCTGTTCATGCTCATCCACGGACTCACTGCTGGACTCATCGTGTGCAGCCGCAGACACTGCGCCGACATCTTCATCGTCCACTGCGTCCCCCCCTTTCCAGCGCAAGATTGTGGAGAGCGCAGCATGCAACCACCATCACCGAGACACGATCTGGAGGGTACTGGAGTGCGTCCCCTGAGCGGTCCAGGCATCAGAAGCGCATCTTGAGAAGACCGATGGCTCTCTCCACCACAGACCTTGTGGTGCCGTGGCTCCTATTGTAGCGCTGCTCAGCTTCTGTTCTTGGATGGTGGAGAGGCGTCATGAGCCACCTTCTGAGGGGATAGCCCTTGTCACCCAGCAACCATCCATCCAGCCGAGCTGGAGCACTGAAGAGCTCCGGCACCTGGGAGTGTCTGAGAATGTAGGCGTCGTGGGAGTTGTCTGGGTACCTTGCACAGACTTGTAAAACCAGCATCCTGTGATCACACACTATCTGCACGTTCAAGGAGTGGAAGCCCTTCCTGTTGACGAAGGCACCGGGCTCACCTGCTGGCGCCTTGATGGCCACATGTGTACAGTCTATTGCACCCTGGACACGGGGGAAGCCAGCAATTGCCGCGAAGCCTCTGGCTCACTGTGCCTGATTTGCCTGGTCCCAATGGCAGTGGATGAAGGTCAATGCCCGTCTGAACAGAGCGTCTGTAACCTGCTTGACACAGTGTGGACAGTTGATTGGGAGACACCGCAAAGATCACCCACCGAGCCCTGGAAGGAGCCAGAGGCATAGAAGTTGAGGGCAGCTGTGACCTTCAGAGCCTCTGGTATGGGGTGTCCACCCACACAGTTAGGGGAGATCTCAGCCCAAACATCTGACAGATATAGTTCACTGTCTCTTTGACAGTCAAAGCCTCCTTCAGCACTGCACCTCAGTCATATTGAGGTAACTACTTCACCGCCTGTCTACTCTGGCAGCAGGATAGTGGCGTCTTCTGCAGCTCCTTCCACCTTGGACAACCTCTTGGCCCTGCACCCCTTGTGCCTCAGCCTGTCCTCCCAAAGGTGGCTCGCCTAGAGGCTGAATGTGCACTCCTGGCCTCCTCTTCCTTCTAGCCCTCCCTTCCTCCTTAGAGGAGCTGTCTCCAGTGGACAGATCAGATCCCATACCCAGGCTAAGGCAAGACCTCCTGAAAGCTACAGGCCCAGAAAAGATTCCTCACTGCAGAGTGCTGACCTGAAGGTCAAGAGTCCCGAAAAAGATGCTGGGGTGCGTTCTGAACTACTGCAGATCACACAGGCAAGGTTAAAAGACTTTCTGCAATAAATACTTCACAAAGCAGATTCACGAGCCCACTGAGCCCTCTTATCCCGCCCGTGGATGAGGTTAATAGAAAAGTCTCCTACCTGCCTGCCCGTTGTGCCCGTGGGGTGACCCAAAGATCACACGGGCGCCGAAAAATCGATGTCGTTTTGAAGACTAAAAGGCCTTAAGTGGCCTGTTAATTAATGACGAGCACGTGTCAGACTTCATCGTGCGCCTGCCCAGTGAAATATCACGATGGCGCACGGTGACATCTGGACGCTCGCCCGACATCACCGCGCGTCATTTTACGCGCGGACGTGTGGGGCCCACTCCCTGCACGTCAAATGGAAAATCCTGCTCTATATTTCAGGACTTTGACTTCACTCTCGAGTCGTACTCAAGTGTTTTAACTTTTAATCTTTTTACAATGGCAATCACTTGAAACTCTAATTAACCTTTTGACTTAACAAGCACACTTCCAAACATACCATTGATTTTGAGGGTGCAACAGCTTTTTTTTTCACTACGATTCTGGTAAATAACTTTGCACCCTAAAACAGCCGCTCATGCAAAATGGAAATTGCACAAAAGCTCGCATGATTCCAAGGGAGACAAATCAGCCAAGCGTACTTTAGAATTTCGTGACCCAAAAATTCCAACAATTCCCCACTGGAGTTTCGGCAGAGCTTCCCAGGAGAATGGCAGCCGGATTTGCTGGCACTCAGCTGTTTCTGCGAGTTGTGTTGCTGCGTTTCCACCTGCCCCATCCAAAGCAAATGAGGGACCGGTGGGGGCGGGGTGGGGGGGTGGCGAGGTTACTCTCTCGGTCAGATGTTCCTGCTCCTGATCCTCATTAGTAGATGCAGCGCTGTAGTGGTGGACGGCATGCCAAGTGATTGCAGGCATCCTGGTGCCAGGTGTCAACTTTGCCTCAGTGGTAGCAATGGCCGTAGTAGTTCAAAGGTCATGCATGGGTTCAAGTTCCATTCCAAAGACTTTGGGCAGAGTTTTGTCAGTGGCGTGCGTTTCTATTGGCCGAATTGGAAGTGTGCACCACTTCCGTTCTCTTTCTTTTTGCTGTCTCCCTCGTGATTCTAATTAAAATTTTAAATGGCGGCGGCGTGCGCAGGAGACGTGTAGGATCACGCAGTGGCAGTTGCTTTTCAGTGGTGAAACCCGCCATCAGCCGACAATGCAGCAGCTGTGGGTGGGCCATAAAAGAGCCTCCTGGTCAAACAGAGGAGGCTCTTCATCATGGCAGTAACTTCCTTGCCCAAACTCATAGCCATAAACATAAGATTTATCGAGAGTGCAAATTTAAATTTCACTTGTAAATAATTCACATTGCATTGATTTCACTTTATTCATCGTTATATGTTGAGTCTAGCTTAGTGAGAGATCTAAAGGTACTGGCATGCCTCATGATTGGCATGCATTGATAGTTACAGGAGTGTTGGGGACGTTTCCTTTATTGTGGAAGAAACAATATTGTGTTTTTCTGTTCACTCTTTATTGAATGTTCATGTTAGTGTCCAGTGTGGTACTGACCACCCTGTGGGACGTGGCTGTACTTGCAGGCTCAGCTGGCCCTCCCTTCTTTGCATTGTAAAGGACATGAGGAACAGAGGAACATGGGACTTAGGAGCAGTTGTAGGCAATTCGGCCCTTCAAGACTGCTCTGTTGTTTGATAAGATCATGGCTGATCTGGTTGTGGTCTCAACTCCACTTTCCTGTCCTCCCCTCATAACCTTGTCCATCAAAAATCTATCTAACTCATATCTAACAAATTCAATGACCCAGTCTACACTGCTTTTCGGGCAAGAGTCACATTGTCCAAGATCACCCTCAGTAGGGATAACAGGAATGTTGTAGGTGAACTCAAAACCCTGGAAGAGCCCTGCCAGTCCGCGATTGGACCCACGTTTGGGCAGTACTAACACTGTCCTTTCGGCCGCTCATTTTTTTACCTTGACTGACTGTTCTCAGCAACCCCCACCACACCCAAGATGCCAGGCCCTTCCCACTTCATTCCTCCATGCCCCTCTCCCCAACCTCTGTCCTCCCTTTGAGCCCTTTTCCATTCTTCTATGTGTCCGAAACAATTCCACCCCACCCCCCCCAACTCATTACTGACTCACCCTTGCCAGTCCTGAACCTCCATGCAAGCTGCCATGCTCTTGCCCCTCTCTCTTCTGCTGTAGAGTTCAACAAGGAAAACCACTGACCTCAGACACAACAGCACAAAGCCGCCTGGGTGCACGCCACCATTAAACAAACGTGAATTGGGTGCAACAAGATTCTCATGCGCCACTGACTTTATTTTAAAGGTAGGACTTTACTGAAAAAGTTTTATGCTACTGAGTATTCACTGCATGCAAATGTATTGCAATTACGAATCCACCACAGGATGGTGTGAGGCCCAATACACTGCAAACACGCCGCTGATTAATCTAAAGTCAAAATTTAATTTGCATCCAGCCTGATTCAGTCACTTTGCAACATTTCTCCTCCTTGTGGGCTACATAAAATCCTCCCTTTGGCACCATTATCTCAATCAGCACTTTGGAGCAGTACAGAAGGAGGGATGGCCTGTTGAAGGTGCAATCTTTCGAATGAGACAGTAGCTGAGATTTTGTCCACCCTTTCAGGTGGATGCTTAAGATCCTGTGGCACTATTAGAAAAACAGGCAGCTTGTCCTGGCCAACATATATTTCCCAATTAACAGCACCAAAAATGCTGTGTACAAATTGGCTCTCATGTTTCCCTACAACAACGGCCGCTCTTCCAAAACACTTCCTTGGCTGTGAAGCACTGGCGCATCCAGGAGGCTGCAATATCAATGCAACTTCTTACTTTGTGTGGGCCCCACAAAGGACGCCAGGACAGACATATGGCTTGATTCCCCAAAGATCTCCCTCCCAATCTTTTTTTTTTAAATTGTTGAAGATCTGACCCCTGGCCAAGGAATTAATAGTCAGAGGGAGGCCTGGATAACCGACACCCTCACTCCCACCCCCCCAACATCTGCCCAACAATGCTCAGTTGCCAGCGTTTCCAGAAGACATGGGCCTAAATTTATCGGAAGGTGGGGTCTCGCTTTCTGCCATGCGAGGAGACCCTGCCAACCCCGAGTGCCCCTCAGCCATTTCATGCTCGAATGAGCATCAGGAGGCCGCTGGTGGGACTTCTACCCTTCACTTGGAAGGAAGTCTCGCCTTAGAGAGCTGTTGACCAATCAGATTGGCCGACAGCTCTCCACTCCCTGCAGCAACAGCACTGCAGTGGACAGAGGAAGAAATGCAGGAGGACTTCGGAGCCTAAGTCTGGGCACTGGAGGCCCAGGTAAGTTCAAGGGGCCCCAGGGCAGGGAGGGTATGGAAGGCCTAGGGGGGGAGGGAGGGTGCACAAAATGGGCGACCAGGGTCTCAGGAGCGAGGCCTGGGGTTGAGGGAGGTCTGGAAGCCACTGGACTTTAAGGGGTGGTGGGGGCGGTGCCACCAATCAGAAGGGGGTTTCTGATGGAGGCACTGCACCCCCACCTTCCCACCCGGGATCTAACTCTGCTCTTTCTCGGGCTTCCCCCTCAAATGTTCAATCCTCCTGCCAGCCTAAAAATTGAGGCTGGGCAGGAAACAGCCCTAGGGCCTCAACTGAGGTAAGACCAGGCTTCCCGCCTGAGACCTTGCCTCCCCCAGGTTAAAATGGCTGTGTAGTAGAGGCAGGCGGGAACCCAGAGGAAATCTCATCCCTTCAATTTCACGCTCCAGCCCCACCACCCCACCTAAAAACCCGCTGGTGGAGGAGCATAAAATTCTGGCCATGGTCAAATGGGTGTTCAAAGATGAATCCCAAAAGACACTGTATCCAACTAGTCTATGGCACTGTGGTGTCTTCCACTCATTCTGTAAATTCCAGCTGCCAGGATTCACATCTGTTGAATTTTGCGGCCATTGTTTTTATTTGACTAATAATTCAAATTAGGAATCAACCATATAGACACAAGCAACTTATTGAAATTCCATATTTTAACACACTGAATAGCACCTCCAGCAAGATAGAGGAACAGCAAATGCCTTACTGTCATATTAAGCGTTAGCTGTTAATATCAGCAACAGAAATTTGAGCCCACTCTCCCCAACCATTTCAATATCTTCCGAGACATCTGGGGAGCAGGGAATATTCATATTATTTGAACATATTCTGACGAAGTCTGTTTGTGAAGCTAATTTTGAAGGAGGCACGAGTACTGAATGCACTTATAGTCCCCGTACTGACTTTCTTTGTTAACTCCTCCACTGCTGAACGCTCCTGAGAACAACATTTCTTCCACTTAAATGTTTCAGCCAGTACATGTTAAATGCTTTAAAATTAAATTTGCAACCATTTCCATTACCGATTACAACAAAACCTTGCAATAAAACATTTGTTGAAGAACTATATCAGTTCAGCCTAACATATTATCCAGACAGCAAAATCCAGTTAAGAGTGTCTGGGTTTATTTGAACACATCGCAGTGGCTTCTATTGGCAAATTAGTTAGTTTGTGCTTACCTTTATCACTTTGCATCTCATCTGTGCAGAGACCATATGGCTATTTCTAAGGTTCCCTACTCGAAACATCAGGCACATTTTGCCATCACGCTGGGAGATGACTGCGCTGTGGCTGAACATCAAAGTCTCTGCTCTTTTCTTTGGCTGGGACATTTTGATGAACATACACCCGATCAAAAAGGCATCCACGATGGAACCAAGCAAGGACTGGAACAAAAAGAGGATGATGCCCTCAGGGCACTTCTCGGTTATGTATCTGAAGCCATAACCGATAGTGGCCTCTGTTTCTATGAAGAAAAGAAAAGCGGATGGAAAATTGTAAACATTGGCCACACACGGGGTATAGTTCTCGCCATGGGTCTGGTTTATATCTCCTCGGATGTAGGCTATGATCCACCACATTGAAGCCATCACTAGCCAGGCGATTGTGTAAGTCAGAATGAAGATTAGGAGGTTCCATCTCCACTTCAGATCCACTAAAGTAGTGAACAAGTCAGAAATGTACCTACTTGTCTCTCCGCCTAAGTTCCCATGCTGAACATTGCAACGACCATTCTTGTCTACAAACCTTTGCCTTTTCTTTTTCACGGGAGCATTGTAGGTGGAAATCCGGGAAGTATTCACAACTTGATAGTCTTCACCGAATTTTCTACGGAGTGCAGACATTCTTTCAGCAGCACACTGATACCATCAATCCTTGTCCGGTGTTGTTTTATTCTTGAGGCAACCCTAGTCTTTGTGTTATGAGACAGGTCCCCTTTCGAATCTGGAAGTTAGAGAGGCACTAAATAACATTGTTTAGTTGCTAGGTAGCCTAGAATTTTCACTTCGAAAGATGTTTCCCTGTTGCTAGGTGGCTTAATGGCTTCCAGATAATGTAGGAAACTGGGGGCTGTCCTCGCTTCAGCTGCTCTTGTGGTGTTCTGTGAAGGTAGAAGGCTCAGGAGAATGTGCAGCATTGTTATAGGACTCCCTGGGAACTGTATCCAGCATCACGGTGATTCTGGAGATAGGAGCTGTACACGGCAGCTGGTTGACCAATTGGAGCAGGCTGCTGCCTTGCAATGGTCCCTCAGGGAAGAGATAAACAGAATGAGTGAACAACAGGGAGAAAAAACAGTGGCGAACACATAAAAGGATAAAGTAAAATGAAAATGAGATTGGGAAATGGAACCATGAAGCAAACATAACTAAAAAGGAGAGCCAGAAACAAATAATGTAAGTGAAGATCGCAAATCATTTTATTAATGCAAAGTTCAGACATCCAGAAAACTATCAAGTAGTATCACCCCGATTATCATTTCAAATTAAATTATGGATCTGTTGTTCATTAACTAGATGTCTTAATGATCATTATAGCAGTCTAGCGTAACAAATAAAAAGTCCTTATTCCAAGATGTAATTTGAATAAATTTAATTGAAATACGTTGGTTGAATAAAGAGAACAAGAAAAGTCTAAGCAGCATCATAAAATCCAGATTTTTTTAGAAAACAAATATCAGTTTATAATGGATTGAGATGAAAATGAGAATATTATTTCAACTAAACATAATGCTGCCCCCTACAGTTAGGAGTTATCCATAAAACTTAAAGAAACTAGAGCTCTCCAAGCATGTGGTGGGCTTTGTGTTTGTCTGAAATCCTTCTCGTGTGATTTTGCAGAGGTTTTAGGTGGGTTAATATCTCCAATGAAATAGCAAAGGAATTTCACACAAGCGTCTGATATCACATAATTTCAGGACACAGACCTAAGACCTAGCATTCTCCTGTTCGTGAAACCTTATGAACTAAGACCTGTATAAAAAATTGGTAAATCCATCAAAGCAGCAACAGATTAAACTTCCATGCTCCAAGCATCCAAATCCCTGAGAAAGGGGAGTTAGAATTGCTGGTGAAAATTTGATCATGGATTTAAGATTGTCTTAAACTAATACTGCATTCTGCAGGAGGTACATCAAACAGTTAACAGTTATAGTAGTTCAAACCTGGAATAACTGAGTATTTGGTGAGTTGGGAATAGTTCCAGATATTTCTGGTATTGATCGTTTAATGTTGTTATGAATAGGGACTGATAAGCTCACAATCATAGCTACTGTCCCAGGCAACAGGTCAACCATCGTAGAGTCAATCAAAACATAGTGAGGGACAGTTCCAGAGGGGGCTCAGGCTCATTAATGTTAATGTTACTAAGGGAGACCACTTGGTTCAGGAAGGCCTGCAAGGACAGTCAACTATCTGACACATATGACCACCGAAGATCTTGATTTCCATCAACTTTTATACAACAGGGCATTACAGCACCTGCCATTAGAAGCCTGCTACCACTCTCCCCCACTACACATTCCACACTACACATCCTTAACTAGCTGCGGACCAGCAATTGGAGGCAGGGAAACAGATGTAGGAGGGTTCTTTTTTGCTCAGTCTTTTCAGTGAGCTCTGTGGGAAATGAAGAGCAACCAAATGGCTTATGTTTTAACTCCTAGTCTGCCTGGTTCATGCCAGGCAGAGGAATTCAAAACTCCCCCTTTTTTCCCTCTAGGATTAATTGATCATTGTGACTCTGCTGTTTTCCATTCCTGTCAACTGTATGCTACATATATTACTGTTTGGTGTCTGGGCAACTAGTGCTGTATTTTCTACATAATGAAGGGATGACAGACTGAAAGGCATAGGGCTGGATTTTCGCCACAACAGAGAGCCTCTCCATCGTGGTGAAAATGGTGGGCGTGCCTGAAAATCAGAAATCCCGCCTCCGAACACGGGACTCCCTATTTTCACAGGGGCGGGAATAGAGTCAGGCCGGGGTTCACACATGCATGGTTTGTGGAGGCAGCTGGCCATTGAAATCATCATCTGCCTCCACTGAAGCGGGATTTTGGAAGGCCAGGAGTGTGAAATCCAGAGTGTGCAGATCTGGTTTGAACTTTGTAGATCTGTTTGGATACCCAGGTTACCCTTTGGAGAGGTAAGATACCCCTTTGGATCTGGTCCCAGGACACCTTTGATGGAGGTCAGGTGCCCTTTGGAATTGTCAAAAGAAGGCATAAATGTGTGTAAAAAGTGCTTAAACTCATTACTGTCAATCAAGTTCATTGGAAGTGTCAACAGACTTGTCAAATTCAACCGCCTAAACTGTCAGGACCTGTCAGAACTGTCAAGAGGATTTGTCCAGGCTGTCAACAGGATCTGTCAAGACCATCAAGAGAACCTGTCAAAAACAACTGTCAAAGACAGCAGTCAAGCTGTCAAGGCATTTAAAAGGCCTGCCCTTTACATTTTTGAAAAAACAATGTCTGGTGTATTTAAAAATATTGCTTGCTATGGATACAGGGGCACAGTTTGGCAAGGAGGGTATGGGGGGCATGGGGATCTGTACAGGGGCATGAATGACACGGATGGGGCATGGGGAGCATGTGGGGGGATGAGTGGCGTGAGGGCTGGAGGGATGTTTTGTGTTTTACTTTTTTCAACCTTTCAACAGCGTTGGTGCACAGAGGCAGGCCTTCTGGCCAACATGCCTCCACATCCGGCCAACCTCTGCGCTCGTTCCAGGGACTGACTTCTAATCCAGCTGCCTCCCCCACTTTCCCGGATCAAAAGTCCCAACTTCCAGGCCTCTCCTTTCTGGGTCATATTCGCGGAGCTGGGAAATGCCACGGCTCTGTGCATCCGACCTCGGAGTGAAAATCTGGGGCGCAGTAGCAGTGAATTAATTTTGTTAAATAATACAGCTCCATTGCTGATGGGTTTTTAATGATTTTTCATCATGTTTTCTGCTTGTGTGATGAATTTCCCATTATAGTTGTGGATGTGCTTGACAACTACATGCTCCCTTAGTTGCAAGACTGGTGGTGGCTACACCCTGTCTGGCGCAAAAGTAAAACAGGAAAGGTGGCCAAACCATGGCTTACAAGGGAAATTAGAGATAGTATTAGATCCAAGGAAGAGGCATACAAATTAGCCAGAAAAAACAACAGACCTGAGGATTGGGAGCAGTTTAGAATTCAGCAAAGGAGGACCAAGGGATTGATTAAGAAGGGGAAAATAGAGTATGAGAGTAAGCTTTCAAGGAACATAAAAACTGACTGTAAAAGTTTCTATGGGTATGTGAAGAGAAAAAGATTGGCGAAGACAAATGTAGGTCCCTTACAGTCAGAAACAGGGGAATTTATAATGGGGAACAAAGAAATGGCTGACCAACTAAATACATACTTTGGTCCTGTCTTCACAAAGGAGGACACTAATAACATACCAGAAATGTTGGGGAACACAGGGTTTAGTGAGAGGGAGGAACTGAAAGAAATCAGTATTAGTAGGGAAATGGTGTTGGGGAAATTGATGGGATTGAAAGCCGATAAATCCCCGGGGCCTGATAATCTATATCCCAGAGTACTTAAGGAAGTGGCCCTAGAGATAGTGGATGCATTGGTGGTCATCTTCCAAGATTCTATAGACTCTGGAACAGTTCCTACAGATTGGAGGGTAGCTAATGTAGCCCCACTATTTAAAAAGGGAGGCAGAGAGAAAACAGGGAATTATAGACCAGTCAGCCTGACATCAGTAGTGGGGACAATTCTAGAGTCCATTATAAAAGATTTAATAGCGGAGCACGTGGAAAACAGTGGCAGAATCGGACAGAGTCAGCATGGATTTATGAAAGGGAAATCATGCTTGACAAATCTACTGTAATTTTTCGAGGATGTAACTAGTAGAGTTGATGAGGGGGAGCCAGTGGATGTGGTTTATTTGGACTTTCAGAAGGCTTTTGACAAAGTCCCATATAAGAGATTGGCGTGTAAAGCTCATGGGATTGGGGGTAGTGTATTGAGATGGATAGAAAACTGGTTGGCAGACAGGAATCAAAGAGTAGGAATAAACGGGACTTTTTCTGAATGGCAGGCAGTGACTAGTGAGGTACCGCAGGGATCGGTGCTGGGACCGCAGTTATTCACAATATATATTAATGAATGAGATAAGGGAATTAAATGTAATATCTCCAAATTCACAGATGACACAAAGCTGGGTGGGAGGGTGAGCTGTGAGGAGGATGTAGAGATGCTTCAGTGTGATTTGGACAAGCTGAGTGAGTGGGCAAATGCATGGCAGATATGTGGATATAATGTGGATAAATGTGAGGTTATCCATTTTGGTAGTAAAAACAGGAAGGCAGATTATTATCTGAATGGCTATAAATTGAGAGAGGGGAATGTGCAACGAGACCTGGGTGTTCTTGTACACCAGTCGCTGAAGGTAAGCATGCAGGTGCAGCAGGCGGCAAAGAAGGCAAATGGTATGTTGGCCTTCATAGCCAGAGGATTCTAGTACAGGAACAGGGATGTCTTGCTGCAATTGTACAGGGCCTTGGTGAGACCACACCTGGAATATTGTGTGCAGTTTTGGTCTCCTTATCTGAGGAAGGATGTACTTGCTATTGAGGGAGTGCAGCGAAGGTTTACCCGACTGATTCCTGGGATGGCGGGACTGACATATGAGGAGAGATTGAGTCGATTAGGATTATATTCACTGGAGTTCAGAAGAATGAGGGGGGATTTCATAGAAACATATAAAATTCTAACAGGACTAGACAGGGTAGATGCAGGAAGGATGTTCCCGATGGTGGGGGAGTCCAGAACCAGGGGTCACAGTCTGAGGATATGGGGTAGACCATTTAGAACTGAGCTGAGGAGAAATTTCTTCACCCAGAGAGTGGTGAGCCTGTGGAATTCGTTACCACAGAAAGTAGTTGAGGCCAAAGCATTGTATGTTTTCAAGAAGGAGTTAGAGATAGCTCTTGGGGCGAAAGGGATCAAAGAGTATGGGTAGAAAGCGGGAGCAGGCTATTGAGTTGGATGATCAGCCATGATCATAATGAATGGCGGAGCAGGCTCGAAGGGCCAAATGGCCTACTCCTGCTCCTAGTTTCTATGTTTCTATGTTTCTACATAGATAACTGGTGAATTGCAAGCATCTGATAACTAACTGCAATAACCCTGAAATCAGGGCGGAGGGTTTGTGTCGTCATTAGGGCTCTGTGCTTTCTGAGGCAGCACTCCAACAGTGCAAGCACCTCAACAACTCAGATCCCTTTATAGGAGGGCCAGTCAAATCTTTTGCTGGCAGGTTTCCAGGATCTTGCAGGCCATGACCACACAGGCCTCACATCCATTCTAACTGTGACTTGTATGTTGGAGTTTTCCCAGCATCCAGATGGAAGGATAGAACGGAGGTTGGAGTCATGGGAAATCTGTTCATTCTGTATGGACTGTTACTAAATCAAGAGCTAAGTTTTAGATAGATAAGAATTGCATCTAACCCAGGTCCGGTCAAAACTGAAGGGCCCATTGTTTCCTGGTCCTGTCCAATCTTGCTTTCTGCTTATGGCCTATATGCTGCATATGGCTAATTTTGCAGGCCCTGAAGGAAATTCATGGTCAATATCTGAAATTCTTGAAGCACCAACAAATTCTTTGTGACAAAGTCTCTGATGATGACTTATTTCAGATGATTGCGTTCAGTTTTCATAATTCTGCAGTATTTGTCGTAAGTCATGGGAGGGTCCTTGGATTTTAGCGATTCCTTTTCTTTGATGTTTAAACACAACTGAGCAGAACAACATCACCTTTCAGCTTCGGTTGAGTTAGCATTCAAAGGAGCAATACAATCTTACCCCATGACAATTATACCAATCTTGTCACAGCGCTATTGAAATCATTTCAGACCAGCAACGTCTTGGTTGCACTTCATACAAAACTGGTAGCGTGTCTGGTGGCCATTGATCTGAAAATGGGCATTCCGAAGATTTTGGGAATTCCTCCATTAATTTCCTACATTACAACAGTGACTGCATTTCATTAGCTGTAAAGCGCTTTGAGACGTCCGGAGGTTGGGAAAGGCATTACAAGTCTTTCTTCCTTCAATTTTGCCTTCCAACATTGGTGCCCAAAACCATTCTCCAAGTGAGTTGAAGTTGTCACTGAATACATCGTATATCTTTTACACTGCAGCTTACCCTCATATAAGTAAATACGCTGTGTTCCTACTTCAAAGTAATTTTATATTCTTGCCTCTTCTTTGTGCTTCTTTTTCAACATGGTCATCCATATCTTCAAAGCTGGAGAGGAAACATTTCCTTTAGATGACATATTGCCAACATGCTTTGAGATGCTGGTTTCATATGTGTTGGGGAGCTGTCTACCATTTCCATCTTAACAATCTTTACTCGAGCCTCTATTATTATTGTCTCTGTGCTGTACTCACTCGCTCATGGACTCAAGAATAACAATTTATTACAAGGTTAATAGTATTTGAAGGGATACTAACAAGTGCACTGTATTTATAAAAGTCCTGAAGAAATAATTAGAGATGCCCTCCTCTAGATGAAACCAGCATCTCAAAGCATCATTACTCCAATGCTTTCTTTTTTGGTCTCCCACCCTCTATAAACACAAATTTGTCTCTGTCACACGTATTCTGTCCCTGAATGTATCACCCACTCATCACCCCTGTTTTTGGCAGCTCTACAAATTAATGGGCATTATATAAAGACATGTTGTTGGCATTGTTGGAGATGGTATTAACCCTGGCAACATGAAGTGATATGCAGCCATACAATGCAGAATGACTAATGCTATTAATACACCGTCAAAAGCTTTGATTTAGCCTGAAGCATAAAGTTCCAAAAGGACATGGTGACCTTGACAACACTTACAGTCACAGTTCTTTTGATGGCAGTCATCTGCAGGTTAGATTCCAACAGGTAGCATATTCCCATCACTGCCTCCTTGATTAAATAGTGCCTGTGGAAATAATTTCCCTTAGATATTCCCTAGAACTAGGGATGAGTGTCTCAAGGTGGACCATTTAGGACTGAGATGAGGAGAAATGGCTTCGCTCAAAGTGATTTGAATCTTTGGAATTCTCTAAGCCAGGGTGCTGTGGATGTTCAGTTGTTAAGCATATTCAAGACAGAGATCAATTGATATTTGGGTACTAAGGGAATTAAGAGATATAGGACTAGTGTGGGAAGGTGAAATTGAGGTAGAAGATTAGCCATGATCATGGAGAATGGTGGAGGAAGCTCAAAGTACCAAATGACCTATTCCTGCTCTATTTCTTATTTTCTAATATAGGTAGGCATGCCTGTTATATATACAGTCCCAGTTGCGTGTAAGGTTAGATGAAAGCTGTCTATCTCTAGTGCAAACAAATCTGTCTTGCATTCCTCTCCATATCCAAAAAGCAAAAATAGAGAATAGCACTTGATCCACGGCAAATTTTCAGTGTTTAGATTGCTGCAATGAAATATATAGCAGCACTACTATAAATAGTCACTTCCTGAAAATATGCATCCTGCTTTCCCTTCAAAGATCTTTCACTTGGGGAGCTGAGCAGCTGGTACATTCCCCACAAGAACACTGGGGCATTTTGCCAGCCTCATTTTCATGTTATTATCGTGGAATTTAATATTTAAATGAATCTTTTACACAACAAAGACCAACCAAAAAAATCTGCACTGTGATTTGTGCAAGATTCCAAAGATGTGGTTCTCTGCCCAATGTCCCCATCCCTTGTTTGCCTAGTCCAAGTATGGGTCATCCCACTGGTTAGAAAATCCAGCCAAGTATAGTAAATGTTGGAGTCTATTATAAAGGATGTAATAGCAGGGCATTTAGAAATACATAATCTAATCAAGCAGAGTCAGCATGACGTCATGAAAGGGAAATCATGCCTGACAAATTTATTAGAATTCTTTGAGGAGGTAACATGCAGGATAGATAAAGGGGAACCAGTAGATGTAATATATTTGGATTTCCAAAAGGCTTTCAATAAGGTACCGCACATAAGGCTACTTAATAAGATAAGAGCCCATGGTGTTGGGAGTAGTATATTAGCATGGATAGAGGATTGGCTAACTAATAGAAGACAGAGAGTTGGGATAAGGGGGGCATTTTCAAGATGGCAACCTGTAACTAGCGGAGTGCCACAGGGATCAGTGCTGGGACTTCAATTATTTACAATATATATTAATGACTTAGATGAGGGAAGTGAATGTACTGTCGCTAGGTTTGCAGATGACACAAAAATAGGTGGGAAGACAAGTGGTGAGGATGACTCAAGGAGTCTACAGAGGGATATAGACAGGTTAAGTAAGTGGGCAAAATCTTGGCAGATGGAATATAACGTGGGAAAATGTGAGGTTATGCACTTTGACAGGAAGAATAGGGGAGCTGAAGATTACTTAAATGGAGAAAGACTGCAGAAGGCTGCAGCACAGAGGGATTTGGGAATCCGTGTGTATGAACCCCAAAAAAGCTAACATACAGGTTCAACAGGTAACAGGGAAGGCAAATGGAATGTTGGCCTTTATTTCAAAGGGAATGGAGTATAAAAATAGGGAAGTCTTGCTAAAATTATACAAGGCACTAGTTAGACCACACCTAGAATACTGTGAACAATTTTGGTCCGCTTATCTAAGGAAAGATATACTGGCATTGGAGGCAGTCCAGAGAAGGTTCACAAGGTTTATCCCAGGTATGGAGGGATTTTCTTATGAGGAAAGGTTGAGTAGATTTGGCCTGTACTCATTTGAGTTTAGAAGAATGAGAGGCAACCTTATTGAAACATATAAGAATCTTAGGGGGCTTGACAGGGTAGGTGCTGAGAGGTTGTTTCCCCTTGTGGGAGAGTCTAGGGCCAGAGGGCATAATCTCAGAGTAAGGGGTTTCCCATTTAAAACAGAGATGAGGAGGAATTTCTTCTCTCAGAGGGTAGTCAATCTGTGGAATTCTTTACCGCAGAGGGCTATAGAGGCTGGGTCGTTAAGTATATCCAAGGCTGAAATATACAGATTTTTAATCAGTAAGGGAATTAAGGGTTATGGGAAAAGGCAGGAAAGTGGAGTTGAGGATTATCAGATCAGCCATGATCTCATTGAATGGCTGAGCAGACACGATGGGCCAAATGGCTTACTCCTTATGGTCTTACGGTCTATGGTAAGGCATTTTTCAAGAGTTTGAAAGCAGTGTCAACATTCTGGACCAAAGGCATTGGGATATTTGTTTGTGTATCATTTCCCATTTTTTAAAATCGCATTTCATTATTATAAGGAACCAGTAAGAAAAACCAAGATAACTTCTCTACAAAATGAAGGGCAAAGGATATGATGGAGGTTCAACTCCATGTCACCATCATTGACCAATGCTTGGAAACCATCCATTAGCTTGCCTAGTTACAACTTGTATATTACACCAGGAGATCAGGGAATTAAGGAAACTGAAAACAGAGGTATAGACTCATCATACAAAACAAAGGTTGACTGTCCCTTCTAAGATGAGGCATATAGTGCAATAACAGAGCCAAGGAATTCCAAATCCAATATGACCAGTACACGTGTTGGTCAATACTGGCATTTTAATTAATGACACATGTTAGATTTAAAAGGTAAACTGGTTACCAAGTATGATTTACAATTGTTTAGATGTCCAATCTTTGTGGTTATTGTAGGCCTGTAGTAAATGTGTAACACTGAAGGACAGCAAATTGTTATTATCATAAGAACATTCCTTGCAATATTTTAATGTACTATGGGGGGAGCTGGTGGTGTAGTGGTAATCCAGAGACCTAGGATAATGCTCTAGGGACCCAGGTTTGAACTTGAATTCAATAAAAATCTGGAATTAAAAGTCTAATGATGAACATGAAACCATTGTCAATTGTCGTAAAAACCCATCCGGCTTACTGATATCCTTTAGGGGAGGAAATCTGCTGTCCTTACCTGGTCTGGCCTACATGTGACTCCAGATCCACAATAATGTGGTTTACTCTTAAATGCCCTCTGAACAAGGGCAATTAGAGATGGGCAATAAATGCTGCCCAAGGCAGCGACACCCACATCCCATGAAGGAATAAAAAAAAAGTCCAAATGATATTCTTTCTGTAATCAGTGGTAACACAATAAATCCTGTCACATCCTTCATTTGTCCAACTCTCACTGCATATAATGGGGTTTCCACTATAGCGTATAATTTTAATATTTCTCAACAACCTCTTCACTAGATACTTGAATTATTCAAACACAACTCTGTCCAAACCTTAGAATAAGTATTCAGCTTTGTAAGCGTATAACACAGTACTGGCCTCACCCAGGACTTCTGTGTTACACTGTAACTAATATTATTTACATTTCTGACCACCATTGCTGAGGAAAAATAATTGTGAAGGAGCTGAGTCATTTTACTCCAGTACAAATTATATATTTTCCCCTAAGGGCACATCCTATCCAGATTAAAACAAATTTGCTGCTTGCAAAGAAAAAACACAATTGAAATGTATGTATAAAAATGGCTTCATTCAACTTGATCAATCAGGAATTAATTCCCTCAGCCACCTGATCTCCGCTCCTTCCAATCTTTCTGTGGACTAGCTAGAATGACAGATAGAACAATGAATTTATGCCACCAATCACTGTCCTGTGCCCTGCCATGACACATAGGCTGGTGTTTGTTAACTGCAGTCTGCTTAGCCACTCGCAAAGAAAGTGGTGACAGTGGAAGGTAGCAGATGTGGTACTTCAGTTATAAGTAATTTTAAAACTAGTGGATCTGCCATTACTCATACTGTTATTGTGAAAGTATAAACATCATAAACATAAAAATTCAGCTGGGAAATATATATAAATGTTAATAACCTCTGCAAGTTGCACAGACTTGAACTGATGACTAAAAAAATGACTTTCAGTGTTAAATTTCCAATCATTTACAACACGGATTTTTTTTTTAAACTATCATTGATTAATGAGGTAAAGGGATAATTTTCTGCCTTTGTGTTCTGTCACAGAGCATTCCATGCCAGGTGCGACATGGGAATATCTGGCCTGGTAGATAGTGCAGCTATTAGGCAGGCTATCCTACAGAAAATCAGGCAAGTTTCATTGCAGACCCTCTAATCCATCATGCCTGGTATTATGATATGTGCGCTGGCTAAGTAATGGGCTACATTTTTTTTATTCCTTCATGGGATGTGGGCATTGCTGACTAGGCCAGCATTTATTGCCCACCCCTAATTGCCCTTGAAAAGGTAGTGGTGCACTGCCTTCTTGAACCGCTGCAGTTCATGTGGTGTAGGTACATCCACAGTGCTGTTAGGGAGAACCTTCCAGGATTTTGACCCAGCGACAGTAAAGAAACAGTGATATATTTCCAAGTCAGGATGATGAGTGGCTTGGAGGGGAACTTGCAGGTGGTAGTGTTCCCATGTATCTGCTGTCCTTGTCCTTCTAGGTGGTAGAGGTCAATATTTGGGAGGTGCTGTGAAAGGGTCCTTGGACAGTTGTTGCAGTGCATCTTGTAGATGGTACACACCGCTGCCATTGTACATCAGTGGTGGAGGGAGTGGATGTTGAAGGTGGTGGATGGGATGCCAATCAAGCAGGCTGCTTTGTCCTAGATGGTGTTGAGTTTCTTGAGTGTTGTTGGAGCTGCACTCATCCAGGCAAGTGGAGAGTATCCATCACACTCCTGACTTGTGCCTTGTAGATGGTGGACAAGCTTTGGGGACTCAGTAGGTGAGTTACTCTTCGCAGAATTCAAAGCCTCTGACCTGCCCTTGTAGCCACAGTATTTATATGGCTAGTCCAGTTCAGTTTCTCATCAATGGTAACCCCCAGGATGTTGATAGTGGAGTATTGAATGATGGTAATACCAATGAATGTCAAGGAGAGATGGTTGGATTCTCTCTTGTTGGAGACGGTCATTGACTGGCACTTGTGTGGAGAGAATATTAGTTGCCACTTATCAGCCCAAGTGTGAATGTTGTCCAGGTCTTGCTGCATATGGGGATGGACTGTTTCAGTATCTGAGGAGTCGCGAATGGTGCTGAACTTTGTGTAATCAGCAGCGAACATCCCCATTTATGACCTTATGATGGAGGGAAGGTCATAGCTAAAGCAGCTGAAGATGCTTGTGCCTAGGACATTACCCTGAGGAACTCCTGCAGCGATGTCCTGGGACTGAGATGATTGGGCATCAACAAACACAGCCATCTTCCTTTCTAAGTATGATAAGGGGAGCAGCAATCAGGTTAGGAATTAACAGTGCCCAAGGGGGTAGTGAGGAGAGAGGTGGCCAGCAGTGGTCCATGTCCTCTGAATGTGTGGCCTGGAGAATCATTCCTGTTTTTCCTGCCTTCATGTTCAGATAATAATATTTCAATATGTGACCCAGTTGGATGCAGTTTGTGGCAATCCCTTCAATCTCCTGAATGTATCTGGTGCCAGAAGCCTCAGGGCAAACCAATCTTGTAGCAGAAAGCTTCAAACAGATGTTGGGCCCCTTACTTGCCCCTTGCATTTCAAACATGGGCACCATGTGGGCTTTTTTGACTTTGACCAAGGTGGCAAGCTTCTGACTTGCATTGGGTGTGCACTTCCTGCCAGCCATCCCCAGAGGTGTAGGCGACTGTTCAGCTCCCAATTTCTATGTGAATGGCTCTGGGCTTCATCTGGGCACCAGATTTTCCAGCTGCCTATGGGAGCTGGACTCCAGTTCCCCCCCACCACATTGAAACCGGATGCCATCTTACTGAGCCCATAAAATCTGATGTCAACACTGGAGGGAATTGACGTACATGATCCCAACATAACCATCAGAATCACACATGGATTTTTGGGGCATGGTACTTTTTTCTAGTCCATTCAAGTGCTGATTTGTGTGACTCATACAGGGTAAAGAGTTACAAAGGAAATGTAGGTGGGTTCAATTAGGTGGGAGTATAGCCGCCTTCACTAACTGTGGGGTTTGATATGGGACCAAAGTAGATCTCCAGCTACAGAATTGCCAGGGGTGTTTTTTTTTCAGACCTATATCATTGGCTCCTGTGAGGGGTAGCAGGTTACATGCCCTCTGATAACATTCCCTGTTTTTATTTACTCCACGGTAGGCAGTCTGAAAGTATTGGATTCATGAAACATCTGCAAAGTGAAGATTCCATAACCTTTGTTCTAACATGCCAGGTTGTAGCAAACAACAGAGACTTCAGAGCTAATTCAATGTGCTTTTTACTGTGCAGACACTTGATTCTGTAATGTGGCCATCAGTCAACAACCCCCAGGATGAAAGCCTAAGTTGCAAGCGTTTTGCACTTCAACAGGGTTACCTATCGAAGGATTTGATGCAAGGAGAAATAAGTGGAATAAAGCTACAGATCAGATGCAATCTAACTGAACGGTGGAACTGGTTTGAGGGGCTGAATCGCTAGCCCATTCCCCATAGCCAATATCAGCATAGATCCATCTTGGACCTGTAATAATAACATGAAGTATTTGTGAGTTTTGGCATCACATGATGCTTTACCCTGCATTCAATTAGCACTTCTCATCTACTTGGAACTTTTAAATGTAACAATAATTAAATATTCAAAAACTGAGAACAGCAATTACTGTTGCGATGGCTTATAGTGCATCTCATGTGTCCTCTCTTGTGGTATTAGAATTACCATAATAGAGAGACCTGAAGAGACATTTTGAATCCTTGTTATGGTCAGGAGTTTTCGAAGCACTAATGCTTATTTTCTGGTCCTAATTCATCCAAACTGCGTCTTCCCTTTTACATAGGGAAGATGCTTTGATAAGTTGATGAAAGGATGATGCAGAATGTGCAAAGAAATAGGATTTCTCCACTTCTAAACTGAGAAATGTTGGTAAAGGGCTATGATGCATAGATCAGGATCCCAAAAGCATTGAACAGAATACGAGAGGTGAATTGAGAGAGAAGTGGCAGTGAGGTAATTGTGTAACAACTTAGTTTTTTTATTAAAGACTGCAAATAGTAGGACTCTTGTGGCAAGGGGAATAGGAAGTTCCACAGTTTTGAGGCCCATGGGAAGAATGAGTTTGAGTAAGAGATAGTACAATAAATTTTGTTCTTGACACATTGAGGGTGCAGGAATGAAAAATAACTTAATGGAAAGCATGAGTGAGGCCTTGAGAGAAACAAGCAGGATCAATTCAGATAAGAAATGTCAATAAACTAGAGAAAGATAAGAAAAATTGCAATGGGAAAATAGTTCTAAACATTATTCGTGCATAAATTTTTAAGTCAAATTATTACATAGTTAATATCTGGGAGTAAATGAAATCTAAGGCCGGAATTTTCCAGTCCTGTTGGTGGTGGGTGTCCTGGCGGGTGTGAGAGGACAATAAGGGCAGATGGGAACACCACCACCTGGAAGTCCCCCTCCTAGTCACTCACCGTCCTGACTTGGAAATATATCACCGTTCCTTCACTGTCGCTGGGTCAAAATCCTGGAACTCCCTCCCTAACAGCACTGTGGGTTTACCTACACCACATGGACTGCAGCGGTTCAAGAAGGCAGCTCACCACCACCTTCTCAAGGACAATTAGGGATGGGCAATAAATGCTGGCCTAACAGCGAAGCCCACATCCGGTGAATGAATTAAACAAAATGGCCAGAAGTCCAATAAAAAGGCCTCCGTGATTCCAGTTTACGATCGTCCGCTTCACCCATCAATGGCAGGTCACATTTCCCACTGCCACACGACGGGAACCTAATTTCAATACTTTAGCATCTCATTATAAGCCCTGCTCGCTGGAATCATCGCCCCACGCTGGATCATCGGGCAATCGAGCCGACGTGTTTCACAATTGTACATAAGTGACATGCACCTGGTGAGCTGCACTTCACTCAGAACTGTGAGGTTTGTTTACCTATCTTGCTTCGGGCAGCACTGGCGATCATCAGCACCAGGCTTCACAGAGAGCACTACATCACTTTTAGAGGGGGCTCCTGGGCAGGTATCTACCTACCAGACCAATGGTAAGGTGGGGGTGGCTTTCAACGGCTGCAAGGCTAGGGCTTGCTTGGGGAAGGGGGAGAAGTGGCCTCAGGCAAGGGAAGAGGCTGCAGGACAAGATCTGTACTGGGGAAGGAGGGTATCCCAGGGTGTGTGTGGGGGCACATGTTGACCTGTGCAAGTGGCCTCAAGATGGTGAAGGCTGAGGAGGCAATCTCCAGAGGAGATGAGGCCAGATGGAGATGTTTGGGTGTGTGTGTGAGAATGGGTGGTGATGTCCCTTAAGTTGGCAGTGAGTGAGATGCCAGTGAATGTGTGATGGGCTTGTGAGTGTGAGAGTTTAGAGTGATAATATGGTGGCCTTACCATGGTGGCACAGATGAGATCATTCATCCTCTCCCTGCACTGGTTGGCTGGCCTCTTGTATGCAGTGTTGGCACTGACCAACACTGCCACCGCCTCCCAAGCTATAGTGGTGAGATTGCTGGACCTCCTGCGGGGCTGGAGGACATCACGGTGGGCCTCCAAAAGACATTCCAGTGACCGGTCACTGAACTCCTCTTGGCTTTTAGGACCATATCTTCACTGGCGCAGGCCTGGGCTGCAATCATTGAGAACTGTGTGCGCGGCTGCAGTTTAGATATGGCACCCGGAGTGAGGAAATGGTGAGGTAACGGAGTGGTGGGCGATTCAGAGACCATCCAGCAGCGAGATAACTTGTTTCCTGTGGCTGCATAATTAATGAGTCAGGAAGCGGACGTTACTGTGCAAAAACCTACCATTGCGGCCGGCAGGTAAAACCTGCCATTGCGGCCCGCTATCACGCTATAGTGCAATCCTGAGATGATTCCGTCCTAAATTGTGTTATAAGATACACGTGGGTAACTTTTTCTATTTGTTACATGAGTAGTAATCCAGTGAAGTGGCCATTATAAAATCTGACCTATTTTCATCCTATTGAGGCATATAAATCCATCGTTTGAAGCCAGAGGTTTTATTAAATCCATAAAACCTACCCCTTCCAGCATTTGGGCAGAATTTCCCTTGCCCACCAGCATCGGGCGTGTTCAGTGGTGTGAGCGGACAATATGGCACAATCGGTTTTATGACAGCGTGAAACCAGTTTGCGATTGTCTGCTCAGCCTGCCAATGGCGGGCCACATTTCACACCATCAGACGTCAGGTACATCATAGTAATACATCAGCGTATCATTATTAGGCCTGCCCGCCGGAATTGTCTCCTTCCCACCTGCCCCCTCCCCCCCATGTCACCGGATCGTCCGTCCACGTCAGCGGGAAAACAAGCCGACGTGTTTCACAACAGCACATAAGCGGCGTGCACTTTGAGGGGAACTCGGAGGTGAGTACATAGTAACGTTGTAAAGCGCTCACCAGGGTCGCCTGTTGGACTTAAAGCTTGAGGGGCACTGGCGGGTCAGGGTTAAAGGCAGCCCTGCCGTTGAGGCGACTTGTTGGGCAGGAGTGGTCAAGCGCCTGCTGTTGAATGTAGCGCACAAGCATTAGGGGTGGGGGGGATAGTGTGGGTGAGGGAAGAGGCCACGCATTAGGGAAACCTGTATAAAGTGACCATTCCTCTGCAACTCAGGCAGTTCAGGTGCAGCCACATTGATATGATTGGAGTCGGGCCTCTAGTTTATCTGCCCACCCAAGCAATGCAGAGACATCAAAGTGCCACCAAGTGCTCCAAAGCTTTTTACCCCGCCTTGAGGGATCTCACAAGCCTCCACCCACAAATGCACCCATGAGGTCACGGATGCCATCTTCGGGAGGGCACAAAACTTTGTGCATTTCACCTGGGACCAGGACAGCCAGGATGCAAGAGCGATTGGATTCGCCCAGATCTTGGGTTTCCCACAGGTTCAGGGTGCGATCAACTGCACTCACATGGCACCCAAACCTCCATTGCAACACGGCGTGAACTATATCAACTGTAAGGGCTTCCATTCACTGAATGTGCAGCTGATGTGCAACTAACAGAAACGAATTCTGTAGGTGTGTGCACGGTTTCCAGGGAGTGTGCACGACTCCTACATCCTCAGTCAGTCACAGATCCCTGGCGTCTTCCAGGGTCCACAGAGGCTGCAGGGATGGCTCCTCTGGGACAAGGGCTACCTGCAGAGGCCATGGCTGATGACACCCGTGCGGCGGCCTCAGACTGCAGCAGAGCGACGCTATAATAAGGCTCATGCAGCAACTCGCAACTTGGTGGAGAGACCATCGGGATGCTGAAAATGAGGTTCCGGTGCCCGGACCAGTCTGGTGGAGCCCTGCAATACAGTCCGCAGAGGGTGTCACGCATCGTCATCACCTACTGTGCCCATTACAACCTGGTGCTGCAACAGGGAGAGGAGCTGGCTGAAGAGGAGATGGACGAGCTCGAGGTCTCCTCCGCGATGAGGAGGACGCCGATAGGGATAAGGGTGAGGAGGTCCTTGGAGGTGACAATAACAGGGATGAGGCCCTCGCACTTGCTGGACGAGGCAGGCGCACTCAGGAGGCCCTCATAGCTGCTGGATTTGTGGAGGATGATGACGACATACAGTGAGGTGACCCCTTAAATCCCCACATTGCATCTGTGAATGTTTGACTCCAGTCTGGCTTATGGCAGCGCGAATACCCTCTGGAGACGCAGTGGAGGCCTAAATAGCCACTCCATTGCAGGAGGATGATGATGACATGCAGTGAGGACACTCCACAGATCTTCACAAAGCCTCTGAGAATGTCTGACTCCTGTCTGGCTGAGGGCAGCTCGATTGAGCTCTGTGATTAGGGTCATATCATAGAATCGCAGCCATGAAACTTCAGAAACATTTGATCTTTTGTCTGCCTTCAGCACCTGACCCCTTCAGGAACACAGCGTCACTGGTCACAGATCCTGAAGAGATGGGGGCCAGCCCCATCTTAAAGGTGCTCAGAGCACACAGAGAGAATGACGGAACTCTGTGACACCTGTCCAATACACTCTAGCAGCAATGGCCAGCACCACCGAGGTGCAGGTATTGGTAATGTGTCCAAAGAGTGTGAGGCTGGACCATCACTTTGGTCCGGAGGCTGCACAGAGCATGGGGAAGAGGCTCTGGGCTGAGACACATGACTTTATCTTGTGCAGAAAGGTTTCACATCTGAGTGACAAGAACACTACTCATCAAAACAAGGAGTCATAGGCAGGGAGACATTCTTGGGAGTTTATTGACAACAGTGAACATTATACACAAGTGATTAACACCCATGCTCAGGCTGTGCAACTAATTCTTCTTAACTTTCCTATCCCTGCTGCTACATCTTGGTGCTCCCCAGACATCCACAGCGGAGGTGGAGGCAGCCTGGTGACTGCTACACCCTGTCTGTCCTGACCTTGGCAGGCGTCCTCTGGAGGGCTGAGACTTGGAGGGCCCTGGCCTACTTTCAGGGTCCTGCTGTGTGGCAGTGTCACCCTCCTTGGCCTGTGGAGCTGGAGCTGCTGAAGTCACAGGAAGAGGGGATTCGGATGGGCCGGACATCCTCGGAGTCACCTGGATGGATGTCCCCGGGATGTGCACCTGCTGATCCTGCTCCCTATGGGTGCCCGAGGGCCCCAGGCTGACTCCTTGAGGAAAAGGGGTAGCTGGAGTGAGATCAGGCTGACCTGCACCCCTCTCATGTGCACATTGCTGAGGCCAACCATGGCCTTCAGCGGTGCAGGAACAATGTCCTGGACCAAGGTCTTCTTGGCGGCCGCCATCCTACCAGTGTTGACCTCGGTGCATTGGCAATGCCAGCACTATTACCTCAGTCTGAAGGTGGATGGAGTCCTCCATCAGGCCTTGCAATCTGGGGAGTGCAGTTGACATCCCTTCCTGATGTTCCCGAGCTTGCCTTTGCAGTTCCAGTAATTGTGACATGAGCAAGTCCAGAGGCTCATCACCTGACGCAGACTCAGCAGATTTCTGGCCTCCAGCATTCCTCCGAGTGCCGGACACCTGGGAAGTCCCTGCCGCTGCCTGCTGTGGATCAGACAGTGCGATGTGCTCACCAGATTGTGATCCCGAGGCTACTCTAAAGCTGGGTCTCGCCAAGGTGCGTGTCTCTGTGCTGGTGGAGGTTGTGGGTGAGCGCTGTGACAGGACTTCAAGGAATGTGCCTTCCGAGGCATCTTCGGGGCTTGATTAGAGGCCCTGGGTCATGGACTCTCTTGGCTATTTCCCAGATGTGCCTGTGAAAGCAAGGAGAGATAATTAGTGCATGGCAGTGGCCTGTGAAACAGGACACATCACTCACAGCATGGTGTCTGATGTATGTTGCACTGCTGGACCCTCACTTGGTAGAGCACCGCCGACCTCACCATCAGCACAGGACCGGTCCAGTTCGTCACCGGTCTGCGACCTCTCCCTGTTGTTGTGAGGCAGCTTGTCCTGCGTGAATAGATGGAGAGAGCGTAAGCAGGACCCCTGCCAGGCCTGATGATAAGTATGCCTGGCATGTGTGGGCAGTGAGTGGTCCCATGGACGGGGTGAGGACAATGAAGGTGTGTGTGAGAGAGCAAATGGTGATGTCCCTTGAACTGGCAGTGAGTGAGGGCCCCATGGGTGTGTGATGGGTTTGTGAGTGTGAGTTGAGATTGATGAGAATAGTGACTTAGCCTGGTGGAATGAAGGAGATCATTCGCCCTCTTGCAGCACTGGGTAGCTGTCCTCATTTGAAGGGTATAAGTGCTGACCACCACTGCCACCACTTCCTAAGTCTGGTTGGTGATGCTGCTGCCCATCTTGCAGCCAGAGCAGGGGGTATAGGACATCCGGCAGGACTCCACTGCATCCAAAAGGCATGTCGCTGAAGTCGGCGGGGGGCTGCAGTCTTTTTGCCTTTCAGGGCCATCCTGTCTTCCATGCCGCAGTTGTGGTGTGGAAACACTGAGACGTGTGCTTGCAGCTGGACTTTAAATATGGCGTCCGGCGTGATGAAGCAGCGAGGTGATGCCAGGCGGGCGAATGAGAGGCCGCCCACCATTGAAACAGTGTGTCTCCCAGGAGTGCAGAAACAATGAGATGGGGTTTGGGACGATACTGCATAAAACCCCACCATCATGGCCAGCAGGTAAAATGTCATTTTCCCCGCCCACCACCACATCTGGTGCAAATCTGGGACGAATCCGCCCATTGTTAACCGGGCGTCACACAGCTTTATTCATTTTTAAAAACTATTTTGTGCCTGGATGTACTGAGTGGCAACTTTTGTTTTTCAACATGTTGAAGTGGATTAAATATTTCAGTTCTTTATAATTTTAATGAAAAGAGAGAGGTGATAGGAGCTGAGGCAATCTTTCTGCAATGTAGGATCCCCGTGTTCGGGGCAGGTTGCTGTGACTTCACAAGTGGATATTAATGGTCTTTGGAACATTATCTCATTGGGTTTACAGAGGAATAATTTAATTGATTACTGGGAGTGTGGTGCTATGGTGCAGTGGGTAGTGTCCCTGCCTCTGAACCAGAATCTCTGGGATTGAGTCCTACTCCAGGACTTGATGGCCATGGAAGTCCATAGCAGGGCTGAACAGGTTGGTTATGAGGCCCTTCTGGTAACTATGATTGCAAATCCTTCCAATATGGCTATGGCAGGTAGTAAGAGTTGGAGAGACCCCTGGTCAGCCATGTTTGATTACGGAGTGGTGTTCTTCAACCTATAGCCTCTGACTTCAGGCTAGTGACAGGCCATAAGCCTGACGCCAGAGGCTATAGGTTGAGGGAAATAAGCTATGGAAAGCAGATGTGAGTATGTGCTCAGTCTGCCTCATGTGCTATAAGCACAGGAAGAGAATGAAGAAGATGACTTGGGGTATAGATTTGTATTCTTCACTACACTCTATTTTTCAATTGCTGTTAGAATTTATATAACAATTTTTTTTAAAAAAATGATTCTCTTTTGCTAGTCAAAGAGTGACCCCTTGTGGAAATATTTTAAAATGTTTCACATAAATCAAAACCTGCTACACCTTGGTAGGATTCAAATTGAAATGTAAGTTTATGGATTGATAATGTAAAGTGAGAAACTACTTTTGGCAGTAATGGTATTTACTCTAACAAGAGATATTAATACATTTCTTTCAAGGACCAAAGGCCTTTCTGGTAACTATGATTGACCAGACTTATCGCCAGCTTATTAATTCAAGGCACATATTGATGTGATATAGAGTTGCGGTTCCATCCTTACATTATTTCTTTATTGATTTCCTGCTAGCATCAATTTCATTCGCATTCATATGACCGTGGGAAAGAAAAAGTCTTTATAAGTACAAATCAGAATTTATTAAGCAGATTTACTCCTTAGAGGTCACAAAAATAGTTATAGAGGTAATTTTGATGTTGGGCGACACTGTACAATGAACAATATCAGTTTAGCCACCTGCAACACCTCTCAGAATTTTCCAGCCCACCAAGGTGGGGCCAGTGAGCCATTGAAATCGCCATTCACGTCGGCGGGACTGGAAGATCCCACCGGAGTGAAGAGCTGGAAAATTCTAGCGTATGTTAAAGGCAAAATACTGCAGATGCTGGAAATCTGAAGCAAAAAACAAAAAGTGCTGGAAAAACTCAGCAGGTCTGACAGCATCTGTGGAGAGAAAAACAAAAGCTGGACTCGGAAGACCAGGCCCGAAACGCGGAGCAGCAATTCGACGACAATTGCCCCTCCTTGGAAGATCTGGGCCAATGTGCTTTGCCTGTTTTAACACAATGCACCAGCCAACATACTGTGAGCAATGGCAAAGGCTTTGGTAATGGATAAAAACTGGGAATGATTTCTGAGAGTGGTTTTATGAGATGTAGATTTTAAATGATAATGATAAAATGACAATGACTGGAGCGTCATCCAAACCTCTCAGTGAGGTCACAGCCACTGCTGGGATTCTGTTAACACTCACTGTGAATAAGGTAGAAAATCCAGTCCACTTACAAATCTACTGATTGATACTGCCAATAAACATATATCGTAGATTTATCTCTTTCTAGAGCAGGAGCTCAATTAATTGATTAGAATGGGTAATCGAATCAGGCTTTGCTGGTCAAACTTGGAAGACTATAATTTAAGAGCATTTTGTTTGTCAGAGTGGGGTTCTCTTGGAATATCTGGGGAAGCTCATCCCATCTCCTCTCATACTTCAACTGATGTTCAACTGAAGCCCGAGATACAGTATCTCTTTCATATCTCAAGAATTTTCACCAAAGTTACAGCCAGAGATCACAGAACCCCTTAGGAAATTTTAACGTGTTGTTATTTGCCTATAATTTGCATTTATCTAGCGCCTTAACATAAAACGAGCTTAACCTCTCTGAGGTCGCAATCACTGCTGGGATTCTGTTAACACTCACTGTGAATAAGGTAGAAAAATCCTGTCCATTTGCAAACCTATTGATTGATATTGCCAATAAACATATATCAGAGATTTTTCAAAAGCAGACGCGGTATAAAACAAATTTGAAATGGAGCCCCAATAGGAGGTATTAGGGCAGATGACCAGAAACTTGATCAAAGATGTGGATTTGAAGGAATGTTTTACAAGGGGAGATAGAGGGAGTGAGATAGAGAGGTTTAGGGAGGGAATTCCAGAGTTTTAGGGTCTTTGCAGCAGAAGGCACATCCACCAAAGATGGAACAATTAAAATTGGGCATGCTCAAGGGGCCAGAATTAGAGGAGCGCAGATATCTTGGGGAGCTGTGGAGCTATTGGAGATTACAAAGTTAGAGAGGGCCAGGCCATGGAGGGATTTGAAAATAGGGATGAGAATTCTAAAATTCAGTGGAATGGAAAATCGGGCAATAGGCATGCAAACAACACCACCATTTTAACACTCAAGCATTAAGCCTGAAAAGTACCCAATCCACTCTCATTGAGTTACTGACCCTGATTTTGCTGTATTAATAGTGGTGAGACAGTCAATGGTTGACATTATTACAGGGTAAAACTGACAGAAACATCTTGCATCTGCATATGTGCAATTAAATGCAGATGTCCATAAGGCTGCTGTTGGTGATAACCTGTTCCTCTACACGTTGTGCTATTGCAGTCACCGATGAATTCTGTCCAAGACTCACTGTAATGGCATGAACTTAGGGTATCAACCCACTTTTCATACTAAAGACAAGTGAAAACATTAAGACTAATGTAATCAGGAGTAATTGAGTTTTTAATGGTATAAAAAGTGGTAATTTGTGCTGCACAACCACATTGGCCTGAAAAATTAATTTTATAAGTATATTCCATGAAAAGAAAATTAATGGTACAGATTTTTAAATATATATATATAATTCCTTTTTAGACTTTGTTTTTCTCTTTCGTGTCTCTCCCATAGCCCCATGTGTATGTCACATACTTTAATTCCCTTCCTGTACAATATACATATAATTTATATTTTCAATTTTAGCTTCCTGCTTTGCGATCTGCCTGAGTATTGACAGTAGCCTGAGCAGCCTGCAAAATGTCCCTGGGTAACCTTTTTTTAATTCGTTCATGGGATGTGAACATCGCTGGCTAAGGCCAGCATTCATAGCCCATCCCTAATGGCCCTTGGGAAAGTGGTGGTGAACTGTCTTCTCCAACCGCTGCAGTCTGTGTATGCCAGGTGGCCCATCCGGTTTCATTCCTTTTAGGCTTCATAGTGGCTTGATACAACTGAGTTTCAGAAGGAATTTCAGGAGGCATTTAAGAGTCAACCACATTGCTGTGGGACTGGAATCACATGTAAGCCAGGCCAGGTAAGGATGGATATTAGTGAACCAAATGGGTTTTTACGACAATGGTTTCATGATCGTCATCTCCTGACTTTTAATTCCAGATTTTTATTGAATTCAAATTCCACCATCTCCCATGTTGGGATTTGAACCCAGGTTTTGTTGGTCAAAATGGAACCAAACACGTAAAGCCAGATAAAAGCTTGCAGAGTTAGTTACTAGGAGATTAACACAGTGACAAAAATCTAACCAGCGAATAAATGTAATAATTGCATGGTCACTTTTTATGATCCTTGAGTGTTAAAACACAAAATTAAAATGAAATGCAGCTTCTTCAAAGAATCAAGTTTTGAATACACATGAGCTTGAACATCTGGCGGAGAGGTTTTGTTCATTTCTCCTACTGTACCCTGGCTGAGAGCTGACAATATTCAAAAGTATAACTTTGCCCTCCCCCCCCAAACCCCTCAACTCTCTCCGCTGCAGGAGTACAAGCTGCAAAATTTACTGCAAGTTATATCATCATTGTTCCGGTCCTAAAGCCTTCTCACTTATGAAACTTGAACCTGCCTCAGCCATTCATTTCAAATCTGGGACATCCCTCCCGAGTCCACACGTTTGGGATTTCCATTTCCTGGAAGAGGTTTGCTCAACAGTTTACCACAATGACAAAAGGTCAGGCTGGAAATGATAACTTGATTCTTAACAGGTGAAGATCATAATAGAGTAATTCTTCACAAACAAACAGCTGCAACATCTGTAACTTCCTGTTGGAGATCTGCCCACATTTCAAAGTCGCTGCTCTCGTTACTGCCACCACCAGGACATAGCGGTACTGCAGCCCTGAGCTACACTGCTGTTTTTTGTCACATCTTTTCACATTTGTGTACATGGAAAGAATTCTAAATTTATGACACTGAAAACAGAGGATCCACAAAAACGTGCAGCCATGACTCGGCAATTTACAAATCCCCCTTTGGTGGTGCAAGATTCCACATGAGATGTTTGAACGTCAGGCAGAACAAGGGTTAATGATGCTGGGTTGAAACCTGCAGAAGATCAAGCACTTTTATGCTAGATCCTGGTAGGTCAACTCTACAAAGGGTTTGTATGACACCGATGGATTTGATATTGATACTTCATAATTATGTCCACAGAGGTGAGGTGAGAGTGACTGCCCTTGACATCAAGGCAGCATTTGATAGAGTGTGGCATCAAGAAGCCCTAGCAAAACTGGAGTCAATGGGAATGAGGGGGGAAACTCTCCACTGCCTGAAGCCACACCGAGCACAAGGGAAGATGGTTGTGGTTGTTGGAGGTCAGTCTTCTCAGTTCCGGGACATCACTGCAGGAGTTCCTCAGGGTAGTGTCCTAGGCCCAACCAGCTTCAGCAGCTTCATCAATGACCTTCCTTCCATCATAAGGTCAGAAGACGGGATATTTGCTGATGTTTATACAATGTTCAGCACCATTCACGACTCCTGAGATACTGAGGCAGTCCATGTCCAAATGCAGCAAGACCTGGACAATATCCAGGCTTGGGCTGACAAGTGGCAAGCAACAGTCGTGCCACACAAGTGCCAGGCAATGACCATCTCCAACAAGAGAGAATCTAACCATCAGCCCTTGATGTTCAATGGCATTACCATCACTGAATCCCTCACTATCAACATCCTGGGGGTTAACATTAATCAGAAATTGAACTGGACTAGCCATATAAATACTGTGGCTACAAAAGCAGGTCAGAAGCTAGGAATCCTGTGGCAAGTAACTCACCTCCTGACTCCCCAAACTCTGTCCACAATCTACAAGGCAAAAGTCAGGAGTGTGATGGAATACTCTCCACTTGCCTGGATGAGTGCTGCTCCCACAACATTCAAGAAGCTTGACACCGTCCAAGACAAAGCAGTCTGCTTGATTGACACCACATCCACAAATATTCACTCCCTCCATCACTGACGCACAGTAGCAGCAGTGTGTACCATCTACAAGATGCAGGAATTCACCAAGGCTCCTCAGGCAGCACCTTTCAAACCCATGCCCACTACCATCTAGAAGAACAAAGGCAGCAGATAGATGGGAACACCACCACCTGGAAGTTCCCCTCCGAGTCACTGACCATACTGACTTGGAAATATATCACCGTTCCTTCACTATCGCTGGGTCAAAATCCTGGAACTTCCTCCCTAACAGCACTGTGGGTGTACCTACACCACATGGACTGCAGCGTTTCAAGAAGGCAGCTCACCACCACCTTCTCAAGGGCAACTAGGGATGGGCAATAAATGCTGACCCAGCCAGCGAAGCCCACATCCTGTGAATGAATAGAAAAAAAGTAGCCTACCTGCTTATTTTCTAATTCAGAGTGTAACTTGTAGGGTTTTGGAGGTTATATGAGAGAAGCAGAACAAAAACATATTCAATAAGTAGAGAGATTCAGTGAATCGCTTGTACTCCTGAGAGGGAGGGAGGTGGTGGGTCTGGGGTGGGCACAGTTTTACCTTTGAATATTGTCAGCTCTCAACCAGGTCACAGTAGGAGAAACGAGCAAAACATCTGCGTCAGGTGTCTGAGCTTGTGTGTATTCAAAGCTTAATTCTTGGAAGAAACTGTGTTTTATTTTTGGTTTGTGTTTAGCAAGGATCATAAAAAATGACCTTGCAATTATTAAATTTATTCACTGGCTAGATTTTGTCGCCGTGGGCAGGATGTTCCCCCCGTCGGGGGCGAAGTTGAAGTGCGCCACTTACGCACTTCTGAAGAAAAATAATTGTGAAGGAGCTGAGTGATTTTATTCCAGTACAAATTATATATTTTTCTCCTAAGGGCACATGCTATCCAGATTAAAACCAATTTGCTGCTTGAAAAATATTAAAACACAATGGGCAGAAATTTCCCCCTATTGGTTGTGGGGGGGTGGGGGGGTTCAGGAGCGGGTGCGCCTCCGATCGATCGGGGGGTGCGTCGCCATTTTATGTGGGCGGGCCAATTAAGGCCCGCCCAGCGTGATGTCCGCGCGGGAGCGCTATGCGGGCTGGGGGGAGATTCCCTCAGCCGGGACTGCGCACTCATCTCCCTGAGGCAAAGTGATGCCTCAGGAAGATTGGCTCTACTGTCAAAAATATCAAAAAAAAATTTTAAATCCCTGATATGTCCCCTCATGTGACACTGTCACATGAGTTGCGACATGTCCATAACTTGTTCAAAAACTTTAATTAAATTTTTTAAAACCTACATGAAACCTCATCCCGCCCGTGGATGAGGTTTCATGCTTTTTCTAATGCCCGCCAGGGCTCCCGGCCTGCCCGCCAACCTTAAGGTTGGATGGGCAGGTCCATTAATTACTTTAATGACTTTGCCAAAGGCCTCAAGTGGCCATTGACAGGTTGGTGGGCCCACAGCTGATTTTGCTGAGCCCCCACCTTCCTGAAAATTAAATGGGGCGGGGTGATGTCGGGAGTTCTGCCAAATGTCACCGCGCGTCATTTTACGTGTCGGCGAGCGGGCCCCACCCCCCCGTTCGCCAACGGGAAAACCCTGCCCCGTGTTAATTTCCTAGTAACTAAATCTGAGAGTTTTTATCTGGCTTCGTGGCCTGAGCTTCTCGGTTGTCGGACACCCGCGATCGGCGGGTCCCGGATCGGCCGGGAAATGGACCCCCGACTGCGATCGACCCCCGAACGCGGTTTTCCCTCGGCTGGCCAATTAACCACCAGCCAGTGTGAAACGCCGGCTGGTAATCTCAGCGCTGGGTGGGGGGCGGGAAGAGGGCGGGCGTCCATGCCACCACAGGCACGGGTAAGCGCTGCGAGAGAGCTCCCTGAAGGTGGGTAGCTGCATCAAGGGGGCTGCAGACCTGCAAATAATGAAATAAAGCTCTAAAAAAAGCGGCAAAAAAATGTCCATGCTTTATAATCAAGCCCACCTCATAAAAATGCTGTCCCCTTCAATTTCTTTCTATTTTATTTCCTAACAGAGATTTCATCCTGCCCTTGGATGAGGTTTGATGAAAAATGTAAAGGCCAATTGGCCGACTGGTCTGTTCACCAACTGTAAGGTTGGATGGGCCATGAAAAATCGCAGACAATTGCGCCATAAATGGGCTTAGTTGTTGGCAGGCACGCTTCCCAATTATGCGCGCGCTGGCCCAAGCGAAATATCGCACAAATGCGCGATGGTGTCGGGATGCTCGCCGGACGTCATCTCACGCGATTTTTATGCCCAATCGAGTAGGCCGTGCACCCACCCGCAGGACATAAAATCCTGCTCATGTGGCCTGACCTTCTCGGTCATCGGGCGCGCAAGATCGGCAGGCCGGGGAGCAGCCGGGAAACGGACCCCCTGACCCTGATTGACCCCTGGCCACGATTTCACGCCATGAATTGGCCAGCCCGGGTGAAATGCGCGCTGAGAAGCTCGGCGCTGCCGGGGTGGGGGTGAGGAGAGGGTAGACGATGACGTCACTGCAGGCACAGATGAGCGCTGCGAGGGAACTCCCTGAAGGCAGACAGCTGCTTCAGGGAGCTGCAGACCTACAAATAATTACATTCAGTTCTACAAAGCTGCAAAAAAAAAAAACTGGGTGAGCTCTGGCTGCTTGGAATGAGTGTTTTGTGTCTCCAGGGTCACGAATCGGCTGAGCCCTGCGAGGTGTTCCTCAGGTTGGGGTTGGCCAGGCTGCAATAGCGCTGCAGGTATAAGGTGGACTAATCAATGCTCCTCTCTCCCTTTCAGGAGAAGGCAGCCCACAATAGCTCAGAGAGGTTGCGGACTAACAGAGGGCCGGCCCACCTTCTCATCCTTACCAGGCACGAGCAGGAGGTACTGGCGCTGGAGAGGTGCCATGTGCCTAGATCAACCGGCCGCAGTGAGGTTGGGGTGCCACAGGGAGGTAAGAGTGCAGTGCACTGAGGTCAGAATGTTTGTCATTGTAACCATTCCACTGTTGACTGCATATTGATCTCAGCCTCTAACGTGGAATCCCCGTTGATAATGGAAAGATGAGGGCACCCTGATCCAGGTGCCAGGCATGCACAGTAACAGTGCAACTACTTCAGCTAATCAGATGTCCTTGTTCTTCCTTTCAGGCTCACCAGAACACCCTCGGTCTCAGGAGCCCAAAGGACCGCCACTCACCCCTGAGGGCACAGATGATCTGGAGGCACCAGCGTCACCCCCTCTCAGCCAGGCAGGCACCAGCACAGATACCAGCACCTCGGTGGGAATAAGATCATCGGCTAGTATCTCGGTGCACAGCAGTGAGGCCACTTCACACTCGCTTGAGGTGCAGGCGGAGGCAGAGAGTGCCCAGGACGCCGGCAGTCGGAGGATTGCTGGAGACCAGGCACATGCTCAGTTGGTGAACGATGATGTGCCTGAGGCAGTAGATGCTGGAAGTCCAGCAGGGTGTGCGGGAGGATCTGGCGGAGATACAAGAGGGCATACGTGCCATGGTCTCCGTTGTGGAGGAGTCCTTGTGGAGCATGAGCAATGCAATGACCCTCATGGCCGAGCGCACTGCCCCCTCCATGGAGAGAGTGGCGACTCTCATGGAGAGGCTCCTCCAGGAGCTGAATCAGGGCTTCCTGGGGATGCGCCCGGAACTACAAGCCCTCACACCGGCAGTGACCTCAGGTGGTGAGTGTGGGAGATGGATTGGGCACCCAGAATCCCAGCTAAGTGACCATCCACCAATGGTGAGCAGAGAGGTCCAAAACCACCTGACGTTGGCGCACAAGCTGCTTGTCGTCTCTGCAGGCTCCTCTCAGGGCGCTCCGGATGAAGGCAGCAGCTCCTCCGCCCCTCTGCCAGTATCGGTGGCATCCGATGAGGCTGCGGCGGCTGGGGAGATGCCAGCCGTGGCACTGGCCGCTCCCTCCCAGGCGGGGTCAGCACAGGCTCCACAGGCCAGAGGACGCCCTCAAAGGTCATCAAAGGCAACAGGGCAGCAGAGTCAGCACGCTGTCTCCAATGCCGGTGCCAGCGAGGGGGGAGCACCTAGACATAGCACCTGCAAGCGAAAACTTAAAGCACCTTAAGCACAACACGGGCTTATCACTAGTGTTTTTCTTCTGCCCCACTTTTAAGTTGTTTTTAAGTTGGTGTGATGTTGAACACCTTTTCATTTACTTTGATTTATGTATGCCAAGCTGCAAAGCAGTAAATGTGTTTGTTCTCAACAAGCCTCTGGAAGATTCATTAGTTCTGCAGGTGCAGGAGAACCCATGATGTTATGAGTGACTTGTTTGTCATTGAGCTTTATTGAAATTGCATATAGTGCATGTTGTACACCAAGCAAATGTTCCTGTCAGGTATCGAGTATGGAGCCTGCAGCCCTGGCATGTGGTAGTGGTTCATCTTTGGTAGGCTAGCTAAAGGAGTATTGGATCAAAGCCTCCCGGGAGTCCCTGCCTCCCTGGAGGTTGCCCAGATCATCGTCTATCCCCTCAGTGTTCTTCTGACCGTGCTCGTCCTCAGACTCACTACTGGGCTCATCGTCTGTTGCCAGAACAGCTGCGTCAACATCTTCTTCCTCCACTGCGTCCCCCATTTCCAGCGCCAGATTGTGGAGAGCACAGCATGCAACCACTATCAGTGACACACGATCTGGGGGGTATTGCCGTGCACCCCCTGAATGGTCCAGGCATAGGAGGCGCATCTTGAGAAGGCAGATGGTTCTCTCTACCACCGCCCTTGGGGAGTCGTGGCTCCTATTGTACCGCTGCTTGGCTTCTGTTCTTGGATGCCAGAGAGCCGTCATGATCCACCTTTTGAGGGAATATCCCTGGTCACCCAGCAGCCATCCATCCAGCCGGGCTGGAGCACTGAAGAGCCCCGGCACCTGGGAGTGTCTCAGGATGTAAATGTCATGAGAGCTGCCTGGGTACCTTGCACAGACTTGCAGAATCTGCATCCTGTGGTCACACAGTATCTGCACGTTCATGGAGTGGAAGCCCTTCCTGTTTACAAAGGCACCAGGCTCACCTGCTGGGGCCTTGATGGCCAAATGTGTGCAGTCGATTGCACCCTGGACATGGGGGAACCCAGCAATCACTGCAGAACATCTAGCTTGCTCTGCCTGGCTGGTCTCGTCCATGTGGTAGTGAACAAAAGTCAATGCACACCTGAACAGAGCATCTGTCACCAGCTTGACGCAACTGTGGGCAGCTGATTGGGAGACTCCACACAGATCACCCACTGACCCCTGGAAAGAGCCGGAGGCATAGAAGTTGAGAGCCACTGTGACCTTCAGCGCCACTGGCATGGGGTGTCCACCCACACAGTTGGAGCTGATCTCAGGGCCGATTATCTGACAAATGGAGGTCATGGTCACCCTTGAGAGGCGGAGCCTCCTTTGGCATTGAACCTCAGACATATTGAGGTAGCTGCATAGCCGCTGTAAACCTGGCAGCAGGATATTGGCATCTTTAGCGGCCCCTTCCACCTTGCACTTCCTGTTGGCCCTGCGCCCCTTGTGCCAGCCCTCCCACAGTTCGTTCCCCTGGAGGCTGAATAGGGACACCAGGCCTCCTCCCACTTCTGTCCCTATCTTCCTCCTCAGAGGAGGTGCCTCCAGCGGAGACCACAATCCCCTTTCCCAGGGTAAGGGAAGGCTGTCTGATACCTGGAAGGCCCCAGGTAAGTGTTATGACTCCTCCAGAGTCCTGAACTGAAGCCTGTTATTTCTGTCAAAGCAGCTCTGAAGCGAAATGAAGTTGTCCTGTTCACACAAGCAAGTAGCAGTAAGTAATAACAACTCGCATTCGCGAGCCCACTCACCCCTCTTATCCCGCCCATGGATGAGGTTTTTAAAAATGTGGTCTACCTGCCTGCCCATAGCGCCCATGCGACGGCCTGAAAATCGCACAGGCTGCGCAATTTCGATTTCAATTACTGCCTCAAGTTCCTTAGCTGGCCCGTTAATTAATGGCGGGCGCACCTCCGAACTCATAGCCCACCCGAAATATCGCGATGGGGCACTGTGACATTGGGGCACACGCCCGATGTCATCGCGCGTCATTTTATGCGCATGCTTTTCGGGCCCGCCCCCGCACGCCAACTGTGAAATTCTGCCCACAATGACAGCAAGTTGTCAAGATGGAATCTTGTGGGGATCAAGAGTCATTGTCCCCTTGCAAGGAAGAGAACCACTCTTGACAGAGCTTTACAGTGCCATTCAGACATTTTGAAGATGAAGATGCTTGCGTGAAACTATGTCTGGTGGCCAGGTATAGACAGTGATATAGAAAGAATGATTAATTGCTATCTCCAGTGTCAGCAACAACACAAGTTGCCTGTTTCTGCTCCACTGCATCTGTAGGAGTGGCCTCGTCGACCCTGGGTTAAACTACATACAGACTATGTAGGTCCATTTCTAGGTACCATGTTTTTATTGGTCAGCAATGCACATTTTAAGTGGGTGGATGTGTATGAAGTTAGACACTGACACCATATGCACCTTTTGAAAAATTGCACCAATGTTTTAGTGTGCATGGCCTACCAGAAGTCACTGTTTCAGATAACGATACTGCCTTCACTAATACAGAATTCCAGAGATTCATGAGTTTAAATTGAATTAAATATGTTAAAACAGCACTATATCATCACCCATCCAATGGTTTAGCAGAAAGATCAGTTCCTGGTATAATTGTCTCTGAAACTGGACCCTTGTCACACCAAGTGGAAGTGGAAGACCAGATTGTTTGAAAACATGTGGATCATTTAAGGAGTAGAGAGACATTCCAACCACCAGTTATTCCACCTGTAATTGATGTCGAACCTTTAATCTCTGAGGTGACAGATCAGTTTAGAATAGACATACCTGATGTGTCTGTTGAATTACCTCATTCTGACCTGCCACTGTCTGAGGATGTCCCTGATGCTGCATCATGTCGATCCATTGGAAGAATCTCAAATTGTAGAGCTGCATTGCTGTGACCAAATTAGAAAACCACCTCAGAGACTTAATCTATAATTGCATGACCTGCGTTTATATGTATATGGTGTGGATTAAGATATTCTTGTAAGTAAGAAATATTTTTTAAAAATTAAAGGAGGAGGAATGCAGTGATTGTGGGTAAAACCTTTCCTACTGTTTTTAGGGGCCACTTGATTGTACTGACGAATCAGCCCTAAATTCAGGTAATCTCAGGGGTGGCATTTTCTAGTCATGGACCTGGTTCAAGTATATAGCTTCTACAAGAGCTCTGCAAATAAAATTATCTGTTTCAAGTCTGGTACACCAAGTTTATTACAGCTGCCTCCTTGGACCTTCAGGGCTTCCACTTCATTGCAAATCTTTCTTTAACTTGGAGCCTATTTCTCTGCTCTTTTTCTTTTAGCTTAACTTAACGGGCACTATTCCTGATTCCTGTCTTTGTCCCTTACCTGAGACTTCCTTCTGGGGCCTCTCCCTGCCTCTCTCCCGTGTCCTGCTCCCTGGGATATGTGCTTGGTGATGGTGCTCCAGTTCAGGTCATCTGACCTGCTTTTTGCATCATTTGTCCTTCTTTGCTTCTGTGCAGGACTGATTCCCAGCCTGAAGAAGGAAAAATAAACAAACAGCGCATGTGAGGCCATTTCCCAGCCGGCACATGTGCAAAAGGCTCAAAGCTCATCAGGAGTTCCTGACCTCTGACTTCAGATTAAGGTAAGTATCTGTGTTTCATCACCCCTTTCCCCTTGGAAGAGAGCAAGTTTCACTCGAAAATCACTGTTTCTTCAACTGCGGAGCAAACAAATGTGTTCCCTAAACTCAGTCTTCCAGTAGCAGCTCTGCTAAGTGATTACCTTACTGAGTCCTTTAACTGATTATTCAGTTAGTTACTGTCCCAATAGCCTTGTAGTTTTTTCCCTCCTCAGAAAAGAAGGATTCTTTACAATGGCTTTGCACTTTCTTTACAAGAACTTAACATCATAAACTTCTAACAAAAAGCCTGGAGGTCCTGACCTCTGACGTTAGATTAAGGTAAGTATTTGAGTTTCATTACATAAGGCTAATGGTGGAGCGGCGCTAATTGATGCCAACTCGCAATTTATGGCATATTCTCTTTCTCAACAACAGCAGTTTATATATTTGTATAGTGCCTTTAACATATTAAAACAGTGGGCAGAATTTTGCTGTCAGCGAGCAGGGGGTGGGGCCCGCTCACTGACGCAGGATGACGTCGGGCGGAACCCCCAACGTCATCCCGCCCCATTTAAATTTTCAGGAAGGCGGGGGCGCAGCAAAATCAGCTGTGGACGCGCCGACCTGTCAATGGCCACTGAGGCCATTGACAGGATCATTGAATCAATTAAAGGACCTGCCCGTCCAACCTTAAGGTTGGTGGGCAGACCAGGAGACCCGGCGGCAAATAGATAAAACATGAAACCTCATCCAGCGGCGGGATGAGGTTTCATGCGGGGTTTTAAACAGTTTAATTAAGTTTTACTGTAATTTATGAACATGTCCCATCTCATGTGACATTGTCACATGAGGGGGACATGTTAAGAATTTTTTATTTTATTTCTATTTTTAATCTTTTTAAAAGTGTAAGCCATCTCCCTGAGGCAGCACTTAGCCTCAGGGAGATGTGCGCTCTTTCGTGCGCATGCACAAAAGAGTGCACTCTCGCTTTTGGGGAATCCCACCGCCCCTCCCACCCGCACAAGGAGCACATAGCGCTTCCCTCCGGATGTCACGCTGGGCGGGCCTTAATTGGCCCGCCCACGTAAAATGGCGGCGGGGCCCACTTCTCCGGCGGGGATCATCTCCCCACCCGCCGGAGATTGGGTCGGGCCCGCCCGCCCGACAGGCAGAAAATTCTGCCCACAGTCTTTCACCACAAAATGTTATTTTTTAACACGGCGAGAGCCATGAATTTGCAATGAGATTTCCAGCAACTTCTGGGCCATTTATGTCACGGCTTAATTTTTCTGATGATCCAATTACACGTTAAAGTAATGTTAGAGTTCAGTGTAGAATTGAATCTGCAGCTCCTTTGGCAAGATTCAAAATCCTGATCAGGCCAACTGAAAAGTCAGAGGAGAGATGAAAAAATTTCCACAAAGAAAGAGAGAGGGAGAGAAACTACATCAATCAATCAAAGATATCCCTGAAGTCTGTTTGTGGATGATTGCAGATGTTCTCATGGGATTATCTGCCAGTCCTCTTGCCTGAGGAAGGATGTGAATTACAGGGCAACTATCTATATGGAATCTATCTATATAGCAAAACTTTGATACTATTAATTGCACTTCAAAATTCTAAGGGTTTTTTTAATGAAAGGCGCTTTCTGATTTGTAAGCTTCTCCAACCGAACTCTTATTGACCTCAAGCTGTGTTTAGCAACAACAATTAGACTCTGAGACATTAAAAGAACTTACTTGTGCATTCATTTTCACAGCAAAATGAACCCATCTGCCATCATAAAAGAGCATCTTATTCATCTTACCATGAACAACATGATGGGTGATTTTCAAGACAATTTAAGAACAATTCAGACCAACAGAGCTCAAAGTAACCTTTACTGGCAGTGCGATTGGATTGTAATTGGGAGGCTCACTGAGTATTTTCACATGCATGGCTCCCTGCCACTTTGTCTCTTTAGGCACCTGCACGTGCAAATGTGGAGCCGGTTAGCTAGTACGGGGATTTGATTAATACCAACAGCGTGGGGCTCACTCGCTGTTCTAGCTGTAGCAGACTGGGGGGATTCTTCCTCCGTGTCATACCTATAGTAAAAATATCATGACACTTTACTGTGTTTCAGCAAATAATCACTGAGTAACCTGCTTTCGGGCAGAGAACTACAGTGGAAGCCATGCAAAATGGCTTGGAAGAAAGAAAATTGCACTGACTTAGAAAAAGAACGCAACAAATATTTGCTGCATACGCCTTCAGTGCAAGTACAATCCTTGGCTGGATGAGTTAAAGATATGATAAATAAGTAAGGCTTTCCACAGGCAGAAGGGAAGATTTTAAAGCAGGTCTTGTAGGCAATACCTGGGACTGGAAGGGCATCTGCTGCTAATGAGGCAGCAGATGGCGTTTCCGTTATGGCTGAAAATGCGAGGAGTTAGATGCATAAATCTCCTCAGAAGAAAACCTCCTATCCCTGAGGTGCACTTCAGCTAATTAAATCAGCTAAGGGTTTTCAATTGCAGTTCTGGAAATTGTGACAGGTTTTCAGTGTGGGAAGTGGGGGCTGGAGTTTGATGTGTGTGTGTGTGTCTGGGCTGGGAAACAATGGGCAGAATCGTCTGGTTGACGTGTGGGTGGCGGAGCCCGCACATCAGCGCTTAAAATGTCGCGCGAGCGTCCCGATGTCAGCGCGCGGCATTGCGATATTTAGGTCGGCGGGTGCGCACAGCAGCGGGACGCGCGCCCGCCAATAATTAAAGGCCTCATTAAGGCCCTTAACTTGCCAATTGTCGATGGTTTTGAGGGGCCCGTGTGAACTTCGGCTCTGCGCACAGGCCCAACAGGCAGGCGGGTAACTGATTTTTTATTAAAACTGATGCCCTGGCGGGATATGTGGACTCAGAGGGGTCGTTCATGTTTTCCATGAAGTATTTAATGCAGAAAGTGTTTTAAAGTTACCTGTGTGATTGTTAGCAGTTCACATTGATTTCCAAGAGCTTTTTGTCTAGTTTGAAACCAGTCTGCAGACAGTAATCTTTCCTGGGCCTGCAGCTTTCCGGAGGCCTCCATTTAGCCTGGGGGTATGGGTGCTGACATCTCCACTGGAGGCAGCTCCCCTGAGGAGGAAGAGAGGGATAGAATAAGGAGGAGGCCAGGACTGGACAATCAGCCTCCAGGGGAGCGACCTTTGGGAGGCCAGGCGCAGGCACAAGGGGTGCAGGGCCAAGAGGCTGTCCAAGGTGGAAGGGACCGCAGAAGACGCCACTATCCTGCTGCCAGGGTATACAGGCGGTGAGGCAGCTACCTCAATATGACTGAGGTGCAGTGCCGAAGGAGGCTCCGACTCTCAAGGGAGACAGTCAACTATATCTGTCAGATGATTGGCCCTGAGATCTCCCCTAAATGTGTGGGTGGATACCCCATGCCAATGGCTCTAAAGGTCACAGCTGCCCTCAACTTCTATGCCTCTGGCTCCTTCCAGGGCTCGGTGGGTGATCTTTGCAGTGTCTCCCAATCAGATGTCCACACTTGTGTCAAGCAGGTTACAGATGCTCTGTTCAGACGGGTATTGACGTTCATCCACATCCGCTGTGACCAGGCAAGTCAGGCACAGCGAGCCAGAGGTTTTGCAGCCATTGCTGGCTTCCCCCATGTCCAGGGTGCTATAGACTGTACACATGTGGCCATCAAAGCGCCAGCAGGTGAGCCCGATGCCTTTGTCAACAGGAAGGGATTCCACTCCATGAACGTGCAGATAGTGTGTGATCGCAGGATGCAGATTCTACAAGTCTGTGCAAGGTACCCAGGCAGCTCCCACGACGCCTACATCCTCAGACACTCCCAGGTGCCGGGTCTCTTCAGTGCTCTGGCTCGGCTGGATGGTTGGCTGCTGGGTGACAAGGGCTATCCCCTCAGAAGGTGGCTCATGACGCCTCTCCGCCATCCAAGAACAGAAGCTGAGCAGCGCTACAATAGGAGCCACGGCTCCACAAGGGCTGTGGTGGAGAGAACCATCGGTCTTCTCAAGATGCGCTTCCGTTGCCTGGACCGCTCAGGGGACGCACTCCAGTACCCCCCAGATCGAGTCTCTCTGATAGTGGTAGCATGCTGCGCTCTGCACAATCTTGCGCTGGAAAGGGGGGATGCAGTTGACGATGAAGACCTTGACGCCCTGGATGAGGCTGCACATGATGAATCTAGCAGTGGCTCAGAGGATGAGGAAGCACAGGGCGATGATGAGGGGCAGCACGCCAACCCGCTATTACACCAAGGAGGCAGGGACACCCGGGACAATTTAATCCAACGATCCTTCAGCTAGCTCCACACACATGGATCTGCAGGACCAGCATTGCCTGACGCTTCCACACGTGGCACTTAGGTGCTACATCTTCCACTTCATCAGCTGCAACTAAGGGCCTAGTACAGAAACATCAATGTCTACTCTAACACTCATGATAAGTCTGTGAAACATACAAATGCAGCACAAAGGAAACACCCTCAGCCGTGGTCAGAAAAGTGGACTTTATTCTGTCTAACATAAAACAGAAATGTCTCTATGGCAAACATAAGTATATTTTTCCCTAATCTAAGGCCAACACAAAATCACCAGTGACAAACCCGTGGAGTGCCTAACGTGCCTTATGCTTTCGTTTGCGGGCGCTACGTCTTGGTGCCGCCCCATCGCTCGGAGTGGCTTGTGAGACAACCTGCCGACTCTGCTGTCCTGTTGGCCTCGATGACCTTGGCGGGCGTCCTCTGGCCCGTGGAGCCTGTGCTGGCCCCGCCTGGGAGGGAGTGGCCAGTTCCAGAACTGGCACCTCCCCAGTTGTTGCAGCCTCAACGGATGCAACGTTGACTGGCAGAGGGGGGGAGGAGCTGCTGCCCTCATCCAGAGTGCCCTGAGAGGACCTCGCAGCGACGACAGGCAGCTGCTGCGCCAACGTGAGGTCACATTGGACCTCCCTGCTCACCACAGATGGATGGGCACCGAGCGCCGACACTTGGTGCCCAGAACATCTCCCACATTGGGAATGACCACCCGTGGCCATTAGCGCTGTGAGGGCTTGCAGGTCAGAGCGTAACCCAATCAGGAGAGTCTCTATCCGATTGAACCCCCTCTCCATGAGAGTCGCCAATCTCTCAGTGGAGGAAGCCTGAAGCTCTGCCCTGAGGTTCATGCCTTCACGTGCACTCTGCCTGGACTCCTCCATCACAGAGACCAACTGAAGCACACCCTCATGCAACCCTGCCAGATGCAAACGCGATTCCTACCGCTTGTCCTGCAGCTGCTGCATTGGTGACATCTCCAGAGGCACATCATTACTGCCAGATTCAGCATGTGCCTGGTCTCCTGCAGTCCTCCGGCTGCTGGCACCATCGGCACTCTCTGTCCGTGCCATCTCCTCCAGCGATTGTGAAGTGCCTTCTCCACTGTGACCCGGGACACTAGCCGACGGTAAATTCCCCACCGAGGTGTTTGTGGCTGCACTGGTGCCTGGCTGGCTGAAATGATGTGCCGTAAGTTGCACGTCTTGGCCCTCAGGTGTGGAGGGGGGGCTGCGGTCTTGTTGGCCACGGCCATGCGGTGGTGATGCTGAAATTAACAACAAGGACAGTGGATCAGTTAGCGTTCAGTCAGTAACACCTTCCATCCCTTTCCCCCCCAGCCTCATAAGTCGCTCAGCCTTCAAGAGCCTAAGGAGACGAACATTGGTGAGGTGGGAAAGAGTCAAGAGGAGGCCCAAACATTAGACGCACATATAGACAGGCTGGTCAGATGGCCTCAGGAATGCCACATGGCATGTTATGTACCATTGGAGTGGGCAGAGTGCAGAAGTACCTGACCTGGATGCATGCTGGCCTGGATAGTTGCGGGGCTGAGGAAACATCGCAAACAGTTGCGACATTTGCCGTGGAGCTCAGGAGATTGACAGGTCACATTATTGACCTTCATACTGTTATGAGGGGCATAGACCGGGTGGGCAGAGGCAACATTTCCCCTTGGCGCAGGGATGAGTAACGTGGTGGCATTTATCTAAGTTGAGTGCCATGAGGTTCACAGCTGAGGTGCTGAGGACCTTTTGGACAGAGTAATGTGGGACGCACTGGCTGAAAGGGTGATGGAGGTTCAAACCCCACTAAGATGCAAAACGTCTTTGCCTGTGCAGCAGCGATGCCATGGCATGTTAGACCATGGGAATAGTGGTCACAAATGGGATAAGGCGACTTTGGAAGGTGGTGGAGACGTGAATCCTCAAGGGGATGAGGGGCACACGTCAGAGTGTCTCAGTCTGTGAATGAGCAGTGTTTCAGCATTAACGATTGCAGCAACCATCAGTGGTTTGGATGGTGGGGAGACAGAGTGGAGGGAACTGTGGACCTCAAATACCTGGCTGCTGGACCCCAGCCTCGCCGCCCTGGCCTCCTGCCTCCTCCCCAGCTCCATGGCCTGCTCCTGGAAGGTGATGAGGCGCTGGAGCAGGGTGTGCCCACCACCAGTCCGCAGACGCTCCCAGCTATTGCTCTCTGTTTTTGCCTGCAGAACATAGAAGAGGATTTATTGGGGCTGATCGCTCATGTACTCTGCACACGCACGCCGCACCCCAACCACTGTGGCCCATCTGAGGCCTCCAGCGGCTCCTGTCGACACTACTGGTGATCAGTCACCAGAAGATAGTACGGCTGCTCCCAACCCCCTCCCCCAACGGCCACCTTGGACACATTCGGCGTCCATCACTTTCAATAACACACGGGTCTTAGCGCCCATGGCAAGGAGGCGCAACTAGGTGCGGCGCCGAGGCCAGCAGATGGCTCTTGGCCACGACACCTTGAGGCTCCCCCTCCACCATCTCAGCACCATCAGTAAGACATGTGTTGGAGTTCTGAGTATGTGTCTAGCTGCCTCCCCTGCAGGTTGCCCCCAGGCTACTCAAATGCGACAAACACCAACATATGATGCGGGGAGAATCCATCTACTCCTCAACCACTAAGGCTGATGTAAGCATGGTCACTATCTGTTTGCCCACCCAGCGTGCGACAGATGCCCAATGCAGTAACAACAGCAAGACATGGTGGGGGGGGCGCTCAAAGGCTAAGGCTACCTGCTGGGTCAAATGGCCAAGGCTGACATGGTCCTCACCCTTCCAGATCACAGCAAATCAATGGGTGCCTGTGTGCCGCACATCATCATGGGCGCTTACAGCGTCATCCACCTCCTCCCACGCCTGCCTGGTGACATGGGGGGCCCTCCTCCTCCCATCCTCCGGATACAATATATCCCGACGGCTGGACACCTCTTGGAGGAGGACAGCAAGGCAGGCATCGGAGAAGGCGAGGGGCACAGTGCCCCCCCCCCCCCCCACCCCACTGGCCTCTCCTGCATCCTGCCCCCCTCCTCCTGCTCCTGTCCTGTAGCTGCCTCTCTCTCTCCCCGAGTGGCCACGGTGCACTGCCTCAAGCAGGCTGCCTGGCCACTCTTTATACAGACTGCCGGCTCCCCATTGGAACCAGCAGTCTGAGGCCACCCGCCTCCGTGACGATTTTCCCGTTCTCCACGGGAGTCGCTAACCCACTGGGCGGGCCTTAATTGGCCCGCCCGTGCAAAATAGTGGCGCAGCCCGTTTCGGCAGCGGCAATTGGCTGCCCACCCACCACTGAGTCAGTTGGGCCCACTCGCCCATCAAGGGCAAAATTCTGCCCAATGGCTTGGTTCTAACTTTCTCCTAAGTATTATCATGAAGTAAGTATTGGAAAGTTCATTAAAAACAAATGTTGGCTATTAGAATGTGGATGTCTCATTAGATTATAATTTGCATACTTCACCGTTTACTCATTTCTGCAAACTTGTATGTCCCAGGCAAGTTCGTTCTGCCAACAGTTCATCATCATCTTTCAATGAAGTACAAATATCACATGAAAATCGAAGGTTAAAAATATTTCAGTTACTAGTATTTGGCAAAATGTATGCCAAAACTGGAATCCATTATTAAATGCTTTGATTTAGGAAAACTATTTGATGAACAAGAGATATAACCGGTTGTGTTAATCCTGCCCCCACTCCCACACGTTATGGATAATTGAGGTTTTTTAACATGATTAAGGGGTTTGATAGGCTAGAGACAAAGAAATTATTCCTTCTGGTGGGAGAGTGGGAGAGTCCAGAGCAAAGAGACATAATCTTAAAATTAGAGATAGGCCATTAGGGATAATGTCAGGGAGCGCTTCTTCACACACATGATAGTGGGAATCTTGGCCCAACACTTCCGAGCAGAGTCAGAACACTGTGTCCAATGCTGATCAGTCAGACAGAAAACTACCCACCTGCCTGCATATGTTGAAAAGGCTCCGATTTCTGATCCACGATGCAGAACAACTCCCTCAGCACAGGAATCCTCACAGAGAGCAGCGAAGAGAATAAGGGCAGAGGCCACACTGCCACCTCACTACCCCCACCCCTACCACTTTTTACAACACTAGCTGCTGTATCCTGGTAAGTGTTTTAAGGCCCACATGGCCAACTTCAGTTCCCTGCTACTTCTCATAAAGACGTTGTCATTCAGTGAAGTTTTATGTGGGGAAAGGGATGACTTCCACATGACACCTTAATTTTATCTCTTCATCACCACCTATAAATCTATAACTGCCATTCAACTGCCAAGTCCTAAATAGGCCTCGATGTAACATCAATAATATTAAAACAATTCTGTTCAGCTTCCACAAGAGAATGTATAAATTGTGATGTCCCCTTCTTTAACTCTTCAATCAGGCTAAATGCGACCGATGGTCTGCTTGAACCTGGCTGCATTCCGTGTCTAATCCATCATCAAGTTTGCTGCTTTTATCCTCTAGCAGCCCTATAAATGTCTTTGAACACTTTGTTATAGGAAAGGCACCATGAAAGTGTAGGTTTCAGCTAGATGTGAAAAATAAACTTCTTTGGGAATGTGCTGTAAGCTAAATTTTCATTATTTTAACAATTCTCTTCAATGTTCCTTATAATTTTATCCCCTCACCAATGCATGGAGGAGCACAGAGATCTCGGTGGGTTATAGAACAGAGGGGGTTACAGCAATAGGGGAGGTCAGGGCTATGGAAAGATTTAAACATGAGAGATTCTGACCCGTCACACTGTCACAGTTCCAACTGAGGTCATTGTATAAAGGTTGTGAATGTTATTCTTGAGCTCCTCCACGGATCGGTGAGGGAATAAAATTATAAGGAACATTGGAAAGAAATGATAAAATAATGAAAATTCCCCACATTCCCCAAGTACGCTAGGATAATCATAACTCCCCACCACTGCTTCACAACGCCCCACAGATCATACTGTGACCTTCCTAAGACGCATGGCTCAGGGTTGCATTTTGCAGGGCAAGTACACAATGAACCAATTGAAGAATAAACATTCGGAAAAAGATTTAACTAGGACAGCGAGTTGGTATGTTTCAGTCTTCCTCTTCTTGAGCTCTGTACCTGAAGGCATGTCTGATCCACAGCATCACAAACAACCACCACAGGTAGGGCAAGGAGGCTAGTTCTGAATCCTCCCCAGCCAGAAGAGGGATTTGTGCTGCTGGCCACAATCTGCTCCACGCCAGCCATCCAGCCCCCAAAGAGTCTGAGTTGCTGTGGCAAGATACAGTTATACATGAATGCCATACCTCCTGCAATTGGCATATGTTGGAAGGATTTATAAATTGATACTCAACCTGTTTGGCCGTGTTACATATGCACCTTTCCTTTATCATCAAGTCGTGGCATAGGACTTGAACCCAGAGCTTCTGCCTCAGAGACAGGGAGGCTCCCCATGGTGCCACAAGACCTATATTTCAGAACTGAATGCTAAAGTACAGATGAACAAGGGTAAATAACTAAGGGGTGAATTTCTGCAGATCCTCTCTTGTCAACACTGGCATTAAATTAGCACCCATTGGGAATTCAAGCTGCTAACTCATTAATTACAGTATTTACCCAAAATCACCTTAACTGTCAGCCCTTTTTTTAATCGATCATGGGATGGGGGCAGGGGGCATTACTGGCTAGACCAGCATTTATTGCTCATCCCTAATTGCCCCTGAGAAGGGAGAGGCTTGCTAAGCCATTTCAGAGTCAACCACATTGGTGTGGGTCTGGAGTCACACATAGGCCAGATTGGGTAAGGACAGCATTAGTAAACCAGGTAGGTTTTTATGACAATTGACAATGGTTTCACAGTCATCATTAGATTTATTCCAGGTTTTTAAAAATTGAACCATTAAATTCACCATCTGGTGTGGTGGGATTCAAACCCAGGTCCCCACAACATTACCCTGGGTCTCTGGATTACTAGTCCAGTGACAATATCACTACACCACCACCTCCCCTGTACTATCAGTTCAAATCTTCTTTGGTTTCACATGTGCCAGGTGGCATTATACAAAGTGTCTAACATGATGGATGATAAAATGAAAACTGATCACTTCCTTTTTCTCCCTTACTACCATCAGTCCAGCAAGTGTGCCATTTCTAACTGAGAGGGTATGTAATGATATTGGAGTAGATTTTTATAACTAGCGCTAAAGTTGCAGAGCTAATTTAAACAAGAACAATTTGCATTTATATAAAGCCTTTAATGCCATAAAACATCCCAAGCTGCTTCACTGCAGATACATAAGACGCATTTAACTCGGAACCAAAGAAGACATGAAGACAAGCGACCATAAGTTTGTTCAGAGGTAGGTTTTAAAGAGCGAGTTAAAAAAAGGAAAGAGATATGGTGAGGCATGGTGCCTAAGAAAGAGAATTCCAGGGGTTCGGGCATAGATGGTACGACTGCCGGTGGTGCCCTGAACAGAGTTGGGAAAGCTGGCAAAGTTTGAGGAATATTGAGTTCGCAGAGAGTTGTAGGGCTGGAGGAGTTACAAAGGTAGGGCTATGAAGGGATTTGAGCAGAGTGATGGGAATTTTAAAATTGAACTATTGGTGGACTGGGAGCTAATGTAGGGTCAGTGGGTACAGGGGTGATAGCTGAATGTAATTGGCATCTTCCTGTGCATGAATTATAATGGAGTGCATTGACCATCATGCCCAAATTCCCATCTATACTCACACTACCTAATGTTCTGTGTTGGAAGCACCAATTCAAATGATGGTATAACAGAAACTATTTTCTGTGATTGTTATGTAGTCTAGCAGCTAAATTAGTTATCCATTGACAGTAATTAAGTGGAACCCAGTCCCACAGTGCTTCAGATTGCATATGCAGCAAAAAACATTTGGAAAATAAAGAAGATACAGAAACAGTAAACAACTCATTCAGTTGGGATTATATCAATTAACCAGTGACCAGAGTGTTTCCGCCTGTTGAAAGCTTGCAAGAGCATTTCACATTGAATGTCCATCCCCAGCCCTCACTTAGTAGCTCTGTGGAGGGGTGGCTGACTTAACAGCTGGTGTATCTCCATGACAGTGCATCTAAAGAAAAAACTCTATATAGCTGCTTTTGCTACCTCGAGGCATCCCAAAGAGCTTTACAGCAAATACTTTTGATGTGTCATCACTGCTGTATGTTGGCAGCACAGCAGGGTAGCAAGGTTGTAGAAACAGAAATGAGTAACCAGACAATTTATGTGAGTGATGATGATTGACAGATAAATATTGAGCAGGAAACTGGGAAGAACTGCCCCATTGTTCTTTGAATCATGCCATAGAATTTCTTACAGCTAAGAGAGCTCCAGTTTAATGTCTCATCAAAAGATGGCACTTCACATAGTGCAGCACTCCCTCAGTATTGCACTTCAGTGTCAACTTGATTTATATGCTCAATTTGAAGGATTGGGGCATGGACCCACAACCTTCTGACTCAGAGGTAAGAGTGCTACCTGTCTGAGTACAATCTTTCCAAACTGATGGTAAACTGCATCCTTCCGTTATTATGATCCAGGACACGACCCCCAAATGTTTGGTACGATTCCGTTAGGGACTAATAACGTTTTGTTTATAGTGGACAATGTTTGATATCCAAGACACTTGCTAAGTGAAAAAGCCCACAAGATTCCACAGATTTTAAACAAACAAAAATAAACTTTACTATAAAGGTCAGAAGGTAAAACATTTTATAGTATCTTTCTCATACTCTAATATTCAGGGTTAATATGAGGTACATGTGAATCAACAGGCAAACTACGCCACACTGAACAATAAATGGCAGATGGGACCAAGACGGGTCCCATGGATTTCTCAACAACTTCATCCAGATGTCAGTAAACACTGAGTCACCAATTTTGTTGAAACTCTGTGTCTCTCATGAGGGATTCCAGCCTTCACCTTCGAAGATCTCACCTTGGAATTCTCTCCAAAAGTCACTCCAACTCGGACAGCCTCAACAATGGCCCATCTCGCAGGGTTTCAATCTTGTTTCCCGAGATTCCATTTCCCTGGATTCCCGAGCAAACATTCAACTCACAAGCACAACTTCAGCTCCTCAATCACATTGAGCCAAATACTACTGCACCAAATGGGTACCCTCGTCCCAAGGGCCCAAAGCATGGAGTCACCAACTTCTGCTGCCTCTTTAGATCTTCAGGACTTCTCCCTGAGCCCTCTTCAATTGCCAGGGCTTCTCTCGAGCCCTCACACTTAAAGTCTGCCAACCGCTTTGAGTCTCCTTCTCTGCTCCTCTTTCTTCTTAACTTAACTGGGACCTCTCCCTGTCCCTGTCTCCTGCCTGTAATTCTTATTTTTGGATCTCTTCTTGTTCCCTCTCCCTTTGAGACCTCTACTTGACCCCTTGCCTGGGACACCTGTCTGCAATGGCGCTTTGCTCCTGGTCCTATGGCCTGGACTTTCATGCCATTTTCCCATTTTGTGCAGGTGCACTGGGCCCACACCCTTGGCCTAAGGAACCTAAAATGCTGAATTGCACAAGCACAGCCTGCTCCCGGTCCATGCATGCATGGAAACTCCGAGGTCGGCTAGGATTTGAGTTCCTGGCCTCTGATCTGGCCAAGAAGTTAAGTTAGCTTTCGTAACACCAATGATTTGGAACTGCTTTTGGAACTGATGTAGAATGCTTTTTCGCTTTGTTTCAAACAAAAACAATCAGTACTTGCTCGGTAGTTGCTTAGCTTTCACAGCCAAATCATAAAATGAAGATTAATCTTAAAATTAGTAGTCAGTAGATTAGTAGTCAGATTATTAGTCATCATCAGTAAAGTAATGGGAGGCGTCATCAACAGTGCTATCAAGCCGCACTTGGTTAGCAATAATCTGCTCACTGACACCCAGTTTGGGTTCCACCACGGCCACTCAGCTCCTGACCTCATTACAGCCTTGGTTCAAACATAGACAAAAGAGCTGAACTCCTGAAGTGAGGTGAAAGCAACTGCTCTTGACATCAAGGCCGCATTTGATCGAGTGTGGCATCAAGGAGCCCTAGTAAAACTGGAGTCAATGGGAATCAGGGGGAAAACTCTACACTGGTTGGAGCCATATCTAGCACAAAGGAAGACGGTTGTGGTTGTTGGAGGTCAATCATCTCAGCTCCAGGACATCACTGCAGGAGTTCCTCAGGGTAGTGTCCTAGGCACAACCATCTTCAGCTGCTTCATCAATGACCTTCCTTCCATCAGAAGGTCAGAAGTGGAGTTGTTCGCTGATGATTGCACAACGTTCAGCACTATTCACGATTCCTCAGATACTGAAGCAGTCCATATCCAAATGCAGCAAGACCTGGATAATATCCAGGCTTGGACTGACATGTGGCAAGTAACATTCATGCTACACAAGTGCCAGGCAATGACCATCTCCAACAAAAGAGAATCCAACCATTGCCCCTTGATGTTCAATGGCATTATCATCCCCCACTATCAACACCATCGAGGTTACCATTGATCAGAAACTGAACTGGACAAGGCATATAAATACTGTGGCTACAAGAACAGATCAGAGGTTAGGAATCATGTGATGAGTAACTACCTTCTGACTCCCCAAAGCCTGTCCACCATCTACAAGGCACAAGTCAGGAGTGTGATGGAATACTCCCCACTTGTCTGGATGAGTGCAGCTCCCACAGCACTCAAGAAGATTGACACCATCCAGGAAAAAGCAGTCTGCTTGATTGGCACCACATCCACAAACATTCACACCCTCCATCACCAACACACAGTGGCAGCAGTGTGCACCATCTACAAGATGCACTGCAGGAATTCACCAAGGCTCCATCAACTGCACCTTTCAAACCCACAACCACTATCATCTAGAAAGACAAGCACAGCAGATAGATGGGAACACCACCATCTGGAAGTTCCCCTCCAAGTCACTCACATTGCTGTCTTGGAAATATATCGCCTTTCCTTCACTGTCATTGGGTCAAAATCCTGGAACTCCCTTCCCAACAGCACTGTGGGTGTACCTACACCACGTGGACTGCAGCGGTTCAAGAAGGCAGCTCACTACCACCTGCTCAAGGGAAACTAGGAATGAGCAATAAATGCTGGCCCAGCCAGCAAAGCCCACATCCCGTGAATGAATAAAAAAAAGGTTATTAATAAAAAGAATCCCCCTAAAATATTGGAACACATTCCCAAAGGTAAATGATTCAATAGATATTCTTGGATGATTAAGGTACATATTCCCTGCTCCTCTCTGCTTCAGGAATTAGCAGACACTCAAAGATTTTTGGCCAGGCCATGTGCCCTGCCTGTCTAGTATATTACAAACATATGAACAAGGAGCAGGAGTAGGCCATTCAGCCCCTCGAGCCAGCTCCGCCATTTAATAAGATTATGGCTGATCTAATAGTAACCTGAAATCTGTATCCCACCTATCCCCAACAACCTATCACCCCCTTGCTTACCAAGAATCTATCCACCACTGCCTTAAAAATATTCAAAGACTCTGCTTCCACCACCTTTTCAAGAAGAGAGTTCCTAAAGCTCATGACCCTCTCAGTGAAAAAAATTCACCTAATTTCTGTTTTAAATGGGTGACCCCTTATTTTTCAACAGTGGCCCCTAGTTCTAGATTCTCCCACAAGAGGAAATGTCCTCTCCACATCCACCCTGTCAAGACCTCTGAGGATCTTATATGTTTCAATCAAGTCACCTCTTACTCTTCTAAACTCCAGCGGATACAAGCATAGCCTGTCCAAACTTTCCTCATAAGACAACCCACTCATTCCAGGTGTTAGTCTGGTCAACATTCTCTGAAGTGCTTCCAACGCATTTACACCCTTAAATAAGTTGACAAATACTGTACACAGTACTCCAAATGTGGTCTCACGCGTGCTCTGTACAACTGAAGCATAACCTCCCTACTTTAGAATTCTATTTCCCTGGCAATAAAATGATAACATTCTATTATATTTAACATCACTGAAAGAGGCAGTCAGCCAAGTCGCTAACAGCTAGGGTAAATGTATGATGGCAAGTAAAGAACTTCGAATGAGTTGTCTCTGAATTGGGCTCCATTCTTCACATTCCAGGAAATGTTGGATGCATTAGGAAGGCAAGAAGAGGACGCTAGAGAAGGAGAAAATATATTAGCAATGGTTAGTCATAGAAGGTTACTCATGGTCTCAATCACAGTTCAAGTAGCCAGGAAAAGGATGCTCTATGTGGGGACCATAAAAGGCTCCTATTCCTCCCTAACAGCTCTGGGCCAGGATGCCAATATTAGAAAGAGATGACAGCATGGGTTTTCTTCCTCCCTGATAATGCATTATGCATCCTCCATCATTTCGAGCAGAAAATGGAGGGTCATAATAATGATAGGGGATCCAACAGCATTAATCCTGATCACATTTCCACCCCAAATCTGCTAAAGGTTTGTGAAAGGAAGGAACAAAATCTCTGCCATAGCACTGGTCTAATGCAACTGCTTAATACGTAGCACCCACACCCACAGCCCTGACAGAGAAAAGGGAACTTCCAACTATCAATGAATAAAGTAGTAACAATGTTTAAAAACTACAACAACAATAAATCTTATTATGTATTTTCTAACATGCATATTTTATTATCTATTTTATGCTTTTTTTTTTGGACAATAATCAATATTTCCCAAGAACTTTGTACGGGTTGAATGGATGAAAGGGTTGAATGAACCAACGAAAGATTGAATGTGTGATAAACCTTCTGTAGTTTTAATTAAATTAGCCACTCACCCCAAAAAAAACCCTAACCTCATCAAAGTAGACCAAACAACCGTAACTTCATAAATTATAAATCATTTAAAGAGAAAAAAACCAACCAGCAACAAAATAGTGTGGTGAGCCTTTAGTTATGGAAAAAAGTGGTCATTCAATTCTATGGGACTTGTGATAAAGATTTTGATAACATAAAGGTATTCTTATGGATAGTTATATCAGCACCTTACTTTTAAATCTAGTGCATGCATGTACAGGATAGATAGTGCTTCAAATTCAGGATCTTTAAATGATTTCCTTGGCTGGCGGACACCCGTGGGAAATCTCCCTGTGACACTGTCTCCAGCTGCAGAGCCTATTACCATCTCAAAACCAAATACCATTCACTCGACTGAGCCATGTTTAATATTTCATTTCCCTGCAACAGCTCACAACAAACACCTCAAGGGGTTTCTGTGCACGTTCCCCTAATCCAGTGACTTTTGTTTCTCAGGGTCCTTTGGCAAAGGTGATTACCTTTGGGCCCATATGGCATGTGGATGAGCCAGCGAAAATTGCTTTGCATAAGAGCCACCAGTTCGGCTTTACGTCTTCAACACGTGGGGTGATTGCTCAGTCAGAGGCTAGGATTCAGGAAAAGGTAGGGGAGCAGACTTGCAGTATTAGAAAAGACCTGGATAATAAAGGCTCAGCATTTTCTAAAGTGGTAAGTGACAAGATTTAAATAGCAACTCTTACAAAAGCCTCAGAAGATATTGATTTTGGCCCAAAATAATTAAGAGCATAAAATAAATAATAAAACATGCATGTTAGAAAATACACAATACATAATAAGATTTATTGCTGTTATAGTTTTTAAACATATTTACTATTCTATTCAATGATATTATGCATATAGTGAAAGAATTACTATTGCACTGAAATAAAAAAAATGATTTACTGTGCAGTAAGGTTATACAACGTGCTGAAAGGTTCACTGTTATATAATACCGTAAGATTTATTATTAAACTTATGGACATAAGATAGAGAAAGCTTTCCTATCCTGCTGGGATTTATAATATACTGTTATATATATATCATCATGAGTAAGATTTACTGCTCTGGTGAGTTACATAATATACATTAAGATTAATTAAACATGAAGGACGTTTTTACAGAGTTTTTGTTTTTAATAGTTATTTCTAATCAGCGTGTATGATTTTAATCTATAAATTGCCAGGCCTGCTGAGTGACCTTCCTGAGATTTGAGGTTAGAAATAACTTGGCAATAATATAGGACAGACACTCAATTTATTCATAAGGCATTTCAAAGGGTTAATGCCTCGGTTTAAATAGCTAACAGAGGAACACCATATGACAGTGCTAAGCATGAGTTTACTATTACCGGTAGCAGAAGTCTCCAGTCTTTGTCTGATTTCATGCAGAGGTGTGTGATGCATTTTCCTTAATTCACTTTCTAGCAGCCTGGTAGTGAGATATACAAATAGCTGGGTTAAAATGAGAAAAAAAAAAGCGATGATCGAGTTTACCAGAATAAACGCAAAAAAACTGCCAGAACATAAATTTTACAAAATAAAGATGAGCTATTCTAAGTAAGATTAACTGTTTATATAGGCTCAGCCGATCTACCACACTAAGATAAATCCATTTGATAAGAAACATCAGGCAGCTTCTGTAATGACCGCCTGATTCACATTTCCAATTTTACATTCCAGAATTTTCCTCCACTGTGTTGCTCCAGGCTATTTAAAAGGAAATTTGTCTCTCTTGCTGTAATTAGCTCTGTTTGTCTTTCTGCATTTAATTGTCTCTGTCTTCACTCTGACTTTCTGTGCCATTCTTGATCTGTTTGGATCTTGGATGCTTATTCTCCTCGTTGTTATTTTTTTATCACGTTTTCATTCCCACCCTCTTTTGTAAATCTCTTCATCACTTCAGTGTGCCTTCCTCTCATTATTTCAGTCTCCCTTCTCAAGGATCAATTTCTTGCTCTCTCTGAATGGTGCTCAAATCATTTCCCATTCTGTAACTGCCATATTCCTCATTGTTTATTAAAATTGAAAATGGGAGGCTCTTATTAGCAGGAGAAGAGGAAGCGCAAGGCCGTGAGGCCTGGAGAAATGAACAGAGGACCCGGCCTTCGGCAGGTCACCATTATGTATCTGTAACTCCATTTCTCACTCTTTCTCTCTTTTCTTTCTGTAGGTGATTCCCATTCACTCTATGCTCCTCGCACTTTTTTTCCCTAAATGACTTTCTCCCTTTCTGTTCTAAAAGTCACCCATTGTGTATGTAACTCACACAAAGGGTTTGATTTTCTATCCAGTGTCGGGAAGCCGATGCCTGGTTCATTTCCAGATCCCGACTGCAGGCTGTGTCTGCGTCAGCCATACAACTCGCCGTTCAAGTACAGGTGCCTAATTGGACCCAGCAGCGAGCTTGGCACCCAATTAATGGCACTGCACTTTTCCAGAATGTGGGAACTGACTGTTGTGTTCTTCTGTTTATTGCAAATGTACCAATCATACAACAAGAGTAGGCAAAACAATCATGTAGCTTCTTTATTTGAAGATAAGGCTATCTACATACAATAGTAACTGGGAGGCTCTATAGACCCTGGAAAAACTCAGCAGGTCTGGCAGCATCGGTGGAGAAGAAAAGGGTTGACGTTTCGAGTCCTCATGGCCCTTCAACAGAACTGAGTGTAGTTAGGAGAGGGGTGAAATATAAGCTGGTTTAAGGTGGGGGTGGGGGGAGAGAAGTTGTTGGGGGGAGGTGGTTGTAGGGACAGGCAAGCAGTGATAGGAGCAGATAATCAAAAGATGTCACAGACAAAAGGAACAAAGAGGTGTTGAAGGTGGTGATATTATCTAAGAGAATGTGCTAATTAAGAATGGATGGCAGGACACTTAAGGTACAGCCTTAGTGGAGGTGGGGTGGAAAGACTGACAGGGCGTTACAGGTATAGATTTAAAAAATAATGGAAATAGGTGGGAAAAGAAAAATCTATATAAATTATTGGAAAAAACAAAAGGTAGGGGGAAGAAACGGAAAGGGGGTGGGGATGGAGGAGGAAGTTCAAGATCCAAAGTTGTTGAATTCAATATTCAGTCTGGAAGGCTGTAAAGTGCCTAGTCAGAAGATGAGGTGCTGTTCCTCCAGTTTGCGTTGGGCTTCACTGGAACAATGTAGCAAGCCAAGGACAGACATGTGGGCAAGAGAGCAGGGTGGAGTGTTAAAATGGCAAGCGACAGGGAGGTTTGGGTCTTTCTTGCGGACAGACCGAAGGTGTTCTGCAAAGCAGTCGCCCAGTTTACGTTTGGTCTCTCCAATGTAGAGGAGACCGCATTGGGAGCAACGAATGCAGTAGACTAAGTTAGGGGAAATACAAGTGAAATGCTCCTTCACTTGAAAGGAGTGTTTGGGCCCTTGGACGGTGAGGAGAGAGGAAGTGAAGGGGCAGATGTTGCATCTTCTGCGTGGGCATGGGGAGGTGCCATAGGTGGGGGTTGAGGAGTAGGGGGTGACGCTGCCAGACCTGCTGAGTTTTTCCAGGTAATTCTGTTTTTGTTTTGGATTTCCAGCATCCGCAGTAGTTTTTTGTTTTTAGCTCTATAGACCCATCTGACCTGTAGGACTGCTGTTATATTCTGTCTACAGACTCATGGGATTACACATTGCAGACTGATTTGCAGTGGCTACATGAACAGTAGTTTAAGACACGCTCCCTAGAAAGTGCGTGTACATCGCATCACAACAATGACCGTTGAGCACGACTCCCAACGGCAGATGGCAGCCATGAAAGGGCCTGTTTCAGCATTTCAGGAGAGGGAAGGCAGGATATCAGAGGGCCAGCAGTCTCGCTGCGTGGAGAAGTGGCCAAACAGCCAACTAAAAGATACTGCGCCTGATCTCTCACAAAAACTGCCAGTGCCAAAAATCTTTCCTCACAAAGGAAAATACTTAATCGCTCGCCTGCATTGAACCTGACAGCTGGGCACCAGACCGTTCAGGTTTGGCGATCCGTGCTTTGAAAATCACCTTCTAGCCCTCCCCAGCCCATTAATGGACAATTAAGCGAGAGGGTTCTGGGCTCTTCCCCCACAACCCTCACTCTGAAAATTTCATCGCGTCCCAGAGGCATCAGGACATGGATACCATCCGGGAGCATTATTTTCAGAATGTGCCCGCTCCTATTCTCGCCCCAAAAGGTGATTGAAAATCCCGGCAATAACCTTTCACAGTTAGAAAATAAATCATTCCGTATTTTAACGCTGTCACTGATAATTAAGTGTACATTTGCCGTCCAGTCTTACCTCATGAGGTACTCCCTATGCATAATGTTTCACAGCTACACTGTGAATCATTTTATATTTGCAGTCTGCTCTCAGAAAAATAATTTTGCTACATTTAGCATTTTGTGACATTTTAAGAGTCACACAAAGTAAAGCCCTATCTAAAGTAGCATCGATGAGTGACAGTCTGGAAGATGGGTGAGGAGCAAGCTTCCCACACTAGTGTCTAGTGCTGTATAATCGCCATATAACAGGTGGGAATTTAGTGAGGCTCAAAGAGACTTCATGCAGGGAGGACAAGAATGAGATAAGGTCTGGCATTGCTCCAATTAATGTAACTGGAATTTTAGCTGAGATTTTTATTGAACCTTCTGACTCAGAGGCTAGAGTACTACCATTGAAGCAAACCTGTCTCAGGTGGCTATCAGATAGTGTGGTCTACAGCACATTTGTAAAAAGCATTGGTCAGATTGCAGACCAAGCTACACAGAGAGCTGTGCATTGCATTGAGTTGAATGGGGCTTTCTGTATGTGTGCTTAAATGCATACACACAGTTTTACTTACCACATGGCTAACTTTTAATATTGGGAGAGATTGGAGTTAGCCTTGTCCTGACATTAAAAACAAGAAGCAGATAAGTTATAACGATGCTTTAAGCACTTTAGTTTGTGGCTGCAGTTAAATTACATGAGACTAGTCTACAAGATGTTGGGAGGAAAGTTCTTTAAGGCCCATTTTCAGGCTGATGGAGGTCCACAACCTGGTATCGCCTCCTCATCTAAATGTTTTCAGTGTGCAACCCAGTGCTGAATATGGCTACACACCCAGCAGGGGGCCCAGCAGCATGTGTGGCTAGCATGACACATGTAGTCCACATCTCTTAAAGGTAGTCTGCCTCTCTTAAAGGAGAGTTGCAGTTATTCCACAAAAGCTGCTGCAGTCTGTTTGATGAAGACTTGGATTCAGGGAGAAGCTCACCAAATGAAGCAACAGACAAGAGAGAGGACTCTCAGGTCTCTGACGCAGCACTGACGGCATTAGTCCAGGAGAAAGAAAAGAGAAGAGATGTCACGGAGAGAATTTTCTCCCCGTCGGGGGGTGCTGAGCAGGAACGGGCACGGGCGATCAGCTGCGTGCCGCCATTTTACGTGGCTGAGTCAATTATGGCCCGCCCAGCGTAATGCGCACCCGGTAGTGAGCAGCGCTAAGCACAGAGCTGCCTCAGGGAGATTAGTTTGATTATGAAGAATTAAAATAAAGAAAAAAAAATATTCAGACATGCCCCCTCATGTGACAGTGTCACATGAGTTGGGACATGTCAATGAATTTTAATTAAAAATTTTATTCAATTTATAAACACTTCATGAAACCTCATCCCGCCCGTGGATGAGGTTTCATGATAAATGCGAAGGCCGTCTGGGCTCTTCGCCTGGCCGCCAACCTTAAGGTTAGATGGGCAGCCCAACAATCAGCTTAATTAGATTATTAATAGCCTTGATAGGCCTTTGACAGTTCGGTGGGCGCGCAGCCGACTCTGGTGAGCACCCGCTGAACTGAAGATCTGAATGACGCGCGGTGACGTCGGGACGCAAGCCCACCCTGCGTCATTTTACGCATCAGCGAGCGAGGCCCGCCCCCGCACGCCCACCAGAAGATTCAGGCCCACGCTTCTGCAGTGGGCAACAAGGCCTTCAAGGCACATCCTGAGAAAGGAATAGGAACAGGTAGCCAAGGAAGTCACCTCCCGCTTCTAGTTCCAAGGCCAGAAGTAGTTCAATGCTTTCACACGGGTAGTCAAGGTCATTGAATGCATCCTTACATGACATCTCTTACCCATCATACCACTAACTCCCCACAATGCTCAATGCACCACACCCCCTTCACTGACTCATCAGTATTCTCCCTCAATCAGGAATTATGCCTAGCATTCAGCCACTTCACCTGTGCACATCTACACACATCAGTGTTACGGAAACCCAAGTTTTGTGGCCATGTTCTCATATTTCTTGCTTTAGTGGGGCCCTGAATGAAACCATCAACCTGGCGCCCAAGTTATGCAGCCATGGTTGCATTGACACACATCGAGAAATGCTATGAATTGGAAAGCTTGTTGCAATGTAACTTCAGCCTTAACTGTTAGCAATGTTTTAATTGTTAATAAGGTTCTGAATATGTGACTTGCTTTTCCAAGTCACTTTGGGGCTACCTTCATCATAATAATATCATGCGCAGGAGATGATACTTTCACAGCTCAATGGCACATTGAAAACATCTACCATGCGTCAATAAGGACTGAAATTTCCCCTCCTGGAGATTCTTGCTTATGGAAAAGAAGCTGGTCTGTAATCTTGCCTACGGAGCTGCTTGTGGATGGGCTGTAGCTGACATTAACTGAAAATGTTCCTGTTGAGTTTTGAGATGCAAAATATCATGAGGCAAGAGAAGTAAATATTTCCTGCCAGGCAGGATTTGGTCTAAAGGATTTACTTTTAATATTTACTTGGACAATTAGGGAGTAATTTACAGTGAAAGTGTGTCCCTCCTTTTGACAAAACGAGTATCGCATCATCCAGAACCTTTTAAATCAATTACCATCATTTATGACCAGTTATACTTTTCTCCCCGTCCATTTGTATTAACTTAAAATTAACATTGTTTGAAAGGCGAATGCCTAAAGCACAAGGGAAAACACCTCGCAGGAGCCAGGGAGTGTCAATAAGCCACATTATTAAGAATTGTAAAGCAAATTGCTTATGGTGGAGAAAATAAAATAATCTTAACTAACTTAACTACCCTAACAGTGGAATCCTAGAATCAAATGAGACACATCAACACTGCAGTTATTAACTGAGGATACTTCAACAACTGCACTATTACAACAGAGTGCATGTTTGTGTAGCTCTGAGAGTCACCCCCAGTAGGATGAATTCAACATCTTGAACTCCCTGTGTGGAACCTTGCTGGATGGAAATATGATTGGAGCTCGGGTTACAACGGTACAGTTCCAATTCTCCTTTCTACACCTCCATCAACCTTAGTGGGTCTGTAGGACTGCTGGGCAACAGCAGCAACAATCTAAATTTCTAAAGCACCTTTAAGCCTTTGCATCTTAGGAGGTTATTAGACATAATTTGACCCCAGATATCAAGGTGCGTGAGAGGTAGGTTATGAGGACCATCGTAAAGGAGGAGATGGAGGTAGAGAGGTTATGAGGGAAATTCCACAGCACAGGGCTTAGCTGACTGAAGTCACCAATGGTGGGCCATTTGAACTGGACGAGACACAAGAGGTCAGAGTTGGCGATACGCAGAGTCCTGGAGGCTTATAAAGTTGAAGGATGTTACAGAGATGGGGAGAGCTGAGGTCATGAAAGGTATTGGAAATGAGGATGAAAATTCTAAAATCAAGGAATTGCTGAACTGCAGTCAATGGGCTGAATTCTCGGCGAGCAGGGGTGGAGCCTTAAGGTTGGCGGGCAGGGGAAGAGCCCAGGCGGCCTTCGCATTTTTCATGAAGCCTCATCCACGGGCGGGATGAGGTTTCATGAACTGTTTTAAAATCTAATAAAAATGTTTACATTAATTCTTTGACATGTCCCAGCTCATGTGATGGTGTCACATGAGGGGACATGTTTTAAAAGTTTTTTTTCTCCTTTATTTAAATTTACGCCTGTCAAACTAATCTCCCTGAGGCACATTTCTGCGCTCTTGCATGCGCATGTGTGAAAGAGCGCAGGAAATGACTCAGGGAATCCCCCCCCCCGCCCGCACAGGGAGCACACAGCTCGGGGACGCCGATCGGGTTTGTGCCCGCCCCCACACAAACCCCCCGACGGGGGGATAATTTTTCCCAACGTACCTCAGCAAGCACAGGCGTGATGCTTGGTGCAAGTTAGGACATGAGTAGCAAAGTTTTGGAATGAGCTGAAGTGTATAGAAGATGGGAAGCCAGACAAAAATATCATTGGATTAATGGAGTCTGGAGGTAACAAAAGCATGGGTGAGGATTTCAGCAGTCAATGGGCTAGTGCAGGGGTGATATTATAGAGGTGGAAGTAGGCAGTCTTGGTATTGGAGAGGATTTGGTTTCTGAAGCTCAGTTCAGGGTCAAATAGGATGCAAAGGCTGTGTACTGTTCAGTTTAGTCTCAGACAGTGGCTTGCGGGGAGAGGAGTGGGATATGGGTGGTAGGGGGTTGGTGTTGGTGAGGGTGGAATTGAGTAGGTGTCTAGGAAACAAACTTTGTGGTAGGAACTGGAGAAAATGGCTTCAGTCTTCCCAATGTTTAGTTGAAGAAAACTTCTGCTCATCTGATACCAGGGGCAGAATTTTGCCTTTGGTGTGTGGGATTGGCGGGGAGGGGTTGGTGCAGTCAGGAAGCCGACCGCTGCCCGCGATCGACAGCGCACCGCGATTTCACGCTGGTGGGTCAATTAAGCACAGAGCTGCCTCACGGAAATGAAGAGATATTTTTTAAAGGTAACGAACAGCAGAAAAACGTAATGAAACACGTCCCCTCATGTCACATGAGCAGGGACATATTTTTAATTAAAAAATAAAGTTTCATTTTATTTGTATTTGCTTTTGGAAACCTCATCCCGCCCTTGGATGAGGTTTCCAAAAAAATGCAAAGGCCGCTTGGCCTTTTCTCCTGCCCACCAACCATAAGGTAGAACGGACAGTGAAAAATTAACATCAGTTGATAACTTAATGGCCTTAATAGGCCTCTTAATTGTCGGCGGGCGCGCTGCCGAACCAAACTACCGCGCGACTGCGCATTGACGTCGACACGTTCGGCCAACATCATCGCGCATCACTTCACGTTCGGTCAGGTCGGGCATGCGCCCACCCAGCCAAGCTAAAAATCCTGCCCCAGATGTTGCAAAGCCAGCATGACAAATAAGAGGCAGTGGAGGGATTGAGAGAGGTGGAGGTGAGGTGGAGCTGGGTGTCATCAGCGTTTATCTGCAATCTAACCTTGCTCAGCTGATGTTCAACCTAATATCTCCTCCAAGTCATCATTGCGTCAGATTGGTGAGGAAGGTTGAAAAATAAGTTTAATTCGGGAGCACCTGCAGCAAAATCATAGTTTGATACATGTCAACAATAATTTCATAATAAGCTGTGCGCAGAAGTAAATCTCCCAATCGCAAACACAAAATTTATTTTAAAACTCAACAAATATCATCCCAACAGCTGCTGATTGTATTAAAAATAATTTGGTAAATCACAGCAGACAGACAGAAGTAATTGGCTTCAAGGCTTGAGTTTAATTTAAAGCTTTGCGACATATTTTGATTTGATTACAGCTTTGGCACCCTCTAGTCCCCAACTATTTGTCCCATGGATCATGTGTTCCATTTTCAAACGTTATTAAGAATTGTGAAGCAATTTGGTTATGGTAGAGAAAATAAAATTACCTTAAATTTAACAGTGGAATCCTAGAGTTGAAAGAAACAAGTTCCTAAATCCCAGTTATAATATTAGATAGCTGCAAGATCAAAGCAATGGAACATCTCCCTCCCCAAGTGAAGCAATCAGCTTCTGGCTTCAGTAAAAAGTCAATAACTATAACATTTGAGTGATCATTGTTCAAAGAGGTAGCGGGATGATTGATAGAATGACAGCTATCCCACCCTTGGGAAGGATTTAGTCTAGTTGGTAGGACAGCAATAAGCAGTATGTGGAGAAATTTCCTCCAGACACTAATTTCTATTCATGATTTTGCTGGAAGTGCCAATCAGAAGAAACCATCCCTATTTGTTAATGGTGTTGCTGAACATGAAAGAAATCATGTTTTTTCTTCTTCAGAAGCAAAACCTGAGCGAGATTAATGGGACAATAATACTGTGGTCTCACAAAGCTCTGATAAGAGAGAAAAATTGATTTGTAAATGGTATTCTAAGCCAAATGCCAACTAACTGCCAGCTAACCTAAGCTACAGTCTGTTTACGAGTGGCATCATAAAAAAAAACGCCTACACACCCAAATGTGATTAATTCTTGCAATAATTTTTCCACAGCAATTTTTCAGTAATGTGCTCTCGGCTAGTAATTATTTTTTTTAAATCTATTTTATTCAAGTCTGTTTAATTCTCTGGTGTTCTGGTTCAGCCATTTACTGATAAACATTGGGATGTAAAATGGCTGATTAATAATTGAGTGAAGCACATTGTTTTTATGCAAAATAGGGGCAGGGCATTTAGTTAGCACAGCATGGATATTAAAATAGCAGTGCTCGGTCAAGAACGGGCTTAACTACTGTGAACAAAAAAAAATCAAAATATTATATTGAGACCTTCAAACCATATATCCTAAGGGTAAAGGACTGCACCAGTACACTTAGGGGAAAAGTGAAAAGGTTTTTCTTTGCTATTTCAGATTAAAATCCACTGCCATTTTGTACAGGGATCATTTATTTTAAATATACATTAATATTTAAGCAATGACATTCAGACAAAAATTTTAAACCCTGATTGTATAGAGTTTATCTGCTAGACGAAGGCAGTTGGGGTCCTGCGGTGATCAAAGGATTTGAAAAAAACAAGCACATCATTTTGCATTCCAGGCTCCAGTGGCAAGTGCCCTAAGGCATTCCCGACAGGAGAAGCTTTATCAGTTATGACTAGTCGCCAGGCAAAGGCGACTCAAATACACTGCCATTACCACACACCCCGAGCCCAACCCCCTCATCCCCCCACCCCATCCCAGCAGGTCAGCCAAGCAGCAGAAACAGTGATGACGTCCTTCTTTCAGAATGTGAGAGTGGAGTTGGTGGTGGTGGCGGGGGGGGGGGGGGGGGGGGGGGGTTTGGGGGAGGGAGGGGGTGCGGAGGCGGAAGGGGCATCACTTGCCAGCGCTGAGGATAATTAGAAAAAATTACATTTTTCAAAATACAAACTCTCAAAAACTGTGGCATTTTGGGAATCTTGAATGCACCTATTGGAGGAGAATTGTTCAGCCATTTCTGTGTAAAATATAATTAAATGTTGAAGAGAGAAGATCATTCAAGCCTGAGACTCCAATGCAGTACTGAGGGAGTGCTGCACAGTTGGAGGAGCCATCTTGCCGATGAGCCATGAAACCGAGGCCCCATCTTCCCTCTTAGGTGGATGTAAAAGCATTATTTCAAAGCAGAGCAGGGGAGTTATCCCTGATGTCCTGACCAATATTTACCGCCTCAATCAACATCAGATAAACAGATTATCTGGTCATCAAAACAAGCTTGTGGGAGCTTAGTGCTCTCAAATTGCTTTTTGCATTTCTTACATTACAACAGTGATTATACTTCAACAAAGTGCTTCATCAGCTGCAAAGTGCTTTGGGATGTCCAGTGGTCATGAAAGGCACTATATACATACCTGTTTAAGCTCATTGCACATGGAACATCAGGGGCCACCTTTGAGTCTAATGCAGAATGTCATGCCCAGTAAAAGACATGTCATATTCATAAATCCAAAGTTGAACTGTGCACATATGGAAGCTTCAGGATTTGCCTTTATTTATTTTAAAATGGACACTGATGAATTGTTAAAATGGCTGCCAAGGGGGTCAGGTGACCTTTGCAACATCAACACAGGCCATCCAACTTCTGGAAAGTTCCAAATCGAATCATAATAGGTGGGGTCTCCCCTTGAAAGGACGTGTCTAGACAGCACTCCTTTGTGGAATTCACACTTGCCATTGTTTGAAGCTTACTCCAAAACACATGGGCCAGAATCTTCGGATCGGCGTGTGGGGGCAGGCCCCGCTCGCTGAAGTGTAAAATGATGCACGGTGACATCGGGCGTGCGCCCCTGACGTCACCGCGCATCGTTCCAATCTTCAGCTCGGCGGGTGCGCACTAGAGTCGGCTGCGCGCCCGCCAAACTGTCAAAGGCCTATTAAGACCATTTAGAAACTAATTAAAAGAATTGACAGAGCTGCCCGTCCAACCTTAAGTTTGTCGGGCAGGCGGAGAGCCCAGGCGGCCTTCGCATTTGTCATGAAACCTCGTCCACGGGCTGGATGAGGTTTCATGAAGTGTTAATAATTCAAATGAATGTTTTTATCAAAATTCATTGACATGTCCCAGCTCATGTGAAACTGTCACATGAGGGGGTATGTCTGAACATTTTTTTTTAATTTACATTTTTCATAATGAAATTAATCTCCCTGAGGTAGCTCCATGCCTCAGGGAGATTTCTGTGCTCCTTCTCACGCATCCTTGACGCAGCCTCCTCTCCCCACCTGCACAGAGAGCTTCCGGGTGTGCGTCACACTGGGCGGGCCTTAATTAGCTCACCCACATAAAATGGTGACGCGCAGCCGATCGCAGGCAGTGATTGGCTATGTGCCTGCCCACGCCCACTCCTGATCAGCTCCCCCCCCCAAACGGGGAGAAAATTCTCCCCATTGATTTCTAGATTCTACGTCTCCAGATTTGCAATGCAACAATGGAAAGCTGACAAGATCAGTTGACCACAAGTTAAATGTGAAAGATCTATTGATCTTCTACTGTATATTAATGGCCTTTGACCATGCGACTGAAACTGGTTCTCTGATTCTGAAATCCTTTTTATCCAAAAACTTAGAAGAGACCTGGGGCAGCCGGCAGAATAACACCAACAAGACAAGAACTGCAGATAAAGGCTTAGCCACCTTTGCCTTTCAGGAACCAAGAGACTTAAACATCTTTTAAAAAGACTGCCAGCCTAACTCCAAAGCTCTGAGTTCACCTATAAAGAAATTGGGCCTCCTATACCACAGCCACAAGAGCTGGCTTTCCAACTGCTGAACATTCTTCTCATCAAAGTAATCTCCTCATATCTGATACCAGCCGCCTGAACTTATTTGGACCACATCTCAAGAGTGAGAAATAGCTTCCTTCTTCACTGGACTCGCAGAGACACGTGAACTGTTAACTATTCTTCTAGTTTAATACTTGTAGAAGTGCACTATCATATTTAACTGTATCTTTCTTGAGTGCGTGGTATGTGACTGTAGCATAGGGTGAGTGTGTGAATAAATAATCCTCTTTGTTTAAACCCATGGGAGTTTGCTGCTGGCTTTTAAAATTGACCAGACACTAACAGGAGTTTAGAAACGCACACATCTTTTCAATAATAAATCACACCGATTATGGACAGAAGGGGAGGAAAATAGGGAGAGACCATGACACAGTGGCAATGTCAGTGGACTAGGAATCCAGATGCCCAGGCAGATCTGTGGACATGGGTTCAAATCCTACCATTGCAGCTGGTGGAATTTAAATTCAACTCATAAATTCTGGGATTGAAAGCTAATCTCAATAACAGTAACCATGAAATTATCATCAATTGTTGTAAAAATCCATCTGGTTCACTAATACCCTTTAGGGAAAGAAATTTGCCATCCTTACCTGGTCTGGCCTACATGACTCCAGACCCGCAGCAATTGTGTTGACGCTTAACTGTTCTGAAGGGCAACTAGGGGCGGAATTTTTACGACAGTGGGATTTTACGGTCCTGCCAAAGTCAATGGAGTTTAGAACAATTCACCATATTTTATGGGCAGGATTCTCCCCCCCGTCAGGGGGGAAGTTGAATGGCGGGCACGTACAGGCGTGCTTCCGATTGGCACCCACAATCGGGGGCGCGGCGCCATTTTACATGGGCGGGCCAATTAAGTAAATGTAAAAAAGCTAAAAATAGAAAAATAAAATTTCCCTAACATGTCCCCTCATGTGACACTGTCACATGAGTTGGGACATGTCCATAATTTTTACAAAAACTTTAATAAAATCTTTTAAAAACCTACATGAAACCTCATCCCGCCTGTGGATAAGGTTTCATGCTTTTTCTAGTTCGTGCCGGGGCTCCTGGCCTGTCTGCCAACCTTAAGGTTGGACGGGCAGGTCCTTTAATTACTTAATTGACTCTGTCAATGGCCTCAATTGACAGGTCGGCGGGCGTGCAGCTGATTTTGCTGCGCCCCTGCCTTCCTGAAAATTTAAATGGGGCACGGTGACATCGGGAGTTCCGCCCAGATTCACCGCACGTCATTTTACGTGTCGGCGAGCGGGCCCCGCCCCCACCCCCATCACGTTCCCATCACGACAGAGCCATAAAATTCCGGCCTAGGAATGGACAACAAATGTTGACCTTGCCTGCGATGCCCACATCTCATGAACAGATAAAAAAGACTTGACGGTTTCAGTTTTTCTCTCCTCTCCTGTCCTTGAATGAGTGATTGTGTGTCAGAAATTAAGTGTGTTCATAAGTGTCAGGGTTAAGGAGACTGGAAATGCACATTTTAAGGAACAGATCAATAATTGATAAGCCCTCCAGCCTACTGAAATATTCCGCAAAATCCAAATAATTTATTTTGATACCTGCTATCTTCCGTATTAATACTTCATCAGATGCATGCAGTTCTGCTGAAATGTATCTTTTTCATAGTGTGCATTATCAGATGGATGATATTATAGTCAAATCATAGCCCTATGGACCATATGTAAAGCTCCTATTAATTTACATATATCTCAAGTATGGGCAAAAAGAATCTTAATGATCAGATTTATGATTTACCCATTCATGATGCAACGCAACTGGTATAGCCCTTATGAACCTCCAGCCCCACAAGATTTAAATGATGAATGTAATATATAAACACAATAGAACAAGCCAGAGCTGGTGGGGCTATGACCCACAGGCTGCACTTTGAATTGCTCAAGTAAATAGCATGTATTCAACTGAAAAAAATCAAACCATGTAAAGCTATCATGATCAATCATTAAATAGAAGGAAAGTGATTAAAGATTCAAAAATCCTTTTCAAAAATAAAATCACTGCATTTTTACATAACAACTAGCATTTATATTGCACCTTTAACTTAGAAAAACTACCCCAGGGCGCATCACAAAGGCATGATCAGAAATAAATGAACACTAATCCAAGGGTATATTAAATTTCCCGTGAAGGCCTGTAGTTCTGCTGTTATTATTCAGCCAAATGTTAGAAAGCAACCTTATCAAAGTGTACAAGCAATTCTACGGTAATTTGAAGATCCAAATACAAAAAATATTAAATTTACTTGGCATCATGAATTATTTATTTCTATTTTATGGTAAAAGCTCATTTGTAATACTCACTTCTAGCTTTACCAGCCCAATGCTCTCAATTACCAAGATCACAAGAATTTTGGAACAGAAAAAACGCTCAGACCCACTAACCAGGTATCTCACCATTTCCCTTCAATCCTTGTCTCTCTGGAAATTCATCCAGTTGTCCCTGGGACCCATTTACACATGGTATTCGCTGGTAACCAGCTCCCAAATTCTATTATGGTTTGGGTATAAGAATTTGACCTAATTTCCCTTCTCATTCTTAACTTCTGTCTTCTCTTATTCAAAGCCCAACCCTCATAAGTAATATTCTTGAATCAGGGAAAAATGTTTTCTTCTGTGGAAAGGTAGATGTGTATGTTTCTAAGCCCCTTTTAACATGTGGTCAATTTAAAGAACCAGCAGCAGACTTTTGTTAGTTCAAAACTAAAGAAGATTATTTATCCACACACTCACCCTCACCACATCAGTCACTCAACACACTCACACATACACACACACACATTCACAGGCATACACACTCTTGAGAAAAAATACAGTTAAAGAGAATAGAGCACCTTTGCAAGTTGTAAACAAAAGAATTGTTCATAGTTCACGTGTCTAGCACATTGTCAGAAAACAGTCTTTCTGGGTCCGACAGAGAAGGAAGTTTTTTCCACTCTTGAATTTTAGTTTAGATGAATTTGGATGGCTGGAGACATGTATCAGGTTTACTGCAGGATTCCTTCAAAGTGATGAATTTTCAGCAGGGCAAGTTAAGCACTTGTGGCTTTCGTATCAGGAGGTCCAATTTCTTTACAAGTGGAACTGGGTTTAGGAATCAGGCTGGGAGGCTTTTAAAGACTTTACAGCCTCCACGTTCTTAAAAGGCAAAGATGACACTGCCTTTTCTTCAGCTGCTGTGGTTTGCCGATTTCTTCTGCAGGCAGCCCAGATCTTTTCTTGCATCTTGGAATAAAACTAGTTATCTCAAGCTGGTTTCAGTCAAACAACCAATAATGGTATCATTCAACCAAAATGGTTTGGAAGTCCAAAGTCATCACTACACAATAGGAGATAGATGGTGACCTTTCACACCTAACTTGTGGATAACTGGTCTCATCAGCTCTCTATTAAATTGCAAACTTGGAGGTCTGGATTTTTGTAACGACAGAGAACTGCTGTGTTATAGTAATATTATGGGGAGAGCTAGTTTATTCTTAGTGTATTTGATAAGAGTGCGTCATCAATGACAAGGACAAGAGTTAAAGGGCAGAATCGACCCAGATTTGTACTAAGTGCGGTAGCGGGAGTGGAAAAGGATGTTTTACCCACTGGCCACACTGGCTTTTGCACCATATTGTCCCAATCTCACCTCATTAATTATGCATTCCCAGGAAACACGCTGCTTTGCTGGCGGGCGGCCTCCAATAGGCCCACCGCACAATCGCCTCATCGCTTCCTTATGCCAGACGCCATATTTAAAATACAGCCACGTGCCTACCTCTCAGTACTTCCAGCCTAAGACTGCTGCACAGAAGACGTGGCCCCAAAAGGCACAAAGACTGCAGCCTGCCGGTAAAATGATGTGTCCCTCGAGTGCCTTTAGGACGCAGTGGAGGCCCACCGTGATGTCCCCTACCACCACTCTGAGCGAAGGCCAGCAAGCAAGGTCACCAATCCTGCATGGCAGGTGGTGGCACCAGTGGTCAGCGCCAACGCCCTGCAAAAAAGGACAGCCACCCAGTGTAGAAAAAGTATTAATGATCTCCATTCTGCCAGGGTAAGTCACTCTTCTCATCACTCTCAACTCACACACTCACAAACCCATCACACATCAATAACCAGGGGGCATAGATTTACGGTTAGGGGCAGGAGGTTTAGAGGGGATGTGAGGACAATTTTTTACATCCAGAGGGTGGTGGGAATCTGGAACTCACTGCCTGAAAGGGTGGTAGAGGCAGAAACCCTCATAATATTTAAGGAGTATTTGGATGTGCACTTGCGATGCCATGACATACAAGGCTGTGGACCTAGTGCTAGAAAATGGGATTAGAATAGTTAGGTACTTGTTTGACCGGCACAGACTAGAGGGCCGAAGGGCCTTTTTTGGTGCTGTTGACCTCTATGACTCTATGACTCTCTGACATCCACAGTGATCTCACACCTCAAGGGACAGCACCACTAACTCTCACACACACCCTCACATCTCCATCAGCCTCATACCCTCTCGAACTCGCATCCTCAACCCAGCTGTTCAATGGAGGAGGTGTCCTCTTGGCTGGAGGTGAGGACCTGGATGGAGCTGAGGGACTGGCTGGCTGTGGGCATCAGTCGCTTGGCAGAGCTCCCTGTGAACCTCACTACACAAACATTCCTCAAAGTGCCATGTGTCCTGCTCACACTCTCTCCTTCTGTTTTCATGCAGGAGAAGCCTGCTCACATCAGCAGGGAGAGGTCCCAGACCAGAGGTGGAGTGGCCCACATTAAGCTCCTCACTCACTTTGAGGAGTGTGCCATCATGCTGACTGGTGAGGACATGGACCATGCCTGCGGCAACAGTGAGGTCAGTGGTGAACGCCCACATGAGGATCCTACACCCCATCATCCCTCTCTCAATGCAACTGAGAGTGCTCCCTCTCCTGCTTTTGACTCTGCTGCCATGCACTAGTCATCTCTGCTTTGGTTCACAGGGAGCTCTACCAAGCAATCGACACCCTCATCCAGCCAGTCCCTCAGCTCCATCCAGGTCCTCACCTCCAGCCAAGAGGACACCTCCTCCATTGAACAGCTGGAAATAGGCAGCCAGGAAGACCCGTCACAGCGCTTACCCACACCCTGCACCAGCGCAGAGACACACACCTTGGTGAGACCTAGATCTGGAGCAAGCTAGGGTTCACATTCTGGTGGTCATCGCATGGGCATGTGTTCGTGGCAGGAGGAGGTAGGTTCAGCCAAGCTCCCCGAAGCTCAGAAGACAGCTGGGGAAGAGGCATCTGTGAGGTCCGAGTCTGAATTCGGCCTTCCAACTCATCCTGGAGAGTCAGCAGAAGGCGGGGGAGCATCACACAGAGCTAATGGAAGCCCTCAACATAGTGGCACAAAAGTCAGAGGCGTGTGTCTGCCTGCTTTCTGATGAAGTGGTGCCCACATATGCGAGTATGGAGGTTTCCATGAGGAGGATGGCGGACGCCTTGGAGACCCTGGTCCAGTAGAACGCAGAGATGTGTGCAGACCTGCACTCCATCACGGGAGCCATGGGTGACTTCCTGCAGGGGCAATGCAAGAGAAAAACAGGGCACCTTGATGTCCCCCCAGGTGCTCCTTCCCCTCAAGGAGTCAGGCCAGGGACCTTGGTCACCCAAAGGGAGGGGAAGCGGCAGCTGGACACCCCTGGGTCATCCACTCAGGAATCTCAGAGGCTGTCCTCTCCCTCCAAGTCCCCTTTGCCTGTGACCCCCTCAATCTCGTCCTCTGTCACTGCAGAGGGAGCAGCTGGACCACAGGGAGACAGCCAAAGCAAGCTGGGGCTCCAAGGCCTCGCACTCCAGAAGACCCACGCCAAAATCATCAGAGGTAACAGAGCCAACCATTGCACAGGCTGTCTCCAGTTGCGGATGTCAGGGCAGCACCTAGAAGAAATGGTAGGCCTAGAAAACTTAAGAATTTCTGATCACAAGTGGTTACATGGGTGAACACATTTTGTCACTTTATAACATGAAAATATATTCGCTTTCAATGAATAATGTGTAAGGGTGTCTTTCAGCTTCATTTACAGGTTTCATGAGGCCTCCCCCTGCATCCACCCCCCACTAGCAGTTCAGCTGTATACAGCCAGCCCACGAGTGATTGTGTGAAGTATGTGTGTGTGACAGGGCCTTTCAGAGCTTCATGCAAGCGCTCTGTCACGCACGTAGATCCATCTTCATCACACTCATCTCAATGTTCTGAGCATTTTCAATGCTGCCTTTCAGTTGTCCATCTGAGCTGATCTGCACCTCCGCCCACCCACTGATCGCAATCCCATGCAGCGCCTGTTGCTGTTCAACACGAGGGTCCTTTCTTTCGATTTTGCAAAATGGCACTGGTGATCTATGTTTTTAGCTCCCCTGTCCTTTTCCCTCTCCCAGTCACCCATGTCCTTTGCCTAATCACTGTTGACACCCCTGGAATCACCTTCCACCTCCCCACCATCAGCTACCAGCCAGAACTCTTTTCTTTCCAAGTGAACATGCACATTCCCTACCTTCCTGAGAATCCAACTCACATCCACATTGACCTCCTTGACCTCCTCCTTCCCACCCCCAGGGACCGTGTCTGCCTCTGAGTACCCACCAACCACCCTCGCCATACCCTCTACCGCTACGTCGCACCCTCACCCTCCCACCCTACCGGTTCACTATGCCCTCTCTCATTCTCACCATTCCCTCCTACCACACCCACACTCATTTCACTCCCCAGGAGACAGTCAGGCAGGAGACAGACCCCTCTCTTGCACGTTAACCTGGACAATCCCCCCTTATTCCTTCCTCCCCCGGACTCCTTCTTCCTCCTGGACCCCTTCCCCCGCTGCGAACTTCTTCCTCCCCACAGGCTCCTTCCTCCTCCAGACTCCTTCCCCGCCACCCCCGTCCCCGGACTTCTTCCTCAAAAAAATGCCCTCTTGGAAGAAGTACGGTTCTGTCCTCCGACAGGATTTCCGACTGTCTCTTCTGCCCTGCTCACCTTCATTGCTTTCCATTTCTCTCCTGGTGTTTGCCCCCCCGCCCCCCACCCACCTTAAACCAATTTATATTTCTCCCTTGTTGAAACTATGCTGCAGTTCTGCCGAAGGGCCATGGAGGCTCGAAACGTTGACTGATTTCTTCTCCGCCGATGCTGCCAGACTTGCTGAGTTTTTCCAGGTAATTCTGTTTTTGTTTTGTTTTGGATTTCCAGCATCCGCAGTAGCTTTTAGCTTTTTGTTTTTATCTCTGTGTTTAATTGACTGCCACCTCTCTTCAAAAAAATGCCCTCTTGGAAGAAGTACGGTTCTGTCCTCCGACAGGATTTCCGACTGTCTCTTCTGCCCTGCTCACCTTCATTGCTTTCCATTTCTCTCCTGGTGTTTGCCCCCCCGCCCCCCACCCACCTTAAACCAATTTATATTTCTCCTTTGTTGAAACTATGCTGCAGTTCTGCCGAAGGGCCATGGAGGCTCGAAACGTTGACTGATTTCTTCTCCGCCGATGCTGCCAGACTTGCTGAGTTTTTCCAGGTAATTCTGTTTTTGTTTTGTTTTAGGTAGAGACACTGTTGATTCCTGTAAAGAAAGAAAGTCCGGTGATTAGCCATAATCCACAAAGGACAGCGGAAGTGAGGCGCTAGACATATTTAATTGATCTTAAGTGGAGTTATCACCGATAGCAAGAGGTACGAGAGAGAAATAATTCTTGATTGCAGGCACAATAGGACAGTACATGTCTACGTAATACAAATTACCATTAGACCAATAGATGTAGAGGCAAAAAGCAAGGCTCGAGACTTCTTATGAGTATCATTACTGCTGGTAGAAAGCACTAGCTTACAGTTCTTATTGAGTTAAACATTGTTGACAAGTATTTGCTTGTATTAATGTCAAAATGAGCTTTACACACTTCACTGAATTAGATTAATGTCTTCAAAAGCACGAGGAAATCATGTTGTTCCTCCATCAGGCAAGAAACACTGATGTCACCAAAAAGCTCCTGCATGACTAATGAACGTTTGTTGTTGGAAGACCAGAGAATTTTCTTTCTTCGACCATCCTTTGTTTTGCTCCTGTTATTTTATAGTTTGAAAATGAGTATACTCTGTATGAAAAATATACTAAAGATTTTTCAGGCAAGATTCTGAAAATCAGGTAGCTCCTTTGAGAATTTCTATGCATCTCAAATATTTTATATTGCGGATGTTATTATTATTCCATTTTGTGTAAAAAGCTACAGAGGGTCCCACAGAGAGGCCTTCAGAGAAAAAATTGTTGCGAAAATTCTATAGCAAGTTGTCTATTCACATATAGCATGAATTTAATTTTACAAATAGAATATTCTGCTTTACAGCGTAGCTGAGGCAATATAATACATTGGTCTTTTTCGGAGAGATACACCAGTATGCCAATGGTTAAGTTAGACTGTGAGATTTAATTTGGTGGTTGTGATTTATTCATTAGATTTTCATTGCTTGATAAAGTAATCCCTTAAATCCATTCTCTTCATGTGGACAATGGCAGAAGGATAAGCTTGAGTTTTGCAGACAATTATGCAATTAGATAACATCAAAAATCGGAAAAGTATAGTGCGAGTGTTCTGAAACATCACCTGAACAGTGAGGCTGTGTGCTCAGCAGGTGGTGTGAGACTCACACTTAAACACACACACACACACACACACACACACACGTATGTCAGCAATGCCTGTTTTACAAGATAATAAATGGCTTGCGTGCACAGATGAATGGCCAAACTGCACAAACAGTTTTAATTTTGGCATGCACACTGTCACCTTTGATACATGTTATGTTGGATGGGATAACGATGTTATTAACAGAGTGACATTCATTGCCTTCAGTGTGAAGTTCTATAAATTAATACTGTACTTTGTAAATTAATGAGGGAATAACTGCCAGAACTGAACCCCACCTTCCCGCCATTATTCGCCTTTGTCTAGGACCCTTCTCAATCCAAGGCTTCGGGTGAGTATAGGCCAGCAGCAGCCAACGCCTCCCCAGTGGCGCTTCTGAGCACAGCAAAGCTGCCTGGCTCTGATTGACCGGTAGCTGTTGATGAGCGGGATTTCCACCCCAGGGTCTTTGATCTCAGGGCAAGGTTCACAGCTGACGTGCTAATGCCCGAGTGGCACAAGATGCAGCAGACCTTCACGAAAAGAGATGACATGAGAGCCTCGTTGGCTCTCCAGCTAATGGCCGGGACACCCATCGCCTCCACAAGAATTCACTATACAATTAATCTGTCACCAATTACACTTTGCATTTAGATAGCACCTTTATCATAGTAAAATGTCCTTAAGGAGTGTTATCAAACAAAGCCTGACAGTGAGCCACAATAATTGCTAGGCTGGATATGTCATTTTGGGTTATCTGATCTATTCAAAGCTATTTGATTGTCCTTTTTGTAGGTAGTAATTCTTGACCATAGGACTATTCAGGCCCGGAAGCAACCTTTGTAGCCTATCCCAATGTTCAGAAGTATCATACAGTGCTGTGCCTCTCGATTGCATTCTCTACCATGGGACAAATATAGCAAGGGGAATTTGAATTATAGATTTCTTAAATGCAAGAGGTACACCCATTTCCATAAATATTATTTTTAGAATGCTGATTTCTTTTTGATTTGGGTCTCAGTCAAATTTCAGCCAATGCACTTAAATCATGTTTTAAGAACACTGAAATAATTCCATGTACCATCGGTCTATATATCTTCAAATCATGCTCAGTGCCTGATTTAGGGGTTATCCATTTCTTGATTAATATCCCCTACCTCGAGCTTTCTGAACAGTGAAATTAATCCCAATCAAATACAGCAACAAGTAATAAGGCAAAATCTATATGGTCCAATCCTGATAGCGCAAAGTCATTTTTTGCACTGAAAACATTTGAATTGTTCAATAATTTAAATTAAGCAACGTAAGTAACAGTGATAATTTAGTACTAAAATTTTGTGGCATCAGATAATTAAGCAACTTCAATTACAGTGTGGATGCATTAGAAACACAAATTGAATTGATGCAAAATCATTGTACCTGCACTTGTTTTATCATTCTGCATGGCTGACTGCACAATGTTAAAAATTAGACCCGTTCTGGAAGACCAAATCCCATGTGATAAAGCTTCAAAGGCTAAGCGGCTTTGCTGTCTACAAGTAAATATTTGTGGGCAAATAATGGATTCTGAGTGAGTTTCTGTGCATCTGATTTTTCAGCATGCACTGATGGAAACATTTTATGCAAAAATATACATTTTATACAAATGGTTACGCAACCTCTCTCAAGATGGCAGTTCATTTGTGCAGACACATTTAAAATATTCCTATTTCCATTAAATGGAGCTCTGTTTTTCTCTTGAATGATCTGAAGGAATGAAAAGAGCACCAGAATGGAAAATCATGACAAGCGCATACATTCAGTGTATGATTGCATTGAGAGTGAAGAAATTCAAAAAAACCCTTCTTTCTGAGCAGATTCAATTGTCTGCTGTTTCAATGCTCTGTATTGTGGCAAATCCGATTTGTAAAAGCAGCCAAACAGACAACAAAATAAGCTGTTCTGTACATTGTCATTCACCAAACTATTTCATTGGAGGAGACAGCGGCACTGGTAGTTCATCTATCAACAATTTCACCATAGAAATATCAGACAAATCTGAGATCAGATAAAAAGAGGCTCCAAGCGTTAAGGGCTCAGAATGATCCACATCATGGCCTGGATATAAGAGGGGCTGAGTTTCGAACAAGTACGGGTTTTGTCACAAGCTGGAGAGTTTTGACTCCATAGCTGGCATCTTTTATCCCTGACAGATTCACCACCCAGAAGTCAGCCAAATAGACAGGCTTGGCCTTCAGTCATGCAGGGAGGAGTCTGGAGCTAAGCCGCAGATCCGGGTAGGTTTGATCCTTGGCCCAGTCGAGGTTGGGGGAGGGAATGGGATGACCAATTCCAAACCCTGGGGGGTATTTGTATGTGGGTGTGGGTTCTGATGGGGAGGGAGCTTGGAGATGGTATGAAATGGGTGGTATTGGGTTGATCACTCAGTATACAACCCACCCAATACTGCCTTTCCATTGAATAAGATTCTTTCTTCCCTCCCCACTGCAAAATGTTTTAATAGGATTTTCGCGTAGTGAGATTGAAATGTTAGTGCATTTATACCACAGGTAAGAGCAGTGTGAAATGGATACTTACTTACTGTGATGTGGAGCCAACAGACCAAAGTTGTACAGTTGGGGTAAATAAGCAAGTACTGCACAAAAGTCAGAGGCCAGTGACAAGATTCGTTACAAAGATTAAGTTTAATAAAGCTAACAGTAACAATATTAATATGACAACAGTAAGCAATTATACAATCTGGCTATGCTGGATTCATGAGCCTCAGGTTTAACATAACTTTAGTGAATCTTTCTTTAATGAATCCATTGTTTCAGGTCCTGACTTCCAGTGGTAAGCTGAATGGTCCGGACACCTCGAAAGCTCTAAAAATCACTGACCACAAATCCAAGACATGCAGAGGTCTAATTGCATGCATTCTGGCCTTGTCACTAAACAGTTGTTGTTCTCCATCTGGTATCTGTAAGTGTCTGATTGGCATCAAATCTCTTTCCTTTCCATATTTCAATTCAACCTGCTGATTCAAAACCACCATCACTGCTAAATAAAATCGACATTTGCATAACTGCCATGCTTTGAAATGTTAATTAGGTTACTGCAGAAAGCAAGCAATTAACAGTGATTATGGCACTAAGACCTTAATCCCCATCTCCATGTTGAAAATGCATTGAGAGTTTGAATACACAGATGGAATCGGAGAGTGATTTTATAGGGGCAGTTTTCTAAATTCATGCTCTCAGAATTAAAAAGCCTTGCCCTTGAGAACATGCAGTGGAAAATCATGCCTACTGCATGTGAAAAGCTTCCATTGTCTTTGCTGATTGAGGTTCCTCCACTGGGAACACAAAGTCAGCAAATTGCCTTTTGTACAAAGGGGTTTTCTTTTTCGGGGAGAATTACCTGCAAATGGTCTCTATTTTACCAGATTGCACAGCGCAACATGGGGCAGAGTTTTTCGCTGAGCGGGCACTCGCGCGCCCGACGTCATCGTGCACCCACATGATACTTCACTCGGTGGGCACCTGTGGGATTCGGACCCGCGTCCACCATTAGTTAACAAGCCAGCTAAGGCCCTTGACAATCCAATTGAGGTTTCGCTCGTCGCCCGGGCAAAATGGGCAGGCGGGCAGGCCACAATTTTCAAAACCTCATCCACGGGCGGGATAAGAAGGGTCAGCAGCATTGTCAATGTGAGTAGTCAGTAGATTTGGAGATAACTTGCTCCTGGTGGCTTATTGAGACTTGGCAGCTTATTCTCTGATCGGTGCTTCATTCTTAGCATTTCCAGGCTTCATTTCTGGACTCATTGGTGTCTTCCAGGCCCCCTGAGGATTCGGATCTTTTGGACCTTTCCAGGTATCAGACAGCCTTCCCTTACCTTGGGAATGGGGATTGTGGTCTCCACTGGAGGCACCTCCTCTGAGGGGGAAGAGAGGGGCAGAACGGAGAGGTGACCAAGTGTCCCAATGCAGCTTCCAGGGGAGGGACCTGTGGGGGAGAGGTGCAGCCACAGGGGGCGCAGGGCCAGTAGGAAGTCCAAGGCAGAAGGGGCCGCGGAACAAGCCACTATCCTGCTGCCAGGGTTTACAGGAGGCGATGCAGCTCCCTCAATATGTCTGAGGTGCAATGCGGAAGGAGACTCCACCTCTCAAGGGAGACAGTGACCTCCATTTGCCAGATGATTGGGCCTGAGATCAGCTCCAGTTGTGTGGGTGGACCCCCCATGCCTGTGGTTCTGAAGGTCACAGTGGCCCTCAATTTCTATGCCTCCAGCTCTTTCCAGGGGTCAGTGGGGTATCTGTGTGGAGTCTCCCAATCAGCTGTCCACAGTTGCGTCAAGCTGGTGACAGAAGCTCTGTTCAGGCGGGTGTTGATTTTCCTTCATTTCCATATGGACGAGGCCAGCCAGGCTGAGCGAGCCAGAGGCTTTGCAGCGATTGCTGGGTTCCCCCGGGCCCAGGGTGCCATCGACTGCACACATGTGGCCATCAAGGCGCCAGTGGGCCAGATGGTGCCTTCGTTAACAGGAAGGGCTTCCACTCCATGAACGTGCAGATAGTGTGTGACCACAGGATGCAGATTCTGCAAGTCTGTGCAAGGTACCCTGGCAGCTCCCATGACGCGTACATCCTCAGACGCTCCCAGGTGCCGGGACTGTTCAGTGCTCCAGCCCGGCTGGATGGATGGCTGCTGGGTGACAAGGTCTATCCATTGAAAAGGTGGCTCATGACGCCTCTCCCTCACCCTAGAACGGAGGCAGAGCAGCATTACAACAGGAGCCATGCCTCCACAGGGGCGGTGATAGAGAGAACCATAGGTCTTCTGAAGATGTGTTTCCGATGCCTGGACCGTTCAAGGGAAGCACTGCAATACCCACCCCCAGAGCGGGTGTCACTGATAGTGGTTGCATGCAGCACTCTCCACAATCTGGCATTGGTAATGGGGGACCCACCGGAGGAAGAGGATGTTGACGCAGCCACACAGGCTCCAGATGATGAGTCCAGTGGTGAGTCAGAAGAGAACCACGGTGAGGAGAACGCTGAGGGCGTGCAGCCAGACCTTGGTAACTTCCAGGGAGGCAGGGACACCAGGAACACCTTAAGCCAACGCTCCTTCAGCTGGGCTGCCAAATAAGAACCACCACCTCAGGCCAGGGCTGTCACCTCCATCGTGGATCGCAGGAATGACCCTTTCTTTGTTCCCAAGATACACTTAATGCCTGTGCAACAAAGGTTCGAGCCACCCAAGTCCAGCATTACATACAGGCCTACCCTACACCTACATAATAAATGAAGCATACTCAAGCCAATAGCACAAAAGCAAATTTAATTTTATGTTGGAACTCACATAGTTTTGGACAGAAAATAAACGGTTTGGTAGTCACACCATGAAAAAAAACACAATGGGGGAACAAAAGATCACCTGTGACCAGTCCCTCTTGTGCTTAAGGTGCTTTAAATTTACTATTATGGGTGCTATGTCTAGGCGCTCCCCAGTCGCTGGCACCAGCATTGGAGACAGCCTGCTGACTCTGGTGTCTCGTTGGCCTTGATGACCTTGGCAGTCATCCTCTGGCTAGAGGAGCCTGTGCTGGCCCTGCCTGGGAGGGAGCAGCCAGGGCCATAACTGGCAACTCCCCAGTTGCCGCAGCATCATCCGATGCCACGGTCACTGGCAGAGGGATGGAGGAGCTGTTGCCATCACCCAGAGCACCCTGAGAGGAGCCTGAAGAGACGACAAGCAGCTCGTGCGCCAACATGAGGTCGCTCTGGGCCTCCCTGCTCACTACTGATGGATGAGCACCTAGCTGGGATACTGGGTGCCCCATCCATCTCACACATGGACACTGACCAGCTGAGGTCAGTGCCTGTGTTAGGGCTTGCAGGTCCAAGCGCAAACCCAGGAAACCCTGATTCTGTTCCTGGAGCAGTCTCTCCATAATAGTCGCCACTCTCTACATGGAGGAGGCATTACACTCAACAATGAGGGTCAACGCAGTGCTCATGCTCCACAAGGACTCCTCCACAATGGGGAACATGGCACACATACCCTCTTGGATCTCCGTCAGATCCTCCCGCACACCCTGCTGGGTGTCCAGCATCTGCTGTCTAATGGACGACTCCAGAGGCTCATCATCAGCCTTCGGCTGAGCATTGTCCTGGTCCCTAGCAATCCTCCTAGTGCCAGCACCCTGGGCACTCTTTGCCTCTGCCTGCACTGCAAGCGAGTGTGAAGTGCCCTCACCAATGTGCACCGAGATACTATCCGCCAAACTAATGCCCACCAAGGTGCTGGTATCTGCACTGGTTCCTGGGTGTGACGCAGGTGCTTGAGGAGCATGGTGGTCCTCCGGTGTCAGGGGTGGCCCTTCAGGGTCCAGACAGCAAATGCCGGGTGGAGAACCCAAAAGGGAGAAGAAGGACATTTCATTAGTTTAAGTCATCACACTGTCACTGTGCATGCCAGGCACCCTGGCGAGAGAATGGAGATCTGCATCATGGTGCCCTTGTCTTTCAATGATCAATGGGGACTCCAGGTTCGAGGCTCCCATCAATGAAGAAACTGCGCTAGTATGGTTGCACAAGCCGAAATTCTCACCTCAATGCACTTCACTCTTACCTTCCTCTGACACCCCAGCCTCACAGCGGCTGCTTGACCGAGGTGCATGGCACTCTCGAGCTCCAAGGCCTCCTGCTCATAGCAGGAGAGGATGACAAGGTGTGAGGGTCCTCCGCCAGTCCGCGACCTCTCAATATTGTTATGGAATGTCTTCTCCTGAAAGGACAGAGGAGCATGGATTAGTCCACTCTCTACCTGCAGCGCCATTGCAGCCTGGCCAACCCCACCTGAGGAGCACCTGACAGAGCACATCCAAGTCGTGGCCCTCGAGCCTCAAGGCCCTCAGTCCAAACAGCCAGGGCTCAGTCCCTTGGCCAGCTCCGGTGTCATTGACAGTTGGCACTCAGACTCTAACACCCCTGAGCTGCATGGCATGGCGGGGGGGATGGCCAGTCCAAAACACTTGAACACACTAACCCATGCCAACATGGTACTCACCCTTCCTGAGCACAGCAGGTCATTGAAGTGCTCCGGCACTGCACAATGGTGCGCCGCACCACATCGTGCTGCTCACTCAGGATGTCACTTCCTCCCATGCCCTCTTGGTGAGGTGCGGTGGCCTCCTCCTCCCATCTCTGGGGACCAGGGTGTCCCTTCTGGCAGCCACATCCCCCAGGAGGGCAGCGAGGCACTCGTTGGAAAAACGGGGGGCGGGGGTGGGGGGCCTCACATGACTTGCCCTCGCACCTGGCGTTTGCTGACACACTGGACTCCATCCTTGCAATGGCAGACAGACGTCCTTCCCTGGCAGCCTTTCTGGGACTGCCTGGGCCGTTTTTAAACAGGCCGTCCGGTCGCCACTGGACCCTACGGCTGACAGGCCCCCGCCCCTGCTCGGCCCTTCCCGGCCAGCGACAACCTGCATTTCACGCTGGACGGGCCTTAGTTGGCTCACCAGCGTGAAATCGCGGTTGGGCCCTGATCGCGGACGGTGGTCGGATTTCCCACCACCCCCGCCTGCCCCTGACAAGTCTGCCCAATGAGGGCAAAATTCTGCCCATGGAGATACAAAAGTGTAAAGTTGCAGGGCAAGCGCCCCGCTTTTACATTTGTGAAATGGACAATTGCAAACCGAGACCAGATTCATATGGGTTAGCACCGCTGTTGTATGCTCACCATTTATATTTGAGTGCAACTGACCAAGGGAGAACTGCAATTGACTTTAAAGGTGAATTACTCTCTGATTGGCCTCCACTTTTACACTTTCCAAAATAGAAGGCAACACATCCTGTACAGATCGAGGTTACAGGTTTTCTAAAGAAAAATATAGGATTCCAGAAAACATATAATACCTGACTTCTCAAAAAAAAAACCCATTAGAACGACAATCAAATAATGTTGCTGTGGTTTGTGTATATCTCAGTGTCAGCCTCTGGCGATTTATGTTGTAGACTGACGATGAATAACCAAGAACGCGATAGGCATCTTTTGTTACTGGAACTTATATTAATTTGTATTGCTTCTCAGTGCTGTGTGAATGTCTGCAGGATAGATGGTTGCACAGCCCCAATGTGATATATGGGTGCAGTTGTTTTCGATGGCAATTACAGCAAAACAGATACATACGGAGATGTACAATTAAAACAAAAATGGCAAGCTATTGGGAATCTGAAATGGGAACAGAAAATGCTGTTCATACACTGCAGACCAGGCAGCATTTGAAAAGCAAAAAGTTAGGGTACAGGCCCCAGTGTTCTACAAGCAGCCCGATCCCAGGTTCAGGAAATGGTGAGATGAGGGTGGGGAGAGATGGGCACAACCTCAAATGGGGGATGTGAGCAGCAGCCTCCACATGTCCACCTGCCTTGCCGGCAACCGCATCGTGCTGGGTTTGAGCAGCAACCTGACTACCACTCCGCAGAGACCAGGGGTTCAAAATCTCCCTGGCCTCACTCTGTCGAATTCGGGATGAGTTGCTGCCCAACTTGGCACCGACCCCCCACCACCTTCCCCACCACCTCCCCTACCCCACCCACACAACTGCCATCCCAATTGTATCATTGTGAGAAATAGCTTGGAGAATTGTCAGATTCTAACAGGGAAAAGCTCAATTAATGCAGAGACTGTGGCAACGACACATTTAATAAAACACCCTGCGCTAATGACTGCACCTAGCAACTTTAATTCAACTCCTACATATCGCTCAGATCATTAACTCCTCCAAGTTCGTGCCCCTCATGACCCCATCTGCCATCAGTTTTAAAAAATATTTCTTTTACTTTCTCATTTAGGGCTTGCAGGCATTGCTGACAAGGCCAATATTTATTCCCATCCCTTGGAAGGTGGGATGTGCCAAGTTATTTAAAAAATACATTAAAGTTAAAGCAGGATGACAAATTGAGAGATCCCTCTTGGTATAAAGTACCCAATCTTCTATATTATTTCAAATAATGAATATCTCTTAACTTAGGGGTTCTGCTTATGTCAACAAGAATTATTAATTAAAGAAAGAAACAAGCAGACTGCTTGAGAGAAAAAGCATCATGTTCAGAATGTATCTATTCCTTCACATTTTGAGTCTGCTCCTGAATCAAGGATTCACTCTGGCTATAGGTTCAGAGTGTACTTCAACACAGCTCCTTAGATTGATCCAGAAACCATCCCCATACTCAGGCATTAGATTGGCATCAGCATCAGTAAAAGTGTTGATTTTGGGATTAGTCTATGAGGGTGTTCTCAGAAGTAACCTGCTCCAGCGTATTCTCAAGATGGCAGAATGTCATGATGAAGTGATCAGGAGTGGTGTTAGGAGTGAGGTGGGGGCGCTGAAAACACAATTGATAAGAAGAAAACTTAAGTTTAATGAAATGAAAAAACTAAATAGACGACAGACACTTTATTCCACAATTAAGTATGTCTCATCCTCAGGCACACACATGCACACACACAGAAAATTCGTTTAAATAGTCTTAATGCCAAGACTTCCTAAATTATATGATGCAGATGTTAAATGTCAGACATTAGTAATTAGTAAATGTAAACATTTCTTTCTATCCATAATGCTTTTAGCTATCTAAAGATTCCCCAAAGCAATTTACAGACAATGAAATACACTTAAACTGTAGTCTTTGCTGTGATGTAGCCAATGGCAGCCAATTTGCACACAGCCAAGTCCCACAAACAGCAATGCTGATAATGACCAGATCATTTAGTGATGATAGTTGAAAAATAAATATTGTCCAGAACATCAGGGAGAACTTCCCTACTCCTCTTCAAAATAGTGCCCTGGGATCTCTTACGTCCACCTAAGATAATGCTGGCCAGCCTACAGATGTGGCATGTCTGTGTACTAACGTTGTGAATGGTACCACATTGGTTTGTATCTGTGGATCCTCATGTGGTGAGCTGCCAGTCTCATTTTACCTGCTGGTGAAGAGGAAAGATAAGCAGTAAATGCCCCCAGAGAACAAGGGCAGGGGGAAACTCAGAATGTAAGCCAACTTAGTTCAGTCCTTGGTACTTCAGCTACAATTATCTGCAGTTGTTGCTACATAAATAATTCAGATGCAAGTATAGTGTCTGTATTCTGAAATACTTTTAAAAGCCAGTCTGTTGATCTGTAGATTCACTCGCCTACCATATCTCTACATCAACAGCACAGTCTCATTAGGGCATCGAATGCAGCCGCATAAAGTGATGGCCACTGCAACCCTGAATGCTCCAAGACTTCCCAATCATTCCTGCACCTCCAGTACTGCCGCTACATACAGGTACCAAAGATCCTCTCGTGAACTTTTGCAAGAGTGTGCTATCAGTTTCATTTTGTTTGAACAGTAGTGATCTTCCTCCACAGATTACAACGGGTAGCGGAGGAGGGTCAGTCCAATTTAGCTGAGGTAAATTCACTGAAGGACTGGAACAGGGGCTTGGGAAGTCAGTCAATTTCTCCACAACAGTAGAAAAAGCAATGTTTTAAATAGGCAAAAGTGCTGGATGTTTTCTCAGTCATTCTTTCGGCATGTTCAATGTTTAATGAAAAATTAGACCATAAAAGGCCATTCAACTCACGCTTGTTACAGTGAAAAAAAAAATTGGCGTACTCCCATCTGCATAGCAGTCAGGTTCCTTCGAGCCCCTGTCAGGCTGTGGCAGCTGGGAGTGCAACATTGGGCAGCAGGAAACCTCACTGCCCCTCGGACGTATTGTTTTCTGGCCCCAGAGCCACCCAATGTTGTCGGGCCAATCCTGATGAAAGGGCTACACCAAAATATTGCCCAATCTTGCTATTTTCAGTTGTTGCTTGGCCTGCTGTGTAGTGCCTGCATTTCCTGATCTCCTTTCAGATTCCCAGGCATTTGTAGATTTGTCTTTTGTATTTCTAGCATGTATCTGTTATGTAAAATGAGTCATGAAGCAAGTGCAGGCAAATGCAAGCAGGTCACCTGCTTACCCATCCGTGCTCTGAACTGTGTGTTGGTGCTGGTCCTAAGGGAGGGACCAGATGGTTGAGGGAGTACTTGAGCTTCCATTGATGTGGCGGAGGGCTGAAGAAACGAAGCTAGGGAATCTGAACCAGAGCAGCAGGGCAGGTTCAACCTTCCCAGGCCAGGAAAGGGGAACAGAGTCCAGCCAGTGCTTCCAATGCGTGTTGCTGTCCATAAATCTCTGCAAGACATGACGAGATGGGAATGACATCTTCCCTCCCGCCACTCAAATGCTGAATTCACTCAAGAACAGCAAAATACTGGAGTGCTGTTGCTGTGCGTTGACCGACATCTGAGTAGCAGGGGAAAAAAAAACAAAAGCGGAGAAAATATTTTTGTTTTAATTGAAAAGCAGGATTATTGCGAGCAAAACGTATGTTTTAAAACAATATCCCACTCCAGTTTCTAAAATAACTATTAAACATACTTCTCCCAGAAGATGTGATTCCTGTAATTCTGTAATTGAGGAATTAACAAGAAAGATTCAAATGCAAAATAGTCACTGAAAAAATATGCATGAGCATCCCTGTATTGAAACAGTTAATTGGCCTTCTCCATATATTACAGACATGCTCAATGTGGAAGTACCTTGGACCTCAGAGGGTTAACATTGGCTGCAAAAGTGCTAAACCTTCTACAGTAAGCAGCACATATGTTACATCAGGCTCTGGCACAATAAGTCAAATTGTGTCGTTGCTAGCTGTTCTCACACCCACGTCCCTGTCACTGAGGCTTAGTGGCTGCCTTACTATAGGAAAACAGCAGAGACATTCCACTAATTACCCAGAATGGATACACAGAGGATTTATTTCACTTGTGTTGTGACTGTATGATGTACGTAGCTTATTGAAATCTCAGGCTGATTACTGCTGAAGCTACCACCGGCTCTTGTGAGTATCACGATCTTCTCCTGCTTTCATTTTGATGATTTTTGTAAGGCAGAATGTCACCAGAAATCTAGCAACCTGTGTTTTTATTTTGCCTGGTCCTAAATGCTACAGCTCGATGATCAATTATGCACTGGCATTGTTAAATGCTCGCAGAGCCTATTTGGCTGAGACTTGCGTTGCAACACATCAAACCCTATTAGGACGGAAGAGGGGAGACTCTAATGCAGCTGTGGAGGTTGTTTTAATGTCTTCTGTGTTAAAACCCACAATAAATAATGATACAATCTAAGAAAAATCAGTTGGTGAATCGAAGTGGAAGGTGGGGGACAGGCCGAATTTGAAAGTACGGAGCTATTCCCAGCTACCTCTCTATTGCGCTAATGAAAATGCTGTAGTCAGTTCTGGTCTGGCAAATATCTGATCATTTTTTATTCCTTGAAGTTTGTGACAGATGGCATCGTTTCCAAGATTTAAAAAGTTCTGCTGTTGGCCCTTCTGCTGTGTAATTCTATCAAATCTTTTTTTTAAGCAACATTCCCTGGGTACAGTGCTTTGGTCAAGCAGGAATATATGTATAAGTTAAAGAAAAATACCTGAAAAAGCTGCCACAAATGGGATGGGGGGAGCCCCCTTCATGTGAATGGGAATGATTTCTTGAGGTATTCCCTTAATTCAGCTTTTACTGCAGTCAGTATTATCAATTTAAAGAACAGGTGTTTCAGGATGGAAAATGTATAAACATTTTCAAAAATCTTAATTCTCGGCAGATATGTTATTTTGTAAACTTGGTGAAAGACAGTAAGCACATGAAGGGGTTCACACAACAATCGAAACGGCAAGAGGAGAGCATGAGTAATTTTTCCAGGTCAGATTGGTGTCGTGAAATCCAAATCATATCTCTTATTATATTTAATATATCCTAGGTCCTGTTTAGAATTGTTAAATTTTTCTACCAGTAATTTTGGGTGCATTTCATTTTTCAAGTCAGCAATTGGTAACTTGTCATGGTCCCTGTGTTGGTGTATAGAAAGGCCTCTTCCTTGATAATAAAGAGGGGGTTCATAGACTGAAGTCAAAAAGAAATACATATTATTCCATTATTGTTAGCTATTATATGAGCCTCCTATAGGTTTCTGTAGTAAACAGAGGGAAAAACTCCCTAGTGCTTCAGTGGGTAAAAACACCACCTGATGCAGTACTGGGAGATTCAAATTATTATGGTCTTCAGTTTAATTCCTAGCTGATCCAAGGCTTAGCAGGAAGATAAGCTTCCAAACACAAATCTGCTTCATCACCAAGATTGATCACCCACCCCCATAAAAATGACCAACTCATCCTGCCTCAACTCATCTGCTGTTGAAATCCTCAACAATGTCCTTAGTGCCTCTAGACTTGACTATGCTAATGTTTTCCTGGCCCGCCTTCCACCTTCTTCCCTACATCAACTACATCATCCAAAACTCTTGCTGCAGGTATCCTTACTCGCACCAATCCCTGTTTACCTGTCATCCCTGTGCTCGTTGATCTACACTGGCTCCAAGTCTGGCAAGACCATGATTTTAAAATTCTCATCCTTGTTTTCAAATCACTCCACGACTTTTTTCCCTCCCTATCTCAGTAACCTCCTCGAGCCCTGAAAGCCTTCGCAATCTCTTGCGCTCCTCCAATTCTGGCCTCCATCCCAATTTTAATCACTCCAGCATTGCCAGCCATGCCTTCAGCTGCCTAGACCCTAAGCTCTGGATTTCCCTTCCTAGACCTCTCTGTCTCTCTAATTGTCTGTCATGCTTGAAAATGATCCTTAAGCTTACCTCTTCTACCCTCTGGTCATCTGTTCTAATAACTCCTTATGTCACTGTCAAATTTTGTTTGATGTCACTCTTGTGAAGTGCCTTGGAATATGTTACAAATTAAGGGCAGTATATAAATGCAAGTTGTTGTTGTTGAAGGGTTATTCCCGTTGCCTTTAGTTGCCCTACGTGAGGGAACTAGATAGAGGGGGAAAGTAATGCATGTGACGCATGGCAAAATGTTAGAATTCACACTCCTGGTTGCTACCAGTGATTTATGATTGAAAATGTATGTATATGGGCAATGGGCAATGACAGAACTGGATTCGGCGGGAAGGCTTGGTGACATTCTCTGTCTAGTTTTGCAGATAGAGAATGGCCAACTAGGGGATGTAATAAAGGAATCGTCTCCCAGTCTTCAGGATAGGAGAAAGGAAATTGAAGAAAAGAGAATGAAAGAAGATGGTGCAATTATAATCCATGCTGACACTTCAGTGCAGTACTGAGGGAGTGCTGCACTGTCAGAGTTGCCATCTTTCAGGCGAGGTCATTAAACTGAGTGTCTGTCCGCGCTCACAGCTGCATGTAAAAGGTCCCAAGTCATGAATCAAATAAGAACAGAGACTATTCCCAATGCCTTGGCCTTAGCTCTTCAACCAACATCAAAAACAGATCACCTGATATTCAATCCATTGTCCTTTTCTGGGGCCTTACCTGTGCGGCAATTGACTATCCCAGTTCCTACATTACAACAATGACTACACTTCAAAATGATTGGTTGTAAAATGTTTTAGGACAGCCTGTGTTCATGAAAGGTTGTGAATGAATATAAATTTGTTTTTTTTTTAAACTGTGGCTTATCTGAAAATCATCAAGTCTAATTTGCTGCTCACAGCCTCTTTTGAATTGAGTTTACCCTGAAAAATTTTAGATTAGATTCAATTATGCACAGACAGGCATTTTGAAGTGCATTTGTACTGCAATTTAAGCATATTTGATTTAAATCCAGATGGAAAACAGTAAGAGACCCATCCCCTGGTGGAGGCAGTTTTACAGTGATTAATATCCAGTACTGTGTCAAACCTGGGTTACTCTCCAGGTGCTTGATGCTGGAAATAGAACACTCTCAGGACAGGTAGAGAATGGTTAAATGCAGAGTAACGTTTCTGTTACTATGTTCCAAAATATGCCCCAGCCCCAACCTCAGTAAAGCAGTTCCTAATGCATAAGTAATTACCAACATGGACCTGTTGGGCCGAATAGCTTGTTTCCGTGTTGTAAAATCCAATCCCCGTAATAAGATATCCTTTGTCTTCTCTGAATGAATTTGCCCAACTTAGCACCAAATTAGAGGCAGTTTTGCGATGTGCGCCTGTACCCTACAAGCAACCGCGTCGAGTCTCCCCCAGATTCACCTTACATAGAAATCTTACAGCCAGAATCAGGCAAGACTTTCAAGCCAAAAGTCAATCTCAATTCGATCCCAGATTCCAGAGATCGGTCAGTTAAGCCACACCATCTCGCTTTATAAAAAAATATATAAAATGTTGTCTCAGTGTCTTGTCTAAAACACAGAATCACAGAAAAAATGAGCAGGCTGGTAGTACAAAACCTTCTTGTTTTGGCTTTCTTTCATCTTTCTGTCTTCCAGATTCCTTCCGTGATAGGACGATTTCCCCCACCCCCTCAAACAAAACTAATGGTGAATAATACTAAATTTTCAGCTTAATAAGAAAGTTTGAATCAGGGCTGTAAATTCTTCCTCTAAAACCCATGGCTGCCTCACACACAAAGGCTTTTTTATGGGAGCCTTGATAAATATACATATTGGATCACCACAGAATATCCTCCTAGTTCTTGTCTTCTCCACTCAATTTCAGCAACTAAACTTTGTGAGAAATGAATGTTATTTTTTAAAATGCTTTTGGGGAATATTGTATTCTGTAAAGAAGGGTGTGTGTATGTATGTAAATGTTTAATTACTAGAGACAGATTGCCTGGGGGTTTAAAACATGAAAAGGATACAGGTGTTAGCATTTTTAGATAAGCTGAGAGTTTGTTTGAATATCAAAGGGTAGTCAGAGGCACAAAGAAACATGTTTGCATCTTGCAGGAGTTCCATAGGTAAACAGACGAGGGGATATGATATTTTATTGACCTGAAAGCAAAGACCAATAGAGACATGAAAACTTTATATTTGGAAGGATTTGAGTTTCAGAGAGGGGTGAGAACAATGGAGATGAACGAGGTAAAAAGGTATTTTAGAGATACCGTGGAGAGCTTAGGGTGGCTGGAGCTGGACTGGGAGCTCCTAGAGCTAGTAGCCCTGGGCTGGGAGAAGATGCAGTTTGAATCAGCCATCCTGTCAAGCCAGAAAAGTCTTGGTTTGCAACAAGTAGTTTTGTTCTGAAGTCTAGAATTTCCACAGCAGAGTGGAAGAGAGTTAGAGGTCATGTGGTATGCCTTTATTGAAGCTACAGCAGTTTGCCTTGGGTAATATTACTTGATTTTTATAGTTAAACATCTATAAGGGAGTGTTGCCTGGAAGGTGTTTACTTGTGGGTCTGACCAAGTAGAGAGTCTTTTTGGGGGAATATTTTGTAAGACTAACTTTAATTGTATAACTGTAATCTTGTGTGCTTAACTCTTCTTTTATTCTTGTTAATATAACTTTTAATTTTTAAAATCACAAAAATGTTACTGGGCTTCTGGCTACTGAGATCAGTACGCCTTCTTCTCATTTTCAGAGTACAAAAGAGAAAGGGTATGGCTTGTAAGCCAAGCTTCCCTCTGGGAATTGGTTTGCACAGCAATTAACACTGGCTGTGGTCATAACAACTTAAACACAAAGGGCAGAGTTTTCTGCCTGTCGGGCGGGTGGGCCTGACCCAATCTCTGGCGGGCGGGGAGCCGATCCCCGTCGGAGAAGCGGGCCCTGCCGCCATTTTAAGGGGGGTGGAATTCCCCAAATGCGAGAGTGCGCACTTTCACACATGCGCATGAGAGAGCGCACATCTCCCTGAGGCTAAGTGCTACCTCAGGGAGATCGATGACAGCTTTATAAACTTTAAAAATAGAAAAATAAAAAAATCCTTGCCATGTCCCCCTCATGTGACAATGTCACACGAGATGGGACATGTTAATAAATTTCACTGAAACTTTAATAAACTTTTTTAAACCCCACATGAAACCTCATCCCACCGGTGGATGAGGTTTCATGTTTTTTCTTCTTCCCGCTGGGGCTCCTGGCCTGCCCACCAGCCTTAAGGTTGGACGGGCAGGGCCTTTAATTGTTTTAATTATCCTGTCAATGGCCTCAATTGGCCATTGACAAGTCGGCGGGCGGACAGCTGATCGCACTGTGCCCCCGCCTTCCTGAAGATTTAAATAGGGTAGGATGACGTCAAGGGTTCCCCCCCAATGTCATCCCGCGTCATTTTCGCGTTGGCGAGTGGGCCCCGCCCCCTGCTCACCGACGGAAAAATTCAGCCCAAAGAATTCTGACCAGAACTAAAATCTCTTGCTATTTGAGCTCTCCAAATTCACAGCAGCTGCCTTGCTCTGTTTGATATCAACCTCAATTCATCACTTCTCAAACTTGTTAGGAACAAATCTGTTTTTAAAAGACATGACTTACCATATATACTTGTGTATAAGTCGAATTTTGAGACCATTGTTTTAGGCCAAAAGTCACGGGTAATGTTTTTGAGGGATGCAAATGTGTCTGATTTGGACCCAAATGAAATTTTTAAAAACTGGATTGTAATGGAATAAAGTAAAAACCAACAACATTAAAGAATTCATATTAATCATTTAACATTTATTTTATAAAATGTAGGACTACGTACATTTCATCTCCAGGATTATATTTAGATCCTGAAATTTTTGGACTTTGATCCCTGAGAAACTAGTTCACCTTTTACACTAGGCACACGAAAAATTACCATTTGGATTTTAAGCTTCCCTGCCGGTGGGTTTGCAGGCAGGAGGGCCTTGTAAATTCCAGCGGACGGCCGACCCACCCACCCTGCCTCCAGCACAATTTTACCAGCGGTGGTGGTGGCAGCTGTTCCTACCCTGTGCGGCCTCCCTCCCGACATCTTAGCTGGGGGTGAGGGAACCACCCCACCCCGTATAATTCAGCCCTATGTTTTATTAGGCCAAAAGTGATAGGCTCGACATTTACATGAGCAGACACGGTAGTCCTTGGATATTTTGCTCAATGGAATTTCAACAAGTGCTTTACAAAAAATATGCACGCACTTTATACGGATAATGCTTATTGAGGGAGCTTTCTGCTATTGAACTGTAGTCTTTAAACTTTCCATCCACCTCTTGTACAACTATGAAGTGCCAGGTTAACATGTTGATTCATAGAATTATCTGATTAGAAATGTTTAATTTATCAATTTTTTTAGTAAGCGCTTTCCCTTCTCTTTAGAAGCTGTTGACGTTTGGAAAGTACCAGAGGTTGCAAGCACTGACTGACCATGGACTATGGTTCCTTGATCCACAAGTGCTTGGACATACTCCTGGGGATTTATTCACATGGTATTTGCTTGCAGTTTGCACGAGTTAATTCGTTTACCTTTTAAAGATCAGGTCCCCTATAATTCAGAGTTTTGCTCTTCATTAGACAAGTGAAGCAAATGTTCTTACTGGCAGGGTCTGATTGGGTACCAGGAACTTTCCCAAGTGCCCTTATGAATGGATCTCTGCTACTCTAAGAGCTGCGCTCTGCAAACCCTCCAACACTTCTTGAGAGTGATTAATTCTTCATAATCTTAAAAGCAGAAAAGTTGGAAACACTCAGCAAGTCGGGCAGCCTCTGCTGGGAACCCTGTCACAGGTACATGGAGCTCGAGGCTTGGGATTTAAATGCCATCGTACATTCCAACTCAATTATAATTGACAGGAGAGTGAAGAAAAAAGTCCAGCTAGGTTTCCCAGCCCAGTCATTCCCAGATTTATCAGAGAATTTCAACATCAGAAGGCTACAGACTTAGGAAAAGATGCAAGTTGAGGGAGGTGCAGGAAAGGGAAGCAGATGGAAAAGGGGAGTCACTTGATTTAAAAAAAAACACATCACAAGTGCTTATATAAAATGGCTATTGCTACATTGTACAAACAGCCATTATTTGCTAGCTTTACTGCCTATTGTGCTCACACATGTTCCAGTAGCCTAAGCTCCTAACAGAAACATGGCCAACACAGTCCTCGCTGATGCCCAGTGCATACCTGTGTAAAATCAGCCATGATACAGTCCTTAAAACCAGGTCAGAACCCACCTACATGATAGCTTTACGGGTCTTCCTCGGTTGGCAAGTCTCCTTGTCCTTCAACAGGCTGCACTTGCTTCGTTAAACATCTATTTCACCACCCCACTCACTCATGCTGCATCAGTGCCACTGTGGATTGGTTTCCATGCCACCCTGTCAAAGCTCCTCCATCTCCTCTCATTGATGGGCTGGCACTGCTCATCACCTCCACTTCCCGTTTCCTCTCGGGTTGCTCAGTGCAGTCCTCGAGAGAGAGCAATCCCCAATTTTTGCAGGCTTGCAAACAAGCTGGAAGTGCTTTGCCTCCTCCAGTTAATTGTTCAAATTGCTTCTTCATGCGGAAACACAAAAGAAAAGGTAAGGCAGAGTGCATAACAGGCAACCAATCCAATATCTACTTTCCACTCCCTCCAAAGGTCAAGTTACCCCACTGCCCCCATATATATGTATATATTTATATATATTTTTATTCTTTCATGGGCCATCCCTAATTTCCCTCAGAAAGGGCACCTTCTTGAACCGCTGCAGTTTATCTGGTATCTGTAGCAGTTTGGTACAACTGAGTGGCTTGATAGGCCATTTCAGAGATCAGTTAAGTGTCAACCACATGGTGTGGCCTGGTAAGGATGGGAGATTCCTCTCCCTAATGGGCATTGATGAAGCAATGGCAACCAATGATAGATTTCATGGCATCATTGCTAAGACTAGCTTTCAATTCCCAGATTTATTACTTTGGAATTTTAAATTCCACCAGCTGCCATGGTGGGAATTGAATCTTTGTCCACAGAGCATCAGCGTGTGCCCCTGGATTACTAGTCCAGTGACATTATCACCACACCACCATCGCCCCTCCCTTATTATGGGAAATGACACTGTGGTCAATTTCTGCAAAATGATCTTTGCTTCCTAACAGGTCTATGAATTAATATCCAATGCTTTCCATGTAAAACCCAATCAATAGTATCATTTTAGGCTCTTGTTCACTGCACTGAATGGACTGCCACATATCTAACCTCAATGGGAGCTTGCTGTAGGCATTTAACACAACGTTGCTCAAGCGAATGGTAGGACTACTTCAAACTAAAGGATAATAAACTATGCCCAAAATCCTGTTGGAACATTTTCTGGGAAGAAAGGAAGTGAGGGGATGGAAAAATGTGATTTCCACTGTGCAATGCATATAGCAAAATTGTCCCACATTTTTTGCAGGGAAATCTACCCCCTTGTTTCAAATATCTCAAAGGGATATCTCATTAAACATTATGGAAAGCATCCCATTCACTTGAATAATGAAAAGGAACTGTTTTGGACAATTGGAAAGGGGTTAGATTAATACTAGTGAAATCTGCTTGAAATCATAAAGTAAATATTCCCTTTTCTGATTTGGTTGTGTGGCATTGTTAACTTTCCCTTTGCTTCATGCCACTTTCACAAACTGCAATTGGAATTCTCAGTATGTGAAATTGTTGCGAACACACTGGAAACTGCCACCATTTTATAAGGCTATGATGACAGTACAATGATTAATTTAATCAGCGTGATTAATTGATGTTGCTGTTTTATAATGCTGATCCTCAGTGCCCATTCACTTACTGCTTCTGGATAATCTAACTCCTTTGGAATAGGGGCAGCCTACTTATAATGAATATCAATAGGCCATATTTGTACTGCATAATAGGTAGATTTGGCAAATCTGAGTAATTACTTTTACCATGAATAGCATAAAACATTTGGAACTGTATTTAATGATGGTACATGAAAATGATGCAAAACATCATTATCTTGTTCCTTCGGGAAAACTGTATGCAGTCTTTTTAAATTATTGATTACTTTATTCTTTATATTTTACTCAAAATCTACAACATGGTAATAATTCCGAGGAATATTTTATAGCTGGTGTGTAATTTAACAAAATACAGAGTGCAATGGTCGTGTGGATTTAGATCGGATTATTAAAGGCAGCAGGGAGTTGGGGAGGGCTGCTTCTTGTAGTGTGTAATGCTATAACACACGGTGGCTAAACCAAGGGTTAACAGCTGTGATTTCTCTACACACACACAGCTCCTCAGGTCACTTGAGCGAATCAGCAGAGACAAACCTCTTCCTGGAGAGCTAGGGAAAGGGAAAATCGGCAACATCTGTCTGTGCCATCCTCACAACTCTTAATGGTTAATTCAAGGATTCTGTGGATTATTCTTCTGGGATGAGTTTGCCTGCCTTTCCACTGATAACGAGGGAAGAGGGCAATGCACATGAGACATCCAAGATGTGAGATGAATAATTATTAAAAGAGAAAAATAAAAGAACCATTCAATCATAAGGCACTGTTCTCATTTTAAAAGAAAGAAAAGAAATAATTTATACATTGCCTTTCATGATCTCAAAGCATCCCAAAAGCAGTTTAAAACCAATGAAGTACTATTGAAGTGTAATCACAGTCTTAATATAAGAAATACAGCAGCCAATTTGCACTAAGCAAGCTCCCACAAGCATCAATAATGACCAGATCATCCATTTTAGTGAGGTTGATTGAGGAATAAATATTGGTCAGGACATCAGGGACAACTCCCCAACTCTTCTTTGAAATAGTGCCATGGGATCTTTTACATCCACCAGAGCAGAGGGGCCTCAGTTTAACTGAAATGTCAGTCTAGATTTTTGTGCTCAAGTCACTGGAGTGGGACCTGTACCCACAACCTTCTGGCTCGGAGACTACCAACTGAGCCACAGCTGACATTTTGTGGATGTAGTGGGAATAATTCAAAGCATCATTCATTGTACTAATGAAGTTTACTTCACATGAATGTTGGAGATGGTGTTTCATATGCAGGGCTATTTATTGATATCAGAATTTTCAAAGTCTTTAGCAAGCTCGTATCTATGATTGAACATCTCAGACATTAATTACTCTCATTTAATTCAAATACAATTAATATAATTTATAAAATTAATTAGCTGGTCACCAAGCAATCCATGCCAGTTTTACATCTGCCCAGTCACAATTTCTCCATGGTAACAGAAGGGCATTCATCTCCTGCCAGGCAACCACATCAACATTTTCTGAGCTCATGTCAACAATTAAGAATAGATTAAAGGAAATGGGAATGAAGGGATATGGAACCAGGGCTATAGGTACATGGGATTTGGATTACAGTTTAAGTGGAGTATAAACACCAGGAACTCTTTAGACTGAACAGCCCATTTCCATATTGCATTTTTTAATCTATTTATCTGTCTCCAGATAATGTGATAATTGTTAATCCTAACCTTAACACCAAGTAAAAACATAGGAATACAAGCTGTCATGGATGTTAGCACAGAAGTCGACCTTTGAAGCCTCGGAAATTCCCTCCAAAAACAGGGGTCGACTTATACACCAAGTATAAAAGTGGTCCTCCAGCGTGGGTGCGAGTGGTCGCCATTTTGAAATGTCTTCAGCATCTGATGCAAAGAATGGGTGCGTCTATAAAAAACCCCTGTGCATCTTCGCAACACAGCCTGTATTGCCTGCTTGACCCCTTGCTCCCAGTTACAAGGCGCCTAACTAAAACATGCATTTGTGGTGTGAAGAATTGAGGCTGACTACTAATGCAAGTAAAGCATGTCATGGCTGCAAAATGGGGGCCGGGTATATGCAAAAAGCATGATTTTTTTTGGGGCCAGAGAAATGGGTTTATGTTACACATTGGGTCGACCTATATGCTGAAATTTAAGATAGCCATCACATCATCCCGCACACTGGACACTGAATTAGAAACTAAGCTGTTTAGTAGCTTTTCATCTTTGACCATTTCCCAATTTTCTTTCCTTTTGTCTCCACTTCTTTCGAAGGTACTGACTCACGAGTGGATATGGTTCCAGGTACCGTAAATTGGTTAATCTTCATCTGTCAGCTCCAACACTGCAAACAATTTGCTTGTATGGCATCACCACCAAGCAAGTTCCTCCCTTTGGTCACTGCCTACACACACACACGCACTTTCCAGCCAGGGTCACTGTACAGTAATGAGGTACAGCAACCCAGTCCAATTTATCCCCCCCCACCCCGCCCAATCGAAGGGTATAGCCACCCTGGCTGACATCAATTAACTCAGACCAGAAACGTAAGCCGAGATCTTCTTAATTCGGTATGTTATGGTACACCTTCTTCTACTCCTAGCAATATGGGATGGGCAACAAATGCCAGCCTTGCCAGTGATGTCCACATCCCATGGATTAATAAATTAAACACAATGTGTGATTCAAATGAGATTCCGAATACAGTCTTAAAATTTTGTTAGGTTTATGTTACTTATCTTGCAACAGGCATTTCCACTCCAAATGCCTTTGGCCTGCATCTTACCTACGCTGCTCAAGTTTTGATGTCAAAAAGGGGCAAGTAGTGAGTGTTGATAAAACCATTTAAGATGTAGACACATGACACTGAACTTTTCAACAGTAGGGTTTAATGAGGAATCCATTGGCGACATTGTTTTCCATTATACTGCAGATTTCGGTCTCACCTGGCGGGATTTTGCACTTTGGGTTACCGCCCTGATATTGGGGTCAAAAGCGGTGCCCTCACAGCAATATTAACATATTTGAATTCCAATCTTCAGGGCGGATTGCGGCTGCTGCTGTGGCCAGGTAGGCGGGGCGTCCTTGGAATCTTCCATGAGCGCTTGGCCCCCTGGTCCGCCACCAGGAGGCCGCCTCCAGGCAGCTGCCGTGCCAGTGACACTGCAGGGGGCCTGCAGGTCAACTGGAAAATTCCAGTCAGTCTCTGATCCCCGGCCCTAAAATGAGCTTAACCTGGTACCCAGTGCTTGAGGGTGGGTAGCCCTCTGAACCCGACCAGGTCTTCCCCAAAATGGCTGGGGGTGGGGGGAAGGTGCTGGCAAATTGGCGCTGCAGCCAATGGGGTGAAACTATGGTTCGGCCACTATTGTCCCGCCCTATCAGCCTCAAAAATCCCGCCTGCTGTGTAGCATGCTCAGCATGATATTGAACCACCCAGACCAAGAAGATCCCGACTTTGATCCCTTGTCTATGCTGAATTAAATGATATCAGTTTGGAATGGTAATGGCGGCTATAATGTCAGGACCCTTGTTTCAATATTCTTCTTCACCCCTGACTGGTGAATGCACCTGGTGCTAGATGAACACAGGGTTACAATTTTTTTTAACATTCTGCCGATAGTCACTGTTTAGGTTTCACTCATGAAGAAACGTCAATGGGCACAGAATTGGAGGGCAATTGGTAACTTTATAATGATAACTGGGGAGGCATTAGTGCCTTATGGGAAAAGAGGAGAGAAAATCTTAGGAAAAATTTGGAGGTTTATTTTGAAGATTTAGGTGCATCAATATTGTCAAAGAATGCTATTCATGCTTAAAGATTGTCAGAATAATTGCCTATGTTTCAGCAATAGGAACATTACCTCACAGGATGTCTCAGATTTGTCAGAATGACTTTTCAGGTCAATCTGCCACTGACAGTCATAATCAATGAACAGGAATTGCTCTAAGGCACCTGTCGCATTTTGCTATCTTTCCAAGCTTCTTCTTCTCCCTCGACCAGCCAGGCCTGTGGTGGTGATGTCAGATCACTCAGGGAATCCGGGTTGCTGGGGCAACATGCACTTTTTACATGCTTGCTGTAGTCTGGGACGATGGATGGTGATGAGAGAGGCTCCAACTTTCTTTCCATCACATATGGCTGACCAGGAATCTCTCCCATTCTTACCACCTGCTGTTGCCATGTCTTGGAACGATTTGCAGGTTGTTAATCCACATATTTGGCTGCCTTATGAATGCACCTTGCTTGGCCATCAAGTCCTAGGGTGGGACTCGAACCCGTAGCTTCTGGTTCAGAGGCGGGAACGCTATCTACTCTATTATTGCGAATCTGAGAATCAGAAATTCTGTACACTGGGAAGTAACCTGGCGCATCCTGTGGATTTATATGACAAACGATTGCAGTTGGCTGTTTGTAGACCCATTTTCTTGTGATCTGTATCCTCTTCTGCAGGACTGCCAGTGAATAAAGCAATAGCATCCTCGAAACGTGAAAAGTTTGTCCTTCGGATTCAGCGTAGACACCATGCCAGTTCTGTCAACAGCAGCAGGTACATTATTACAGTTTCCTTTATGCTCGAGACATTTGAAATTAATTTAAACAGAATTCGATTACAATTCTCTGAATGAGTTTCTTGCTTAATTCGTAAAACAAGCACCATTTTTTTAAAGTAGGCATTTTTTTGCTAAAATGAATCCTCAGTTTTTAACCAAATTTTGAATTATGCCTTGATACATGGGAATGAAATTTTTGTTGAAAATGCATCTTAAAAGCCAAGTATTATCCTTTCAGTTGCTTATCAGTTTGATGACATTAACCCTCAGCGTAGCTATTCACATATTACTCACTGGGTTCTTGGCATTTGATTACTGCAAGTAACAGCAGAAAGGTAAGCCAATACCTGAAACAGGACAAATGGGGCAGAAATTTTCGCTCGGTGGGTGGGCGCATGTAGGATGATGATTCCAAAAGCAAATAAGAATAAAATAAAAACTTTGAAATGTTTCATTAATAACATGATGTCCCTGCTCCTATCTCTTCAGCTGCCTCAGGGGGATTATGCAGTGCTCACTCACGCACATGTGTGAAGTTCACACTCAGCCCACTCGCCTTCCCCCACCCCCCGCCGCACAGGCAGCACTCAGTCCTGCCCCGCGCATTTCACGCTGGGTGGGCCATAATTGGCCCGCCAGCGTGTAATCGCGTTCGGGTGCCGATCGCGGGCGGTGCCCGCCAAGGGCAAAATTCTGCCCATGGTTTGTTAGAAATGCAGGATGACGGGGTAATACAAGACTGCTGAAGTCATGAAACTCGTATCATTTGCTAATCTCAATTCAAAACTCTTCCCAAAACTTAGAACAAGCAATCCGTGTACACAAGTTGATGTAACATTTAGGGTTGCCGTCAAATAATTAAAGAAAGAAGAATGATTGCAGTGAATTGAAGATAAAAAAATCCATTTATGGGAAAAGATGCGAAAGGCTGCAATAAGAGCAACGGAAGAAGGATCATACGGACTCGAAACATCAACGCTGTTTCTCTCTCCGCAGATGCTGTCAGACCTGCTGAGTTTTTCCATCATTTTCTGTTTTTGTTTTAGGTTTCCAGCATCCGCAGTATTTTGCTCTTAACTCTGGTCCTGCACAGTTTTCAAATGTGAAAAAAATAAGAGTGTGTGTGTTTACTGCAGGCAGATGGAAAGCAGCAAAGCTGTGAATTCTGCATGAAAAGATATACGAATATATAGTGGGTAAATATTAAGGCTAGGGGCTCTGTGATGCAATGGGTAGCATCCATGCCTCTGAGCCAGAAGCTCTGGGTCAAGGTGTGTTGATCACAAAGCCAACCGGGTTGAATATCAGGATGCAAAATCCTTCCAACACATGGTAATGACAGGTGGTAAGGGTGAGAGAGGTTCCGGTGGTAAGGGTGAGAGACGTTCCGGTGGTAAGGGTGAGAGAGGTTCCTGATCAGCCATGTGATGGAAAGACTCTACAATCACTATTCATAGCTCCAGATTACAACATGGATGTAAAGTACATGTTGCCACAGCAACTCGGACTCCCTGAGTGAACTGTAACACACCACTACCAAGCACTAAGGGGCAAATGTAGAGAGTATAAAGACAGCCAGGTAATTATAAACCGCACACAAGTGTAAGAGCTCATACACCAACAAGGAAACATTCCTGGTTTTCTCCTAAATGCAGTGATTGATGCTGGAAAACTAGCAACCATCTGGTATCACATTCCAGGAGCCAGGCTTCAACTTGATTCTGGGAAGGGCTGAGGTTAATTTTCAGCTAGCCTCTCGAAAGTAAATCTGGTGTTATGAGCTGAGTGCCTGTTTTAAAAACTGCCCATTTTTTATTTCCACTAATGTCAATTTGATTAACGATACCAGACCTGCATCAACGTTTTGCTCAAACTGCAAGTTGATAATTATACCCAGATATGGAGTAATTATTTGACCATTAGGCAGTACAGCCAAATTTAATCTGGTCCTCTCCTAGTATCCCCATACACCTGCTGCTAGATACAAGACATACACATCAAGGACATCCAGCTCAATTTTGGCACCTCCACACCAATATTTGGACCTCATTGGTACCCGTACCACACAGTGCATTATCCACTGGGCAATTAAACAGTCTAAAGAAAACATGATTTTGAAGAATTTGCATTTATATATCATCTTTCACAATTTCAAGATACTCCAATGTGCATTACAACCCATAGATTACTTCTGATGTGCGATCAATGTTATTGAGGCCAATTTGTACACAGCAAGATACCACAAACAGCAAGTGGCTAAATGATCAGTTTTTGGCTAAAATGCCAGGAGAACTTTCTGTTGTAGGCCATAAAACCGTTTTTGTTGACATGAACAGGTGGAGTCAGAGTTTGAAGTACATTCAAGCAATACCTCAGATAAGGCTGCAATTCCTCAGTTATTAATGCAGAGCGTGTACTGAGGCTCATTGTGGGGCATGCCCACAGAGTTTGGACTCAGAAACAAGACTGCTACCACTGAGCTACATTGACTCTAATGGAGCACAATGAGCAAAAAAAAAAGCCATCAGAAATAGAAAGGATCGATCAATTGTCAAAATCAAAAGGTCATTAATTCATATATTAAATTATGAGTTCAAGGTTAAAAAAAATCTAAATGCAGAGAAAATAAAAGAAAAACCTTAGCTTTAGGTTCATAAAAACTACATCAGGATTGCATCATAGAGGAGTTTTCAGGTCAGAGTAATTAAATTAGCCAATTAGTGAAGTACAAAAGTAGAGGTTAAGCGATAATGACTGCAACAGCCCCCAGTGATTCATTCATTTTTCAACTATTACTATGACCTAATTGGATAAAATGAGATGTCGCAAATTTTCTTTTAGAAACATGAGATGTTAACTCTTTGATCACTGAGCGTCGGTAATTTCAAAAGCAGAAACATACCCTGCAGAAAGGATTACTGTAAAGTATAATTGGTCTTTCATAATATCAGAAGACTTTAATCTCAAAATAAATTTTGGGCATATTTGTAATGCATACATGCAGCTTTGCTTCAGAACTATTTATTTCTAACTATTTTTTTTATTCATTTACGGGATGTGGATGTTGCTGGCGAGGTCAGCACTTATTGCCCATCCCTAATTGCCCTTGAGAAGGTGGTGGTGAACTGCCTTCTTGAACCGTTGCAGTCCATGTGGTGTAAGTACCCCCACAGTGCTGTTAATTATACCTTGGGTTGAAACTAATAACTAAAGTCTATTTCAGTTATTAAAGATCAGCAATACAAAATAACTTTATCAAAATATAATCTTGCGATTATGATGGGATTTCCAGTTTCTCCTTCACTATCTACAAGTGATAGATGCCTGTATTATGTTCAGGTGGTTGATCTCAGCTGGAGAGCAGCATGGAGCATTACACATGTAACTGAAATAATGAAGGCAGATAAATCCATTACAGCCTAATTTGTGTGTATTTCCAAATTACCATTTATACTGAAGATAGAATGTTACATTTCGCTATAAATTTGTAACTGACATATTTCATAGCATCCAATCCCCACCAAGCAGTTATTTACGCAAAAGAAACTCTCCCACTGACTGGCTTGAAATTTGAATGTTCTCTCACGCTGAATGGATAAATAATTGGGTATAAATCGCAGACTAGCTTTACCCAAAGAACTTGTCAATATTTGTCTATAACAATATTTGTCTGTAACACTATTTGTATGTAACACCATACAAATTTTCTCAAGGACAGCATTCAATATAAACTCTGAGGGATCACAAGCCTGATGGTACAGAGGGGTTAATTTAAAATACTTCAGCCTATAAGTACTAAAAAAACAATTTTAGGAATGTAATTCAATTAGTGACTTTTCAAGTCCTCACCTTTCCTTTGTGGCCTATAATACCGCATGTCAGCCTCAGTTCAGCGTGATGGTTATGACATCAAGCCCAACTGCAGACACTTGAGCACACAATCTAGGCTGGCACCACAGAGTAGAACTATCAGAGGGGTTGTCTTTTAGGTGAGATGCTAAACCAAGGCCCGTGACTGCTATTTTTGGTGAATGTAAAGAATCCATGGCACTGCTTGAAGAGGAGCAGGCATTTACTCTGCCAATATTTCCTACCAATATTTCTTCCTCAATCAGCATCACTAAAACAGTTTTATTGGTCAGTTTGGGTTGTGAAAGTGCTATATAAATGTAGGTACATTGCTCTAATGTGTTTTCAAATATTAACAGAAATAAACAACTCAAACACAAATTTGCTGAAAGTAGTTCATGGGCGGAATCGTCTGTGCCCGCTGGCGTCGGGTATGTTCAGTGGCGTGAGCGGCCAGTATGGCAAGGCGGCCAAAAATCGGTTTCATGACATCGTGAAACTGATTTGCAATCATCTGCTCAGCCCGTTGATGACGGGCTGCGTTTCCCGCCATCAGGCATTGGGAACCTCATTGTAATACATCAGCATTGCATTATAAGGCCAGGCCGCCGGACTCATTCCCCCACCGCTGGATTGTCTGCCCACGCCAGCCTGATCGCACGCCGACGTGTTTCACAACAGCACATAAAAGGCGTGCACTTGGCAGGGGTGCACTTTTGGGGAGCTGGGAGGTGAGTGCACAGTAACATTGCGGAGTGCTCGCCAGGGAATGCCTGTTGGACTTCAAGGTTGAGGTGCATTGGAGGGGGTGGGGGTAAAGGCTGCCCCGCGGTGGAAATGAGATTGGGTGTGGGGGCAAAGGCTGCCCTGTGGTTGAGGCGGCTTTGAGGTAGGGGCAAAGGCTGCCCTGCAGTTGAATGTAGCACACAAGCACATGCGGGGTGGAGGGTGGGGGGGTGTGGGGGGTGGTGGTGGAGGGTGGGGGGTGTGGGGGGTGGTGGAGGGGGTGGATCGAGAACCAGTGTCACCGAAGACTGTGCATGTCTGGGGAACTGGTTGGTCACATCTGCCAGCTACTGCAGGATTTGGTGCCACGTGGACATGGAGGGCATCCACTGCCAGTGGCCGTGAAAGTGACCACGGCGCTCAATTTCTACGCCGGTGGCTCCTTTCCGGGCTCCGCAGTTGAGTCTGTGGGATAGCACAAGCCTCCACCCACAAACACATCCATGAGGTCACAGATACCACCTTCGCGACAGCCACACAACTTTATGCATTTCACCTGGGACCAGGAGAGTCATGATGCAAGAGCGATTGGATTTGCCCAGGTCTTGGGTTTCCCACAGGTTGAGCATGCCATCGACTGCACTCAGATGACGCTAGGTCTCCATCACAACACACGGTCAACTGTGTCAACCACAAGGGATTTCATTTGCTGAATGTGCAGCTGGTGTGTGACCACCACAAACGCATCCTGCAGATCTGCCCACAGTTTCCAGGGATTGTGCACACCTCCTACATTCTCAGTCGGTCACAGATCCCTGACGTCTTCCAAGGCCCACAGAGGCTGCAGGGTTGGCTCCTCGGGGACAAGGGCCACCTGCAGAGGACGTGGCTGATGCCACCCGTGCAGCGGCCTCAGACTGCAGCAGAGTGAAGGTAAAAAGAGGCTCATGCTGCAGCTCGCAGGTGGTGCAAACCATTGGGATGCTGAAGATGTGGTTCTGCTGCCTGGACCGGTCTGGTGGAGCCCTGCAATATAGTCCACAGAGGGTGTCACGCATCGTCGTTGTCTGCTGCGCCCATTACAGCCTAGTGCTGCAATGGGGAGAGGAGCTGGCTGAGGAGGAGATGCGGGAGCTGGAGGAGGATGCCGATCATGGTGAAGGCGAGGAGTCCTCCAAGGCGGCGATGAGGTCCTCGCACTGGCCAGATGAGGCAGGCACTCGGGAGATCCTCATAGCTGCTAGATTTGTGGAGGATGATGACGACATGCAGTGAGGAGACACCATAAGATCTTCACATTGCATCTGTGAATATTTGACTCCAGTCTGGCTTATGGCAGTGCACATACCCTCTGTGATAATGCTCCTGTCATGTGGACGCAGTGGAGGCCCTAATAGTTGTTCATTTGCAAGAGGATGATGACGACATGCAGTGAGGACACTCTGTAGATCTTCACATAGCCTCTGAGAATGTCCGACTCCTGTCTGGCCGAGGGCAGCTTGCTTGCGCTCTGTGATCAGGGTCATATCAGGGAGATGGAGCAGCCATGAAACTTTAAAAGCATAAGCATCTGATCCTTTGCCTTCAGCACCTGACCCCTTCAGGAGCACAGCGTCACTGGTCACAGATGCTGAAGAGATAGGGGTCAGCCCCACCTTAAAGGTGCTGAGAGCACACAGAGAGAATGACAGAACTCTGTGATGCCTGCCCACGACATTCTGGCAGCAATGATGAGCACCGTCGAGGTGCAAGATCACTAATGTGTCCAGGAAGTGTGAGGCTGGACCATCACTTTGGTCTGAAGGCTGCACTAAGCACATGGAAGAGGCCCTGGACTGAGACACCTGCCTTTATCTTGTGCTGAAAGGTTTCACATCTGAGTGACATGAACACTGCTCATCAGAACAAGGAGCCATAGGCAGGAAGGCATTCTTAAGAGTTTATTGACAATAGTGAACATTACGTACAAGTGATTAACACCCATGTCCAGGCTGTACAACTACATCTTCTTAACCTTTCTAACCCTGCCACTACATCTTGGTTCTCCCCGGACATCCACAGCGGAGGTGGAGGCAGTCTGTCAACTGCGACGCCCTGTCTGTGATGATCTTGACGGGCATCCTCTGGAGGGCAGAGACCTGGAGGTCCCCGCCCTGCTTTCGGGGTCGTGCTGTGTGGCAGTGGCTCCTTCCTCAGCCTGTGGAGCTGGAGCTGCTGAGGTCACAGGAAGAGGCGATTCAGATGGGCAGGAAGCTACTGGAGTCACCTGGATGAATTTCCTCGGGTGGTACACCTGCCAATCCTCTTCCCTATGGGTGCCCAAGAGGCCCAGGCTGACTCCTTGAGTAGAAAGGGTAGCTGGAGTGAGATCGAGCTGCCTCACACTCCCCTCGCGTACACAATATTTGGAGGCCAACTATGGTGTCAGTGATGGAGTTCAGCCCGTGCAGCAGTGCAGGAGCGATGTCCTGGACCGAGGTCTCCATGGCGGCCACAATTCTACCAGTGTTGACCTCGGTGCGTTGGCATGCCAGCACTATCACCTTAGCCTGAAGGCAGACGGACTCCTCCATCGTGCCTTGCAACCCGAGAAGTGCAGCGGACATCCTTTCCTGATGTTCCCGAGCTTGCCTTTGCAGCTCCAGCAACTGTGACATGACCGAATCCAGAGGCTCGTCATCTGACTCGAACTCAGCAAATTTCTGGCCTCCAGCAGTTCTCCGAGTGCTGGGAACCTAGGAAGTCCCTGCAGCCACCTGCTGTGGATCAGAAAGTGCAATGTGCTTACCAGGTTGTGATCCTGAGGCTACTCTAGAACTAGATCCCACCGAGGTGTGTGTCTCTGCACTGATGTAGGGTGTGGGCGAGCACTGTGACTGGTCTTCAAGGAGGGTGCCTTCAGATTCCTCATCAGAGATTTCTTCAGGGCTTGGAGGCTCTATGTCATGGATTCCCTCGGCTGTTTGGCAGATATGCCTACGGAAGCAAGGAGAGATAATTAGTGCATGACAGTGGCCTGTGAAACAGGATACATCACTCACAGCTTAGTTGTTTGATGGATGTTGCACTGCTGGATCCTCAATTGGCAGAGCACCGTCGACCTCACCATCAGCACAGGAATGGTCCAGATCCTTGCTAAACAGCTGGATGGCTGTGTTTTCAAAGTCCGTGAGGACCTTGATTTCAGGCATTCCTCCACTGGTTAGCAACCTTTCCCCCTTGTGTGCCAGCTTGTCCTGCATGAGTAGAGATGGAGAGACTGTAAGCAGGATGCCTGCCAGGCCCGATGATAAGTATGCCTGGCATGTGTGGCTGGTGAGTGGTCCGATTGGATGGGATGAGGGCAATGAAGTTGTGTGTGAGAGAGTGAATGGTGATGCCCCTTGAACTGGCAGTGAGTGAGGGCCCTGTGGATGTGCGATGGATTTGTGAGCATGTGAGTTGAGAGTAATGAGAAGTGTGACTTAACCTGGCAGAACAGAAGAGATCATTCATCCTCTAGTGGTACTGGGTGGCTGTCCTCTTTTGCAGGGTGTTGGCACTGACCACCACTGCCACCACCTTCCAAGCCGGATTGGTGATGTTGCTGCACAACCTGCGGCCAGAGCAGGGGTAGAGAACATCACGGTGAGCCTCCACTGCGTCCAAAAGACACTCGAGGGACACGTCATTGAGCCTGGGGGCTGCAGTCTTTTTGCCTTTCAGGGCCATGTCTTCTTTGCAGCAGTCGTGGGCTGGAAGCACTGAGAGGTGTGTGCGCAGCTGGACTTTAAATAAAGCGTCTGGCGTGATGAAGCGGCGAGGTGATGGCGTGGCGGGCGAATGAGAGCCTGCCCGCCACGGAACTGGCGCGTTTCCTGGGAATGCATAGTTAATACAGCAGGTTTGGAACAATACAGCGTGAAAATACCCCATTGCAGCCGGTGGGTAAAATGTCATTTTTCCCACCCGCTACCACATTTAGTGCAAGCCTGGGACGATTCCACCCCATGTGTTCAATGGGTATTGAGAGGTGTGCTGATCAGTAAACACAGGACCAGTGATACAGTTCAGTAATTTTCTCCACACAGACTCAGCTGGAGTTCTTTGTTAATAGCTTGAGGGACATAGATGATCTAATTAGTAAAAACTAGTGCCACTGATTGCCTAGACCATGAAAGGACAGTTATTCCATTGGGGATGATACAGAGGTATGCAATTACGCAGCCGCCTCAACTACAATCAACTGCGTTATCACCATGCACTATGAGTATATCCAGAGTAACAGCCTCAGTAACACTACTAGATGTAATGAGTTTATCCAGTGTAATGTTCATATATACTTTAAAATTCCACAGCAAATCTTTATATCATATCTTGTGTGCTGAAGCTAAACTTCACTGTTACCTAAGCAACGTCACTAAGCATTTGGTGTAATGGAGGAAGCAGCAAATTTGAGTTCAGTTAAATTAAACAGTAAGTTTATCATAAAATTGATGCATTCTTTGATTCAAAGGGTGACTTAAAGCATACCTAATCCTTCAGATTGCATTTTTTGGGTTGTGAACTCAATCTAAAATTAACTGCATATTTAATAAATCTTCTTCAGTTCTCTGCCCAAAGGCAGGTCTGACACAACCTCCACCATCAAGACAGGTCTCACATCCACTCTAGCTGGGATAAAAGCAAAATACTGCAGATGCTGGAAATCTGGAATAAAAACAGAAAATGCTGGAAAAACTGATAGCACCTGTGGAGAGAGAAACAAAGTTAACATTTTGGGTCTGTATGGCTCTGAAGAAGACATTTCCTGTTTTTATGTCATCCTAGCTGGACTAGGGATTGAACCCTGCGCTGCTGGCACCAATCTGATCCACTCCAGCCAACTGAGCCAAACAGTTCCCCAAGGGATCAGAGTTGCTTTTACACACATGTTGTCGTCCATAGCGATGAATAGTGATGGCAGAGGCTCCAATTTTTCCTCACATGGCTGATTAGGAATCTCTCCCACTCTTACCACCTGCCATTGGTGTGTGTTGGATGGATTTACAGGTGGATATTCAACCTGCTTGGCTGTATTATGAACACACCTACCTTGGCCATCAAGTCCTGGAGTGGAACTTGAACCTGGAGCTTCTGGCTCAGAGGCAGGGACACAACCGACTGCGCAACAAGACCTCCAACGCTTAATAAACAACAATACTACCAATAGCTTCCTGTAACTGAGCTGAAATTAACACATTAAAAATAAAGAACTTATATTCATAAAGCACCTTTTATTTGCTCAGGAAGTCTGAAAGCAGTTCACAGTCAATGTGTAGTCACTGTTCGAATTGAGGTAAACATGACAATTTATATACAGTGAGGTCTGACAAACAACTTTGAGATAAGTGACCAAATAATCTGAATTATTGTTAATGGTAGAGAAATAAATGTTGAATATGACTCAGAGATATGCCCTGCTGTATTGAGATTCAGCGAGTGTAGAGAAAATGTAAATGTTTCATCAATTTGATACTCATGTATTTATGAAGTATTATTGCCCAGCTCTTTATAGCATTAGTAAAGAAAGATTAATATTTGGATTTTCATAATAAGTGGGTAAGAATTAGATGGGAAATGCAATGTGATTTCATTTAGTTATAAGTTTTAGGAATTAAAACATTAGACTAGATCCCTTGTGTTCATTCCTGTCAACTGTTCTCCTTAGAACAAAGGGGGGGCTAAGAGGAGAATCGATAGGAGTGTTTAAAATCATGAAGGGCTTAGATAAGAATAAATAAAGAGAAATTGTGTCCAGTGGCTGAAGGGTCAATTAGCAGAGGGCACAGTTTTAAAATGATTGACTTAAAAACCAGGGGTGATATGAGGAAATACTTTTTATATGCAACATTTAATTAGGATTTAGAATGCATTGTGTGATCGGGTGGTAGAAATATATTTAATAGTGAATTTCAAAAGAGAATTGGATAAGCACTTTAAGCAGAAAATATTGCAGGAATATGGGAAAGCGTGGGGGCGGGGGTGTGGGACTAATTAGATAGCTCTTCGAAAGAACTTGCACAGACTCGATAAGCCAAATGAGGTCCTTCTGTACTCTTTCTATTATACAATTCTATAATTACATTCTATGTTCACAATGACTGAAATGATTGTAGGAGACTTGCAACAGACCACCATGTTGGAAACTAAAGAATTATGAAATCTATAAAAGGGTCCATTCATATTGCTCAAAAATGATGATCCATTTTTGATTTAGAAATGTTCCTGTGTGAAAAAGCAGCACCTTGATAAGGTCAGAAACCTATGTACTTATTGTTATCTCTCCATTATCCCTTGTTACCAATTTATATGTGACTGTTTAAAGGAACCCCCTGAATGAAATGTTTTGTGTCCAGCTGACATGATGCTATGAGTCTCTTTTGGGGATTATGGATGACCAAGTGGATTATGCATTGCATTTCCTATTCATAGCATCGCTGGAGTTATATACAAAACCCCTAAGTTTTCGTGAGGGTTCCACTGGGCAACTGGAATCTTTTTCTTCTTAGGCAGCCCCTCAAGATTGAGGATGACTTGTTTCCATTCAGGTTCAATGGGTTTTGAAATAGCTGATAAGTCTGATGTGCGATCTACAGACTCTGCAGCTGATGCTTAAAGAGTTGGGTACATAGGTTGTTTGCACACCCTCCAATGCCTGGACTTCACCTCTGCATGTTTCCAGCGAAGTCTCTCAATATGTTTGGTGCCATCCTGAATAAGCCTTAGCCATATTGGTCACAAGCCAGAGTTTCCCATGAATCCTCAGGTATGTATTACCTCTGAGTAAAGCAGTTGCTTTGGGAGTTTGCTGTCAGGCACAAGAATGAAATGTCCTGTCTAGTGGAGCTGGTTTTGAGTGATTAGCACCTCAATGCTAGGAAAGTTGGCTTAGAAGACGCTGCTGTTGGACCACCTTTCTTGCCACTGGATTTGGAGGATCTTGCGAAGACACCGCTGGTGGTACTTCTCCAGTGTTTTGAGGTGCCTGAAGTAGGTTGCCCAAGTCTCCGAAGCATAGGAGCGTAGGGATCACTGCTGCCCATATGGTAACATAAGCTTATTCTGGGGTTTAGGATCCTGGTCCTCAAATACTCTTTTCCTCAGTCAGCCAAAGGCTGAGCTGACATGTTGGAGGTGATTATGAATTTTATCATCTGTATATGCCTTCATCAAGAGTACGCTCCCAACATATGGAAAATGGTCCACATTTTCAAGAATCTTGGTATAACTCCAATAGAACCCAATAGAAAAGACTAGATTCATTTACTCTGAGACCCCTTGATTCTGGGAATTCTTGGTTGGACTTGTAAGGGGTGGAACTTCCACATGCCCCTTACCAATGGGACAAAAACTCCCTACATGTAGAGTTCTCATTTCCCCAGCTAATTCAAGACTCAGCATTATAGATCACGAGTATTGTGGCATACTGATGGGTGCAACTGGGCCTTTGGATCATGTGGTGGTGAGGTTATTTGGGGATGGGCAACGTCCAGGTTGCAGAAGTAGTCTAGAACCAAACAGAAGAAATATTGGTTTTCAGACCCTTTGCATGGATGGCATAAGAAATGCACCTCTCCAGTTGACAGTAGGTACCTGAATTTCTGGCTGCTTGGGGGAGGCAGATTCTAGAATAATGTCTACAATGGTAGGGCTGCCCTGTGCTATTTAGGTTCCCACTTGCCAACCATACAAAGTCTAGTGGGAGGGGATTGGTGGGCCCAGGTGTAACCACATGGATTGTGGTCCATGGATTTTAAGGCCGGGATGCATGCTGACATACAACATCCTAATCAGTGAAACAAATGTTGAGTCAAGGTGTTGGGTGAATACGCAAATGTGTATCCCTTTAAAAAATTTAGGACTACAGGGAAAGCAAATGGTCTCAAATTCTTTACTTGGTCTGCTAAATAACAAAACTTTCTGAATAATGCCCAACCATCAAGGAATTGAAGATAAACACTAGACTCCCCGACACGGTATCATTGTGGTGTTTTCTGTAGTAGTCCCATGGGTATCATTGTGGTGATTTCTGTAACAGCTCTATGGATATCATTGTGGTGTTTTCTCTACAGGATTGCATGAGATACTGGCTCTGCTGACAGCACAGCTAAGACCAGATGCCAATCTCACAGCAGAAATTGGCTTCCTGACAGAAGTCTTCAGTGAACACAGTTTCAACTCACTCATGAAGGTATAGTATTGCAAACAGTGTAGTGCAGACTCTAGTGCTATACCTTAACTATGTTGTACTGTGACATTAAATACCCTGCTAGCCCTGGCTTTGGGAGAGCTAGTTTAGATGTGGTTCCTGGGAATAATGGAGACTACATTAAAGAACTTGGTATGCATTTCACATAAACTTGACTGAAAGTTTAATGCAGAGTGCCATTGATGCACCACACTGTGAATCAATCTACAATAACCATTAGATTTGATGGCTTCCATTCTTGTGTAATTTTGGTCTGTCTGTTTTAGTTACAAGTCATCTTTTTTGCACACCTTTACTGAGAAATGTGCTTTATCACTGAATATCACAGGATGACAGTTCCATACCTGAGCAGCAACCCCTGAAGCCTGGCTGTTTCTGTGCTGTTCACTTAATCACAGTGGATGGAGTAAATGTTGTTTAAATAGTCTCTGTTTCCCTTTCAGATTCATCAGAAGCTCCAGCAGTTTGTCAGGCAGGGGCCATCTCCTGCCCTACATAGCGCAGCAGCTTTAGCAGAGGATGTAAGTAGCTACAAAAGGGTGCTCAGCAACAGAAATCCATTGATCAGGATAACATTGTGCACATCATTGCATTGAGAAGTGATTTTGATATAGGAAATGTTGAGATCCATAAGGTGATTCCCCTATAGTACTATAGAATGATACTTCTCTGCACAACATTTACCGTTGGTCAGTGGGATGTGACACCATCAGCAGTAGGCCAGGCAAATACAATGTCCTGTTGGTAATGCTGAACTTACACTGGCAAAATTAAGCTACCCGGAACCATCCTTACTGCTTAATATAATGACAACTTTTAGGAAGGTACAAAGTCTATTGTTTTTAATACTCTTTAAAGTATAGTGACCATATTTTTGTGCCTCATATTAAAAGCAGAAAATTGATCATATTGGTAGTAAATTATACAGCATTACAGTAAAATCCCCTTAAAATGAAATTTCATTTCCCTAAATAACACAAGTATAGCAGGAGGCCCATTAAGTCAGGAAGTGCCTAAGTGAACACTGGCTGGTGTTAGGGATTTGAAATTAAATTAGAGACAGATCCAGGGCAGTGCTGAATCATCACCAGGTCACACAATTCTCAAGGCAGCTGAAATGAAAAAAATGAGAATGTTTCCTCTTGCCTCAGAAACATTGCATAATAAGAAAAGATGAAGGAGGAAGAAAAATATTGTGAGAAGAATTTAGAAATGAGCAAGAGCAGAAATACAACTGACCAGATAGAAATATAGTCAACTGAGACCGAGCTGCAAAGAGGGTTAACCTCTTCCTGGAACTAAATCTAATTAGCAAATATAATTAAGTAATTCAGTAACTAGCAAGTTGAATGAAGTACTTTATGACTGAATGTATTGGCTCCATTGATCTGAGGTTTTATTCCATTGTTTCTAGTGAGCTAAATAATGTAAGGTTGCCATAATTGCCCGATAACTGGGCAGTTTGTCTTTGTCTGTCTGCTTGTACCTACTCCCACCAGGAGATCTGCTGTCATGGTATGTCATGTTCCTCTGTCTTGTACAATCCCCATACATCCATTATATTTCATCTACATTCATCAACCAACTACACCCCACTTTGCCCTCTAGAAGAGATCTGTAGCATTTCAGCTCTGACCAAATGGCCGAAACACTGACATTTTCTTTTCTATTTGTCACTTTTTAGAGTTCTTTTTGCTCTTGCAACTTCGAGTCCTTCTTCATTTGTCTTATGGTCTGCATATGGAATTTTTAGCTTACGTGAGAGCATCCACATTTCAAAGATCTCTATTTTCTTCCACTGATCTTTATTTATTGCCCAGGACAATATAGGGCAGTGGTTAATTATAAAAGGAGAGCTGTTTCATTTAGTTCATAAGTAAAGCAGAATATTTGATTCCCTTTCTTAATATAAACTTATAAACTTATATATATATATATATATGTATAAATCTTATTTCCTTTAGAACTTTCATTATATATATCTTATGTAAAACATTTTTGAAAATATTTATTAGATTTTTAATGCATTCGAGTTAGATCAAATCAGGAATGTGATTAAATTAAATAGTATTAAAGAACCAGGGTAACCATGAAGTGTACTTTAAGTTTACTATTTAAAACCATTATTGAATACAAGCTGCAATTACACGGTGATGCAATGACAAAGCTATCCCGAAAATACACCAAGACTAATGCAATTCCCAACCAACGAGTTTCTGATTAGAAATCGAGGCCTTTGAAGAAGGCTGCTGGATACGGCTGGGGGGTCACCATTCCTATTCACAAAAGTTTCTTCACTGTTTGTAACTCATTCGGAAATATAAACATGTAGAAAGCTTGTGAGTGAATCACAATTGTAAGTAATACTCAGATTGAACAGGCAGTGACTGACCGTTTGGGCATACTCGTCTTTTCTCTGTTCTTAGCAAGTCTTGTGTTTTCCGTATTTTAAAATTCATTTTTAAGGTATAGGTGTCACTAACAAAGCCGTATTTCTCACCCTTAACTGAGGGGCTTGCTATGCCATTTCAGATCATAACCACATTGCTGTAGGTCTGTATTCACATTTAGACCAGACTGAGTATGGACAACAGATTCCCTTCCCTAAAGGACATTAGTGAGCCAGATGGGTTTTTACATCAATCCAATAGCTTCATAGTTGCTGATTCTACTTTTTACACACTGCCTGAACTTAAATTCCCCAGCCGCCAAGGTGAGATTTGAATTCATGTTTCTGGATCATTAATCCAGGCCTTTGTATTACTAATCCAGAAACATAACTACTGTGCTACCATTCCCTTAAATGATTCCCAATCAATGGGGTATGAAAGGTTAGAATCTGAAGAAAAAACAGACCTCACCAGTGAAGGGGCCAATGGTATTGGGAAACTGCACTCTCCTCCACAGTTTGCCATGACTTTGTTGTGAATATTGGTCCTTACATTTGGAAAAAAGGAGTAAATTTCTGTGACAACAGCTATAGTCAAGACAAGAAGAAAAATTTGAACATTGTTACTTTGGGATAATGTGCTTTTCTTATCCAAGAGATTGCTCCTTTTACACATAGGCATTCTGTTTGTTGCTATGGTGACAGCTCTCAATTTTCCTCTTTGTTACCTTCATATTGATGAAAATTCTGGCAAAGATATATTGAATCTAAAGTCAGAACCATAGCAAATAAGCCTGCCAAAAGTACTGGGCTCTATCTTTCAAGAGAACACATGACTGATGCCCTTCTTCCCACTTAGTTAGCCCATTTTGTAGAATACAGCTTTGGGACAGTTCATGTCAAACATGCAGACAAAGTAATATTATGCCTGTCAACATTCCAAACTGGATTCCTCATGGGGTGACACACCAACCCATTACTCTTGTCCTGAGTCTCAGCCATTGTCTGGAGTGTCAGCCATCTTCTGCTTCTGATAGTAGCTCTCAATATAAACTTTTTGAAGAGTGCATAAGAAACACAATCTCAGTAACTGTCTATTAGCCTTGTTATACTACATGTTATATCAACAAAACTATAATGCATCTGGGAGTGATGTTGCTAAACTGGCATAGATGGGGAGATGATAAGTTAAATCAAGTAGTAGTGATTAGGCACCATTCAGGACAGTAAAAATGTATTTTTCAATTATGTTCTCAGAAAACCTCAGCAGCCATTTTAGTAGCATAGGGTCAGCACCTGGCCCTACATGGAGCCAATGTATTTCTAATTCATTGTATGTCAAGCATTTGAGGCATTTCTGAGAATTGGGTTAAGGTGAAACATAAATGTACATTATTGTCACCTCTGGTTTTTTTTAAACTACTTGTAGATATCAGAAGAGTTGCAGAGTGGGCCAAACAATAATGACATAAGGGAACTGATGCAGTTATTGGCCAAACCACACCTCCAGGTAAGAATGCTATGTAATGTAATTTCATAATGCCACACATTATTTTATTAAAAAGCACCTCTTTGTAGGCAAATAATTACCCTTTTTAGTTTTAGATTATTTAATTAATCTTTATTTGGGAATGTCATTAATTCCTAGTAGAATCCATCCATATAATCAGTCAACATAGACGATGTCTTCGAGAACGAAATTTAAAAGTGCAGAGAACAAAATTGACTCAAAGGTTTTGAGCAAGCTATCAGCCTTAGCACAGTGATAGATCTCTCTTACCTAAGTCAGAAGATCATAGGTTCAAGTCACACACCAAAGATATCCAGACTTATACTCAATGCAGTACTGAGGGAATACTACACTGTGTAAAGTGTTGTTTATCAAATGAGGCATTAAACCAAGGCTCGGTCTACCCTCTGAGGTAGGTGTAAAAACCCTATGGCACCATAGGGCAGTATCTTTAGGTCGGTGAGCGGGGGGCTGGGCCCACTCGACGTGTGGGATGTCGGGCTGAACTCCCAACGTCACCCCGCATCATCTCCATTTTCAGGTTGGTGGAGGTGCAGCCGAATCAGCTGTGTGCCCGCCGACCTGTCAACGGCCTTTTGAGGCCATTTAAAAAGTCATTAACCTAATTAATGGACCTGCCCGTCCAACCTTAAGGTTGGCAGGCAGGCCGGGAGCCCTGGCGGGCTTCAGAAAAAGCATGAAGCCTCATCCACGGGCAGGATGAGGTTTCATGAGGGTTTTTAAAAATATAATAAAAGTTTAAGTTAAAGTGATTGACACGTCCCAACTCATGTGACAGTGTCACATGAGGGGACATGTCAGGGAAATGTTTTCAAATTTTTTCACTGATCTCCTCAAGGAGATCTGTGCGCTCTTTCGCGCGCATGCGTGAAAGAGCGCACTCCCAGCTGAAGGAATCCCCCCCCCGCCCGCACAGGGAGCGCATAGCGCTTCCTGGCAGAGGTCACACTGAGCACCGATTGGAGGCGCGGCTGCCCACGCCCGCTCCTGCACTTCGCCCCCGACGGGGGGAAAATTCTTCCTGGCGTGATGCCCTGTCCAACATTTATCTTTCAACCAGCTTTACTAAAACAAGCAACCTCAGTGCGCACAAATTAATTGCTGCATTAACATTACAACAGTAACAACACTCCAAAGGTAATTCATTGGCACGGACGCACTTTCAAACATCCTGCGATCATGAAAAGCTATCGATAAGGGCATTCTCTTACTTTTCTTCTTAGCACCATAAAGCTTAAAACCATAAAAAGTTTCATACGAAGAGCATCAGGTCAAGCTATTGGAGTAGAATTAATATTAATAGTGTCTATTCTTTCCCACCTATTCCCCCTCACAGGGCAGCCAAAGGATATGTCATTCAAATGGCCATTCTTTATTTCTGAACCTTATCAGCAAATGAATGCTGGCTAGCTGAATGTAGCATCATAACTGAGCTCAATCATGTCCTCACCCAACATCTATAAGGACACATGGCTGCATGGGTGTAAAGAAATAAGAGCAGGAGTAGGTCACATGACTCCTTGAACCTTCGGTGGAGTTGTCTTTATTTTCAAAGCAACACATGTCAAAATAGGTTTCACTGTGGCACAGAAGTGAGAGAGACTGTTGTCAGCTCAGCAATGGCCAGTCTGATGCCAGAACCACATTCAAAGGCTCATGTCCAATCAGCCAAATACATTCGTACACCAATGTGCTGCAGGGCAACCACTGAGAAAACCCATTGTAAAAATGCTTAAAGCTGAAAAAAGCACCACAAAAACTTGTATATTTTAAAGGCTGCAAATTTTCACTCGCTTCATTTGTAGACATGTAAACAATCTCTTGCATTCAATTTTGTTGTTTAGTGTTGGTCATAACCTCTGAGCACCAGAACAATTTCGTCTAATTATATTACATTCACCACCACAAAACAATAATATTTCTTGCTGCTCAGTGCCAGCAATTCTTAAGGGGTTTTATTAGTAACCTCACTGAACTGGAAACCAACGTAGCAAATATACCAACAAGCAACAATATTCAGAGTTCATCTGGGGCCCAGCAATGCCAGATGTAAGTGTCATGAAAATGTAATAATTTTCATAATATTGTGATTTATTGTAAAGGTAGGTTAATAGTGGGGGTTTGGATTAATTTCTCTGTGTGGATGTGTGTGGAGGGGATTTAGTTGAATTAGAGACAGCTAGTCTGGATCTTTTGAGTGTTCAAAAGGGAAGCTAGATTTGAAATGCAAAATGCATTAACATAGCCAAAGTTTTAGAATGTGATGTGTGAGGAACATTTGCATTTTTAGATAAACCAGAGTAGTGAATTTCAAAGAGATGGTAAGGTCACCTAGCCATAAGAGGCTAAGCCAAACAGTGTGTTTATTTTCCCCAAAGATTACTGATAATATGAGTACTATGAAAGATTTGTATTATGAGAAAAGTAAAGTTGCAAAGGCATATTGTAACAATGGGATTTATGTTAAAAAGGGAGAAACATGTATAAAGAAGATGAGGTTATGTGTAAGCAGAAGGCATTCTAAGATCTAAACAAGTGTGAAAAGCCTTCAGCCTCTAGGTATCAAGTTGCTGTCTACAGGAACTGAAGCTGAGATAACTCACTGTGAATAACACTGTTTAGGGTATTGAGTGCTTTACCTGGGTCTGTTGAAATTTATTTGTTTTTAGTTTTGCCTTAACGAAGGTGTAATTGGGTAGCAGATTAATTAGGGGAGCTAGGAGCTGACATAGTAGTAATTTGTAGACCTATGTATGTGCTTAAAATCATTTCTTTTATTAATAAATGTTTAATTTAATTTTGTAAAAAAACCTCTAAGACTTGGTGGACTTATTACTACTGAATTCAAGTCCAGAATTTTTCCCTCATCGGGCGGGCACGGCGGGAGCCGGTGGGGGCGGTCGGGAAGCCAACAGCCGCCCACGATCAGCTCCGCACCACGCTTTCACATGTGAGGGCCAATTAAGGCACACCCAGTGTAGAACGCGACAGCAGCAACAGCGAGAAGGGCCGGGCAGGGGCGGGAGCTCAATGTCTGCTGGGTCCAATGGTGACCCGGCAGCCAATTCAAAAGTGGCCGTGGTAACCATTCGAAGGCTGCCAGTGAAGCACTTGCACCTCGTGATGGAAATCGTAACGGGTGAACACGGCAGGCGGGAGGGCAGATCAGCAGGGCAGCCGGCCCCTCGTTTTTCGGATGAGTGTCTCGCTGCCCTCCTGGAGGAGGCGGCAGCATGCAGAGAGATCCTTGTCCCCAGGGACAGGAGGAGGAGGCCCTCCCACCTTGCCAAAAATGCCTTGAGGAGGTGGCATCCATGGTGAGCTGCACATGGGTGCAGTGCCGTAAGCGGCTCAATGATCTCCTGCGAGCGGGAAGGGTGAGTACCGTGTTGGCATGGGTCACTCATCACAGCAGTTAGGGGCTGCCCACCCAACACCCCTTGGACCTCAGAAGTCTTAGAGTGTGAGTGGCAAATGTCAATGAGGCAGAATCTGGTCAAGGGGGTGAGCCTTGTCTGCTTGGAATGAGTGTCTTGCAGCTGCAGGGTCAGGAATCGTCTGAGCCCTGCGAGGTGTTCCTCAGGCAGGGTTGGCCAGGCTGCAATGGCGCTGTAGGTACAGGGTGGGCTAATCAATGCTCCTCTCTCCTTTCAGGAGAAGACATCCCATAATAATTCCGAGAGGTTGTGGACTGGCAGTGATCCACCCACCTACTCATCCTAACTCTATATGAGCAGGAGGCCCTGGATTTGGAGAGCCGCCATGTGCCTGGGTCAACCGGCCGCGGTGAGGCTGGGGTGCCACAGGGAGGTGAGAGTGCAGTGCACTGAGGTCAGAATGTTTGTAAGACCAACCATTCCACTGTTGTCTCTATATTGATGTGAGCCTCAAACATGGAATCCCCATTGAAAATGGAAAGACGAGGGCACCCTGATCTGAGTGCCAGGCATGCACAGTAACAGCGTAACGACTTCAACTGATGACATGTCCTTGTTCTTACTTTCAGGTTCACCAGCAGCCCATCGGGGTGAAGAGCCTGAAGGCCCACCTCTAACCCCAGAGGACAGCAACCATGGAAACGCATCTGCGTCACACCCTCTCAGCCGAGCAGGCACCAGCACAGATACCAGCACCTTGGTGGGCATTAGATATGCGGCTAATATCTCGGTGCATATCAGCGAGGGCACTTCACACTCGCTTGAGGTGCGGGCGGAGGCAGAGAGTGCCCAGGGCGCCGGTAGTCGGAGGACTGCTGGGGACGAGAAACATGCTCAGTTGGTGGCTGATGATGGGCCTTTGGAGTTGTGCCTGAGGCAGCAGATGCTGGAAGTCCAGCAGGGTGTGCGGGAGGATCTGGCGGAGATACATGAGGGAATGCGTGCCATGGTCTCTGTGATGGAGAAGTTCACGCAGAGCATGAGCAATGCAATGACTCTCATGGCCGAGCGCACTGCCCCCTCCATGGAGAGAGTGGCGACTCTCATGGAGAGGCTCCTCCAGGAGCTGAATCAGGGCTTCCTGGGGATGCGCTCGGGCCTGCAAGCCCTCACACCGGCAATGACCTCAAGCAGTCACTGTCAGTGTGGGAGATGGATTGGGCACCCAGTATCCCAGCTAGGTGCCCATCCATCAATGGTGAACAGGGAGGTCCACAGCGACCTCACATTGGCGCACGAGCTGCCTGTCATTTCTGAGGGGTCCTCTCAGGGCGCTCCAGATGGTGGCAGCAGCTTCTCTGCCCCTCTGCCAGTGACCGTGGCATCCGATGAGGCTGCAGCAGCTGGGGAGATGCCAGACGTAGCACAGGCCGCTCCCTCCCAGGCGGGGCCAGCACAGGCTCCACGGGCCAGAGGACGCCCACCAAGGTCATCAAGGCCAACAGGGCAGCAGAGTCAGCAGGCTGTCTCCAATGCCGGTGCCAGCGAGGGGGGAGCATCTAGACGTAGCACCCGCAAGCGAAAACTTAAAGCACCTGAAGCACAACACGGGTTTATCACTGGTGATATTTTTCCCCCCAGTTTTACATTAAATGTTAACAGGTGTGATGGATAACACCTTTCAATTTAATTTGTATTATGTACGCCAGGCACCACATCATTAAATGTGTTTGTGTTCAACAAGCCTCTGGGTGTTTCATTAGTTCTGCAGGTGCAGGATAACCCATGATGTTATGCGTGACTTGTTTGTCATTGAACTTGATTGAAATGGCACAAAGTGCATGTTGTTCACCAAGCAAATGTTGCTCTCAGGTATCGAGTATGGAGCCTGCAGCCCTGGCATGTGGTGGTGGTTCTTATTTGGTAGGCTAGCTGAAGGAGTGTTGGATCAAAGCCTCCCAGGTGCCCCTGCCTCCCTGGAGGTTGCCCAGATCACCGTCTATCCCCTCAGTGTTCTCCTGACCGTGCTCGTCCCCAGACTCACTACTGGGCTCATCGTCTGATGCCAGAGCAGCTGTGCCAACATCTTCTTCCTCCACTGCGTCCCCCCATTTCCAGTGCCAGATTGTAGAGAGTGCAGCAAGCAACCACTATCAGTGACACATGATCTCGTGGGTACTGCAGTGCGCCCCCTGAATGGTCCAGGCATTGAAAGCACATCTTGAGAAGACTGATGGCTCTCTCTACCACAGCCCTTGTGGAGGCGTGGCTCCTATTGTACCGCTGTTCAGCCTCTGTTCTTGGATGGCGGAGAGGTGTCATGAGCCACCTTTTGAGGGAATAGCCCTGGTCACCCGGCAGCCATCCATCCAGCCGAGCTGGAGCACTGAAGAGCCCCGGCACATGGGAGTGTCTGAGGATGTAGGCATCGTGAGAGCTGCCTGGGTACCTTGCATACACTTGCAGAATCTGCATCCTATGGTCGCACACTATCTGCACGTTCATGGAGTGGAAGTTCTTCCTGTTGACGAAGGCACTGGGCTCACCCACTGGCACCTTGATGGCCACATGTGTGCAGTCTATTGTACCCTGGATGCAGGGGAAGACAGCAATCGCTGCGAACCCTCTGGCTCGCTCAGCCTGGCTGGCCTCGTCCATGTGGTAGTGAATGAAAGTCAATACCCGCCTAAACAGAGCGTCTGTCACCATCTTGACACAACTGTGGACAGCTGATTGGGAGACTCTACACAGATCACCCACTGACCCCTGGAAAGAGCCGGAGGCATAGAAGTTGAGGGCCACTGTGACCTTCAGAGCCACTGGCATGGGGTGTCCACCCACACAGTTGGAGCTGATCTCAGGGCCGATCACCTGACAGATGGAGGTCACGGTCTCCTTTGAAAGGTGGAGCCTCCTTCGGCATTGAACCTCAGACATATTGAGGTAGCTGCATCACTGCTTGTAAACCGTGGCAGCAGGATAGTGGCGTCTTCTGTGGCCCCTTCCACCTTAGATTTCCTGTTGGCCCTGTGCCCCTTGTGCCTGTGCCTGTCCTCCCACAGGTCGCTCCCCTGGACGCTGAATAGGGACATCTAGCCTCCTCCCCCTTCTGCCCCTCTCTTCCTCCTCATAGGAGGTGCCTCCAGCAGAGACCACAATCCCCATTCCCAGGGTAAGGGAAGGCTGTCTGATACCTGAAAGGACGCAAGTGTTATGATTCCTCCAGAGTCCTGAACTGAAGCCTCTTATTTCTGTCAAAGCAGATCTGGTGAAATGAAGTTGTCCTGTTCACATTAGCAAGTAGCAGTAAGTAATAAATTAAAGTTCTAACAACTCACATTAGCGAGCCCACTCACCCCTCTTATCCCGCCTATGGATGAGGTTTTTGAAAATGTGGCCTACCTGCCTGCCTGTTGCACCCGCGTGATGCCCCGAAAATCGCACAGGCTACGTAAACTCCGAGACAATTGGTGTCTCAAAGGCCTTAAATGACCCATTAATTAATGGCGGGCGCATCTCTGTCTTCACCGCGCACCTGCCTAGTGAAATATCGTGAGGGTGCGTGGTGACGTCGGGACGCACGCCCGATATCATTGCGCATCATATTACGCTCGGGCGTGCTGGGCATGTCATGTTATGCTCGGGCGTGCTGGGCGCGTTCCCGCACGCTGAACGTAAAATTCTGGCCCAAGGCACGCATCTCAAAATAAAAATACAAATCGCAAAACAGTTGTGGCAGTTGTTTCAAGTTTCCCTCTGGGGTTTGAGCAGCTCAGCATTTACCATCAGCTGCGCCATTACAAAGCATGTAATTGTACTCCATTCACAGATAATAACAAGCTGAGTTTTGGAAGGGGCTGTGGAGGCAGGAATGGCGGTAGGCAGGCCTGTAATTTCCTGCTGCTGGCCGGCGTGCCAGTTTTCTGCCATGCTCCTGTTTAGGAGCCATTTTTAAGCATGCCTGCTTTTATGGGGGGGTGTTTGGTGACAGCTACCTTCCCATAAGCGCGGGTAGCCAGTTAAACCCCTTAATGAGCCTCTTAAGGCCAGTCTATGGGCACTAGCTGGAATTTCCGACTTGGCAGTTGGGCCTCCCATTGAGGCCGAATCCCAGCCAATGAATGGTGGTGCCCTCCAGGCAAAAGACCAGGGCATTGGGGGCAGTGCTCCATCTATCATTTTAACTCCCCTCCTGTGGCCATGATTGTGGGGTGGCCACTACTGTCGCAGGCCGTCCAGTGAAGGAGATTTCCCTCCACAAAAATGGTCTAGCAGCTGTGGCCTCTCTTTGTTTTTAAGTGTATAATAAGTCTTCCAGGGGCACACCTCCATCTTGAGGTGCCCTCTTTTTTAGCTACCTACATCAGCAGCTGCCAGCTCAGAAGGTGGAGTTGCCAATGTGTCAGTGCTGGAAGGCCTCCTATTGGCCCTCTAGCCTTGGGTGCCCAACCCCATCCTTAATTGGATGGTGAGGGTGCACACTGGCCACTAGCTGACTGGCTCATCAAAAATTGCATCAGGCACCAACATGAGACAGGGTCAAGACCCTGGAAATGCACCCGTGTTGGGATCCCGACACCAGAACAGAAATTCAACCCACTGTGTATGGTTGAATCCTATCACTGTCACGCTTAGTTTCAGTATTATTATGTTTCCAATCTTTTCACCAAGAATCTAATGAACATAAGTATATTGCTGCAAAAAGAAGCATGTCAAAGCTTTTCATCTCGCACTCATCAGGACACTTCCCAAGAACACCAATATAAGGGAAAAACAACAATTTATATTCTATGAGAAGAGAGTGATGATTGGTTGGCAAGTGGACTCTGATACACAGGAGCCTGTTCTTTGCAGTCAGAAAGAACATGAACACAGGTTGCGCCTGTTTCAACTAAACAAAATAAGTAACAGCCACTTGCTGACTCATTCTTCAGGACAATTCCTTGACCAATCAGGGTCAAGCTGCCTGGTTTAAATTTCAAATAATTCTTTGCAGTTAACTGTCAGTCACCATCAATTGGAGCATTCTCCATAGCAACGCCCCCACCAATCAGAGTCCACTTGCTAACCAATCAGCACTCTCTTCTCATACACTGTTGCTTTCCCCTTATATTGGTATTCTTACGAGTGTCCTGATGAGTGCAAGGCAAAAAACTTTGACATGTCTCTTTTCTCAGCAACCCTCAAGTTCTGTACTATCAAATGACTATTAATATAAGTATAGTTTATTGCAGACATATCTGATTCCCAAGATTTTCATCACTTTTCAAGACAAAGGTTAGAACAAAGATTGATTTAAAATGAGTTGACACTGTAAAATGTTTAATTGCAGGGGAGCAGACATAGGGCAGAATCATCCCAGGTTTGCATTAAGTACAGTAGTGGGCAGGAAAAAGAACATTTTATCCGCCAGCCGCAATGGTGGCTTTTCACGCCATACCTTCCCAATCCTAACTCATTAATCGTGCATTCTCAGGAAACATACCATTTCACCTCGTCGCTTCATCACGCCAGGCACCATATTTAAAGTGCAGCTGCGCGCACACCTCTCAGTGCTTCCAGCCCAGGACTGCTGCACAGAAGACATGACCCCAAAAGTCAAGAAGACTGCAGCCCCCCGATTCAGGGGTGTGTCCCTGGAATGCCTTTTGGATGCCGTGGAGGCCCACCGTGATGTATTTTACCCCCGGTCTGGCTGCAGGAGGTCCAGCAACCTCAGCACTCCGGCTTGGGAGGCGATGGCAGTGGTGATTAGTGCCAATGCTGCACAGAAGAGGTTGGCCATCCAATACAGAAAGAGGATGAATGATCTCATCTGTGCCGCCAGGTTAAGGCAACCATCTCATCACTCTAAACTCACACACTCAAGTCCACTACACATTCACTGGCATCTCACTCACTGCCAGTTCAAGGGGCATCACCATTCACTCTCTTGCACACACCCTCACATCTCCATCTGGCCTCATCTCCTCTGGAGACTGCCTCCTCAGCCCTCACACCATCTTGAGGCCACTTGCACAGATCAACTTGTGCCCCCCCACACACACCCTTGGATACCCTCCTTCCCCAGTACAGGCCTCACCCTGCAGCCTCTTCCCTTGCCTGAGGCCACTTCTCCCCCTTCCACGAGCAAGCCCTAGCCCTGCAGCTGTTGAAAAGCCATCCCCGCATTACAACTGGTCTGGTAGGTAGAGACCTGCCCATGAGCCCCCCTAAAAGTGATGTGGTGCTGTGTGTGAAGCCTGGCGCTGATGATTGCGAGCGCTGCCCAAAGCCAGGCAGACAAACAAACCTCAAAGTCCCGAGCAAAGTGCAGCCCGCCAGGTGCACGTCGCTTATGTTCAGTTGTGAAACACGTCAGGAATCACACTGACATGCTCGGATGATGCCGCGTGCGGGGATGATTCCGATGAGCTGGGTTTATAATGATTTGCAGATGTATTACAATGAAGTTTCTGACATCCGACGGCGGGAAACACCCTGCCATTGACGGGCATAGCGGAAGATTGCAAACTAGTTGCACAACGTCGTGAAACCAATTTTTGGCCTTCTTGCCATATTGTCCATTCACGCCACCAAACATGCCCGCTGCCAACTTCCATGGAAAATTCTGCCCATAGTTACTAAAGTAGAGATTATAGGATAGATATTATGATAGAAATCAATACACCTACTTTAGACAGAAACTTTAGACCTCATTATAGGGGTTACATTCTATAGAATACATTTGTCAACCAGCAGGATTTGAGCGTGCAGTTACCAAGAAATTCACTATCCAACAATCATACTAAGTAAGCAACAGAGTCTTGTGTCTTTTGGTAAGTAAATAGAAAACAATTCTTATGCTTCATTCGATCAAGTAATGTCATGCGGTGCACTCAGGTCACGTCATCAAAGATCGTCTCTTTTGCAGCATGGCGCAAATATTGCCAAAGAGATCTAAGCTTGGAGACAGTGATGAAGAAGGAGATCACCCACACCCAACAGTCCAATGTACCTGTAACTCTGAGAATGTTGCTGCAGAATCACCTTTAAAAGCACAAAAAGCGGCATAGCAGCTGTTACAGATAATATATGTTCACCTCGATGCCTAAGCTGCCCTTTTATTAACACTTCTATTCACATATGCTTGGCCTAAAATAACATACCCAACATTGTCTAATGCACCATATCAACTACCATGGAAACCCATGGATTGGCTGCCATCTTGTTCTGCAATAGTAGAATTATTACACTTTATTACAAAGTGTAATAAAGTAAACCTGATTTGTTACTATGTAAATACTAATTCTAGTGCTCCAGTTGATGCAAGTATATGCTTTGCGTGATTTATGACCTATTCTTTAAATATTTGGCCAGTTACAATACAGCAGCAGGATCCTCTTGGGATGAAGGTTTGCCATGTAGCTTCTTTTGTTGGGTCATGGGATGGTCTGGCATCCAGTGTCACTAAGCTTCCAATGGCTGGCTATAATCCTCTCTGCTTTTAGACACATGGGCCAGAATTTTTCCGTTGGCGAGCTAGGGGCGGGGCCCGTTCGCCGACAGGAAAATGACGTCGGGAGGAACCCCCGACATCATCCCACCCCATTTAAATATTCAGGAAGGCGGGCGGACAGCGAAATCAGCTGTCCGCCTGCCAACCTGTCAATGGCCAATTGAGGCCATTGACAGGATAATTAAGCTAATTAAAGGCCCTGCCCATCCAACCTTAAGGCTGGCGGGCAGGCCAGGAGCCCCAGCAGGAAGGAGAAAAAACATGAAACCTCATCCACCGGCGGGATGAGGTTTCATGTCTGTTTTTAAAAAGTTTAATAAAGTTTATGTGATATTTATTAACATGTCCTATCTCATGTGACATTGTCACATGAGGGGGACATGTTAATAATGTTTTTATTTTTCTATTTTTGAAGTTTATAAAACTTTCAGTGATCTCCCTGAGACAGTGTTTAGTCTCAGGGAGCTGTGCGCCCTTCCGTGCGCATACGTGAAACAGCGCACTTTGACAGTTGGGGAATCCCTCCCCCGCCCCCGCACAGGAAACGCATAGCACTTCCCGTTGGGCAGCCCGCTGGGCAGGCCTTAATTGGCCCGCCCACTCAAAATGGCGGCGGGGCCCGTTTCGGCGGCATCTCTCTGGGTGGTAGATAGACCATCATCATCGAGCACCACCACTTTTGAGGCACTCTTTACAACCCTCCTATGGGAAAGAATACCATACGTGGCAACCTTCTCAATCACTGCTCCCTCCAGCAGCACACTGAGCATATCATGAAATCTTGGTGCTCTGTCAAGGGCAAAATTCTGCCCTTGCTCTGTCATTTGGGAGAGAATGTAAGTGGTCAGTCAGCAGCCTTATCCAGGCCTGCTCCTGCCACTGGACTTCCTCTCAGCACATTCAGCGATCTGCATGGTAGTATACCTCTGGGCAGCAATGAGAGCATGAAAGCCCTGCCTGGTGACTCTCAATCCAACCTTGCAGAAAGTTGAAAGCATACATATAACAGCTTGTTGTATCATTAGTCATTGAAGGAACTGATCTAACTGTGTTTAGGGCTTCTGTCGCAGGGAGTGCCACTACAGACACTGGGGAGTTGTGTAGACTGAAGAATCGACTGTGTGGCCAAACAGATGTAGATCATGATCTTCTCCGCAGTCATTATGCCTTGTATTATATAATTCAGAGCACAATGGTGCTTTGATTGCAACTTTCTTTTGAAAACTAGCCCCAGGAAATCCAAATCCTTAGGGTCCCCGGCCAACAGATTTCCTGCTCCTTTACTGCTGCCTCCATTAGACCCTTTTCACTCATATTTCGTGCACTCTTTTCAAATTGAAACTCCAAACCCCTCGGGGTAGATGTACTTTCGCTGACATAGGGTGGAGTGAGTAACACATGTGAGATACTGGTGGTGCTGGAAGCCGCAACTAGGTCTTTAGGCAGGAGAGCAATATGCTAACTATAACACACTCCTGCAAATACTGATTACTTAGAAACATATCGAGCTGGATTTTGCCAAGACTGTCAGCAGCGCAGCATCAAGACCACGCGTGGGTCCCGACTTCTCTGTCGTTCGGACTGCGATGCGTGTCAGCATTTTGTTGGAGGCTACCAATTAGTAGGTCTCCTCCGCGATATCTATCCAATAATGGACAGCAGGCCCCAATTAAAGGGTGCCCATCAGCCAGGGGGTGTCAGGCCCGAGGGAACAGACTTTCAGAGCATTCACATGGTGGTCTGTCAGGTCAGCCCCCATGGTTCAGCGACGCCCCCCTGGGGGTGATGCTCCAGGCAGTGAGAGCCAGGAGGAACATTTTATTTCCAGAGAGCGACAGGAAAAGGCCTGCCAGGCAAAGAATGGAGGTATGGCAGGCAATCGTCAAAGAGGTCAGCAGCCAGTGTTTAGCAGGGCATTGGGTCAGCGCAAGAAGCACTTCAGTGGTCTTCTGAGGTCTGAGAAAGTGGGAACATGCAAAGCCAAGCTGTCAGCCATGAGGACCTTAAAGAGATTGCACACCTCTGAGCAGGACACCTTAAGGCAAGCAGTGTATAGGAACAATGAGGAAATGTATGCCCAGTGGCACCCCTCACCCTCAGGAAGGTTTGGAATGATGTAAGACAAGGACTAGAGAAATGCGAGGATCACCATGTCTGATTGTGGATCATGATGGTCAAATGCGAAGGTTAACTGTTGCTGAATTTTTAATCCTCACGTTGCAGGTTGACCCTTCATCAACCTAAAATGCCAACTCTGTTTCTCTCCACAGAAGCTGCCTGGTCTGCTGAGTATTTCCAGCATTTTCTGGTTTTATTTCAGGTGTTCAGCATCTGCAGTATTTCGCTCTTGATTGATTTTTTTGGCCTGCAAACATTTCCAAATTTGGCGCTCATCTCTCTGGGTGGTAGATAGAGCATCGTCATCGAGCACCACCACTTTTGAGGTACTCTTTACAACCCTCCTATGGGAAAGAATACCACACGTGGCAACCTTCTCAATCACTGCTTCCTCCAGCAGCACATTGAGCACATCATGAAACCTTGGTGCTCTGACACACTGATCCATTGCCACAATGTAGTTTTGAGCAAGTGTTGGCAACATTTTTCTTCATTCCCTTTAAAAAGATTCTTCTTTAAATAGCTGCAGCAATGCCAGGCACCTTGCCCCTTAAACAGTCAGCTAGTAATCACATGTCGCAGATTACATGTGGTAGCTTGTTCTGAATGCCTAATAAGGTCTCACCATGGAAAAAGCAGGGCCATTTATGATACACACATACCACAGTATCCCACTGCCTCCATGCTCTTATCATCAATTCTAACCCCAAGCAGCAATATCAAACAATGAATAACCATCAAACAAATCCGGAGTTGAGAAGTTACAGCCTCAGAGTCTATCCATTATTTTCATAATAAATAGTGTTCTAATTCATCAATGCATTTTTTACAGCAATTATCATGATGAATGCCAGAAGGCCCTGTGATAAAATCCACATCTAAGTGCAATAGCTGTAAGGCACTATAATTTAATCAACTTAGAATCAACAGTTGATGATTTTGAAATAAAAATGACTCTCTCTATAAATATATATAAAATAAGGTTGTAAAAATGCTCATTTAGGTAGTAGCCTCCCACAGCACACAACACAGACTGGGGGCAGGCAATACAGCATGATCATAAAGATGTAGAAATGTATTATTATCTAATGTCAAAATAAACTTTGTTTAACAATCACAGGCTGTTCTCTCAGCCCATGACACCGTTGCACGCAAAGCTTTTGATCCTGTGCTACCACCAATGCCAGATGACCTAGAAGTTGAGGAGGAGGAGGAGTCGATGAAGATTATCCGCCTTGTGAAAAATAAAGAGCCACTGGTATTCTGAATTCATATTTACACTTGTGCTCAGAATCTTAATTTTGACTTAATTAACAGAACGTATCATATTTGAGCAAGCTCATTTGCATGCAAGCATACAATCATGTATTTAATTCACAGAATCACGCAGTGCAGAAGAGGCCCTTCGGCCCATCGAGTCTGCACCAACACTTGAGAAACGCCTGACCTACCTACCTAATCCCATTTACCAGCACTTGGCCCATAGCCTTGAATGTTATGACGTGCCAAGTGCTCATCCAGGTGCTTTTTAAAGGATGTGAGGCAACCCACCTCCACCACCCTCCCAGGCAGCGCATTCCAGACCATCTCCGCCCTCTGGGTAAAAAAGTTTTTCCTCACATCCCCCCTAAACCTCCTGCCCCTCACCTTGAACTTATGCCCCCTTGTGACTGACCCTTCAACTAAGGGGAACAGCTGCTCCCTATCCACCCTGTCCATGCCCCTCACAATCTTGTAATTGTTTTATGATGTCATTGAAGCCAGACCACAGAATAAAGTTCACTGTAATTGTGAATATGGGGCTTCGATAAGTAATATTCGGGAGGGCTGATGCAAAACCCAAACCAGCCATAGGCCCGGCTTACATCATCTCATCAACTGTATCTTACTCCTTTGTTCTTTGCCACGATTGTTCTCTTTTTGTTCTTCAGAGAATCTGGAAAAAAGATCATACTGAATAATTAAGCATGGTTAATAATTCAGCTGTAATAAGTTATAACCATATAAATGTTTAATGCATCCGGAAGTGCAAAAGTAAGATGAAAGCAGTTAATATGCTGGGGGCCTGGTGATATGCTAAGAGTTTGGCCTTTTTACTTTGTAAAAGCCTTAAAAAAAAATCCTAAGTGAAATAAACTGGAGCAGTTTTAATTTAATTCATAGGTTAAAGGTCTCCAGTTTAAACTGCCCTGACCTTTAACACTCTCGGCATTACTTCAGCTAAATGGCTCAGAAAGGCTGTGGGTCACAATAGTACAGGGAGTGACAGCTCCTCTCTATATAGGATATAACATGAAGTGCTCAGAACAATTTTTATTCCTCAAGGGAAGTCAACTGCATAACTCAATCCTGGCAGAATGGAATAAAAATGAGATGAGCAGCTTCAACATCTAGTATATAATGCAGTTATTTCTTATTTCAAACTGCTTTCATTTTAGATTTAGAACAACCACTAAATGCATTTAATTAGACTGGGGGCAGATGAGGTGCTTCTGCCGAAAGCAAGGGTAATATCACAAGATAGAATCAAATTCAGATCTAACTGATCACTTTTTTTTTGTGGTAACGGACTTGCAAGGCATAAAAGTTCATTTCGATAAATAGTTATTGCTGTTCGGAAGGATTTTAAACTTGTACCAGAGCCTGACCTTAAAGCGCTAATTGACATTGGTGGAGTTAAGGTGAAATATAAAATGGAAGACATTTTAATATACAGTCATGTCATTCTTTAGTCTAATAATCAAATGAGTTTATCCAGAAGCACTGAAGGCCGTTTATACTTGTCATGTTGTGATTAAAGCACAGCATGATTAATTGATTGTAAGAAATATGGGTGACAGATGAATAATAAAATTGAAATACCAGGACAAGCATCAATCCTCACAACTGCAGCTATTCATTCAATTGGTCCTCTTGCCTCTGAATCACAAGGTTCCAGGTTCAAGGCTGATTACAGGGCTTGAGCACAAACATCAAGGCTGACACTCCAGTGCATCACTGAGGGAGTGCTGCACTGTCAGAGCTGTCATCTTTCCGATGAGATGTTAAACAGAAGCCACATCTGCCTGGTCGAGTGGATGTAAAAAAAATCCCATGGTACTATTTCAAAGAAGATCAGGGCAGTTATACCTAATATCTTGGGCAAAAATTATCCCTCAATCAACATCACAAAAAATGGATTATCTGATCGTTATCGCACTGCTGTTCGAGGGCACATTGGTTGCTACATGTCCTGTGTTACAACAGGGACTACACTTCAAAAGTGCTTCATTAGCACTTTGAGACATCCAGTGGTCATGAAAAGTGCGATATAAGTGCAAGCCTTTTATTCTTTTTCACAACAGGGAGCGACAATTAGAATGGATGAACAAACAGGCGCCGTTGTTGTTGCACGGATCATGCGTGGTGGGGCTGCAGACCGCAGTGGTAAGTGTCCTTTATGCTGCCATGGTGGCTGCTGTTCTCCTTGTTACAGAATCATAGAATAATATAGTACAGAAGGAGGCCATTCAGCCCGCCTTGCCTGTGCCGGGGCTTTGAAAGAGCTGTCCAATTAGTTCCACTTGCTTGTCCGCAAAGCCTTGCAAATTTTTCCATTTTTAAAATTCTAATTTCGCGCTTTGTCACATTGAATGGTGCTGCTCTGTAATAATTTAACGGCAGCTCTTGATTCTTTTTTCTCCCATCTATCACTACATGAACTCTTCAGCCCCACAGCAACTGCATGGCATTCTCCACCGTAGTACACTAGATGCTTGGTATCACTGCAGGGGATGGAAGAAGAAGATTCTTTGACAGCTATTTCACCAGCTCCCCACTCCCTTCTGCTACTTGTAGGCTTTCTGCCGGAAGTGACAGGGGACGTAGAGTACCTCTCCTCTCTTGAGGCCACTCATATTCTAATAACATACAAATGAAGGGAAATGATCATCCAAAGTATTTATATTCTGGAAACATTGGAACTTAGCTGTGTAAGTGTATTTCTGGGGCTTTCTATAACATGGAGCAGGACTGCAAAAAAGGAGGGGGCTTTCTGAAGTTAAAGGGCTGCATTGGCCCACCAACAATATTTAACATTCCCTGACCTGGAAACTTGTCCTGGCTTAGCGATAGGCAAAATTATGTCCTGTTGCATTGGAATGGGAATCTATCGTGTTGAAAAATTCTAACAGCTTTCTGATTATCTTTGCTTTTGCAGGCCTGTGGTGAGTCAAGTAGGTGGAGGAAAGAGAGGGGGCTGGATTTTACATGCCCCGCCCGGCGTGTTTTCAGCAGTGAACGGGGGGCGGTGTACGTAAAACAGGTCAGGTGACTAGCCCAACACCTTCCCGCCCAGCCCCAAACTCACCCCCATAATGTGCTAGGTGGGCTGGCATCGAAATTGGCAGCCCCCCTGCCATATGTAGGTAAATAATTGAGGGTTACTTAAGCTTGATAACAAGCCTAATGACCTGAATAATATGCTTCCAATGCCATTACATGGTTGGTGTGGGCAGAGAGGCAGGAGTGGGCAGGCTGTTTTTAAAGGCCTACATGAGAAATGAGGAAAGGAAGGGGTGGCCTGCACACATCAGAGCACCATCCCCAAGATGTCACCCCACCTTCCTTCTGCACCACCTGGCTCCCCACCCCCTCACCCCCCTTCCTGGTCTCTGGGATCGCTAGCCCCACTAAAACCCCGAGTCTTATCTTCTCAGGGCAGCCATGATCTTCTTTGGGCCTTCTCCCTGCAGTCCCGGCAGTGCCCAATACTCAGCTCTGGCGCTGATCGAGCTGCCAGCCAATCAGATTGGCCAGCAGCTCCTGGGGGTGGGACCTCCTCCTGAGTGAGGAAGTCCCACTCTCCAAAAATTTAGCCCACCCACAACGTTTCACGGCTGTGGGGCAAGCTGGCACACAGTGAGTTGGCCTCCAACCGACTTTACTTCCAGGGGTTGGAGGGGGGGAAGGGGGCAGTGAGCAATCCACTGCCCTTGTAAAATGCAGCCCAATGTCTCCTACTTCACATTTCCCTAAATTCCATTCTTTCTCATTTCTAATCACTTCTCACTAGCTTTTAGCTTTATTTTTTTCCCACTATCTCGATCTCCAGCTTTTTTTTCTGAGACTCTTATTCTTTTCACTGGTTTCCTTGCTTCTTTCACAGTTTTTCACTTTTTCTCCATTTCTTTCTTTCTCTCTGGGTTAGGGACGTTTGTAGTTATGCAACAGAAGGTGTCCCACGACAACTTGTAGCATTGGTAACACATTCCAAAATTTACAAGTTTTAATTATTAGAACTTAAGTTAAGCTAGAACTTCCCTTGAATTTTGCCATTTCCCAAGTGTTGCTGGTGAACTTCCTGCATTTCAGGAAATTGTGGACATGCTGGGGTTCTTGGCCACTAGCACATACTCAGACCATCACTCCATTACAGTCAATTAGTTTTAAAATAATACTCAGTCCCAGATTTTTGCCATGACGGAGCACCTCTCCATCATGGTGAAAATGACAGAAGTACCTGAAAATCCTAAGTCCTGCTCCCGAACATGGCACTCCCCAATTTCGCGGGGGCAGGAATGGAGGGAGGGCGTTTTTTTCATGCATGCATGCTTTACGGAGGCGGCTGGCCATTTAAGTCAACAGTTGCCTTCGCTGAGGTAAAATTTTGGTAGCCCAGGAGTATGAAGCCCAAAGTGTGCAGAGTAGACCTGTTAAGAGCAGGTCTGAACTTTGTTGATTTGTTTGGATAGCCAGGAGAGGTAATCCTTTGGAGAGGTAAGGTATCCCTTTGGATATGGTCTTGGCATGCCTCTGGGAGAAATCAGGTGTCCTTTGGAGGAGGTAAGGTGCCCTTTGGTGGAGGTCAGGTGCCTTTGGAATTGTTAAAACTAGGCATGAATGTGTGTTAGAAGTGCATAAACTCATTACTGTCAAGCTCATTGGACCTGTCAATAGACCTGTCAAAACCAACTTTTAAAACTGCCAAAAGCACCTGTCAAGAGGACCAGTCAGAAGTGCCAAGATGAACTGTCAAAAGTACCTGTCAAAGAGAGCTGTCACACTGTCAAGGCACTTAAAAAAGTCGGGCTCTTTGAGTCTTTGAAAAAAATGTCTGGAGTGTTAAAAAAAGTCATTGCTTTTTATTTCACTCTTTCTGTTGACATAAGCCTGAGGGCTACCATTACTGGATCAGTGCTGCATGAATGATTTCATAACATCCTTTAGCACAGTAGGTTACCTTACATTTCACAGTTTGATTGACAATGACAAGTGATTATATACTCTTTGATGTGGGCCTATGAATTCCAATGCTTGAATGAAATGTTTGTTGTTATAAAGCTTTGTGTCCTTGAAGGAATGTTAATATGGTAATTGGGTTTTTATGAATGAGACTGTTTTTTTCAATACAGTGAAGTCTGTAATAGACACGTAGAAATTTATTTTATCTCTTCTCTGCATGGGTCCTGAGTTCAGCCCATGGTTGATACTGGGTGCATTGGCATGGTAGGTTTAAGGGCAAATAGTGGTGGGAGGGGGCATGGGTTGGCATGAATTGTCACTAAGCTGGCATAAGGAATATAAAGGATGATAGGGGCTGGGTACAGGGGCATAGGTTGCCATGGAGGGTATGAGGGGCCATAAGGGGTAGGAATTCTGACCCTGTGCACCCAACCTGCGGATGAAAATCCAGGGCTTAATTTCCTTTTGCAACACAACATTTATCTATGCTTGGTTATAAGGCCCTGTTTTTGGAAACATAATTAATTTTGGAAAGACTTATGAGGTGACACTGTGATACTGAGAGAGTATAATAGGATGAAAAATGCAATACTTCAAAGTTCATGTTCTTCCATGTTTCTTGTACCTTCTCTGAGGTGCTACAATTGCAGGGGTAAGGTTCCTTGGGGTTAGGCCAATCACCAAAAGTATATCCAGGTGGTCAATCTTCTTTGTGAGGCCAGAGAGTCAGTGCAGTTAAGCTGTCTGACTGTGGAGGGTTTCACAGTTGGGCCTAGCACTACCCTCACCTGGTATCTACACACAAACAACCACACCAGCAATCATCTGATAGTAAGCGAGAACGGAAACCGTAACTGGTTTTCTCCTCACTCGTTCAAGGCCAATTGTAGCACCCACAGCTGCTACCCTAAATGGGCACAGCTAATTCAGCAAAGGCTGAGGGTTGAACTTTAAACTTTCTAGCTTGTACTGTTCAGTTACATTTCCCTTCACCAATTAAGCTATTAGTGGTGCCCAGGGCCCAGGGTTATCGCTCCCTTTAACTAGGTATTCCTTTATTAAGGTGTACATTCATTTTGTTCTTGTTTCTGCAGGTTTAGTTCATGTTGGAGATGAACTAAGAGAGGTCAATGAAATCCCAGTTGAGCACAAGACACCTGAAGAGATCAGTCAGATTCTGGTATATAGTTTATCTTTGTAAACAAATCTTTAAACAAGGCTTTATTTTTGCATTTGCTATTTTTTTTCTTTTGAGTGAGTATTAAAGCATCTTTTGTGTTAGTTCATCTAAATTATAAATATATTTTTGTAATAGTCTTATTTATTAAATACAGAGCTAAGAAAAGTCTAGGTTTGTGTTTACAATTTCTGACATGGACTATCTGATTGTTATGAAGTAATTTGACCTACCTAATAGCTATTTAGCTATAGATTCAGACCTCTGATTTGACCAACTTTTCCTTACAGTCATGCGTGTATTGATTTCCTTAGCTGTTAGCTAGATACTCAATGAAGAAGCCTGATGATCTTAACTTTCCTCCTTGGTATAACAGCCCCAGAAAAATAGTCCTTTTATCAGGTTATGAACAACCCCTATTGATCAATTGAGAGACTTTTGCCAGGGTTTTCTGTGCCCGCTGGCATTGGGCATGTTCAGTGGTGTGAGCGCACAATATGGCGAGAAGACCAAAAATCGGTTTCACAACATCGTGAAACCAGATTGCGATCATCCACTCAGCCCGTCGATTGTAGGCCCCATTTCCCACCATCAGACGTTGGGAACCTCACTGTAATGCAGTAGCATAGCATTATAAGGCCAGCCAGACTCATTTCCCTGCCCCACTCCCCCCCGCCTCCCCCGCAGACTGGATCGTCCACCCACGTAGGCGGGAAAACACGCCAGTGCAAAACACATCTTGACAACTGTGACGTGCAAAAGTCGGGACTTACCGCCAGGGCCTTGTTCACATCGCGGACATCTGAGGAGCAGAAGATACTGGAGCCTGACAGCAATAGGAGCCTGGTGGAATGTCCATGGCATGCTGGGTGGATTCTCATGGACATGGCTCTGCTGCGAAGCAGTTCATGGAAGATGGAAAGTCACTGTTGATGCTCACAATGGATGATGGCTGAGGGGATGGGAGAGGAAGGTCTAGGATTGATTGGGAGATGAAGAGGTGTTAAGAAAGGGTGAGGCTGGGAGGGGGAAATGAAGGTGTCGGGGGGTGAGATTGGGTGGGAGGGAGGGAATACGGGGGGAGGAGGGGGTAACGGGGGAGAAGGTGGCAACAGGGGTGGTAATTGTAAGAGGGTGGAAGATGTAAGGGAAGAAGTTCAGAGGGAAGAAGGAGTTCAGACAGGGTAGGGAGTCCAGGGAGAGGAAGGAGTAAGGAGAGGGGATGGAGTCAGGGTGGAGGAAGGAGTCGGGAAGGGGGGAGGAGTAGAGCTGGAGGAAGAAGCGAGGGTACCTGAGGGAGTCAGGAAGGAGGAAGGAGTAAGGCTGGAGGAAGAATTGAGACTGGAGGAAAAGGTAGGGATGGAGAAAGGAGTCGGGAGTGGGGAAGGGCGAAGAGTTGCGGAAGAAGTAAGGGTGTCTGAGTGAGTCAGGAAGGAGGAGGGACTAAGCGGGAGGAAGTCCGGGGGGAGTTGGAAGTACTAAGAGGAGGAAAGGAGTTCAGAGGGGAAGGGATTCTGTGGGAGAAGGCATCCAGAGAGGGGAAGGGATCCAGAGGGGGGAACGGGATCCACGGGGGGAAGGGGTTCAGAGGTGAGGATGTCCAGCTGAATATGCGAGAGAGGTGTCTGATGGGTCCATGACTGCCTCCTGGGGAGTGAACTGAGGATGGGCGTGGAATGGGGGGATGGTGAGAATGACCGCGTGCAGAGTGAGGCATTAGGGTGGGAGGGTGAGAGTTTGACGGTAGCGGTCGAAGAGACAGTGAGAGTGGTTGGTGGGGACTCAGTGGCAGACACAGACCCTGGGGGTGAGGAGGAGGAGGTCGGGGAGGTGAATGTGGATGGGGGTGGGGTTTTCCAGAAGGAAGGGAACATACACGTTCACCTGGGCATCCCTGAAGGAAAATGGTTGTGACTGGTAGGTCACGGAGGGGAGGTGGAAGGTGATGCTGGGGAGGCCGGTCAACTGTGATGGGGGAAAGGAAATGGGTGACTGGGGGAGGGGAAAAGATGGGTGAGCGCATGAAAAACTGAATCCAAACCATATTGTCCAAATCGACAATGAAATGACAGTCGTGGTGGGTGAGATCAGGGGCTGCATGGGGGTGTGATCATTGGGTGGGCGGACGTGCAGGTCAGCTCAAATGGACAACTGAAAGTGAACCCCAGCAGGCAGCACTCAAAATGTTCCAGACATTGAGGTAAATATGATGCGTGAAGGATACGCGTGTGGGAGAGAGCTTGCAAGAGGCTCTGAAAGGCCCTGCCACACACACACACTTCTCCCTCCAGAATCATTCGTTGGCCAGCTGCTCCCTCTGTGGTGACAAAGGACAAAGTTGAGGGGCTGAGAGGCAAAGGGGACTCAGAGGGAAAGGGCAGCCCCTGAGATCCCTGAGTGGATGACCCAGGGATGTCCAACTGCCAGTCCTCCTCCCTTCAGCTGCCCAGGGGCTCTAGCCTTACTCCTCGAGGGGAAGGAACACCTGGAGGGACGTCGAGGTGTCCATTTCCCCTCTCACGTTGCCACTGCAGGAACTCACCCATGGCTCCCGCAATTGACTGCAGGTCTGAACACATCTCCATGTTCAGCTGGACCAGGGTCTCCATGGCATTCGCCATCCTCCCCATGGAGACCTCCACACACGCACATGTGGGCACCACTTCATCAGAGAGCAGGTGGCCGCGCTCCTCTGACTCGCATGCCACTCTGTTAAGGGCTTCCAACAGCTTTGCATGATGTTCCTACGCCTTCTGCTGACTCTCCAGGATGAGTTGGAAGGCCAAATCTAGAGGCTTGCCATTTTACTTGGACCTCACGATGCTTGATCCTCAGCAGTCCTCGGAGTGCCAGGGAGCTCACACGAATCTGCCTCCTGCTGCTGCGGACACGTGTCCATGTGGTGACCACCAGATTGTGAACCCGAGCCTGCTCTAGATCTAGGTTCCATCGAGGTGTGTGTCTCTGTGCTGATGGAGGGTGTGGGTAAGTGCTGTGATTGGTCTTTCAGGTTGCTTAATTCTACCTCTTCACTGGAGGAAGTGAGGACCTGGATGGAGCTGAGGGACTGGCTGGCTGAGGGTGCCGGTTGCTTGGCAGAGCTCCATGTGAACCAAAGTAGAGATAAGTAGTGCCTGGCAGCA